>NC_064824.1:45862122-46165152 GCF_024166365.1 Elephas maximus indicus
ATCAAAGAATGTTTTTTCTGTGTGAAACCTTTTCTTCAGTTCTTACAATAGTGGTCTCATAGAATATTTGACCTTTTGTGATTGACTTATTTCACTCAGCATATTGCCCTCCAGATTCATCCATGTTGTGAGATGTTTTGCACCTTCATCATTATTCTTTATCATTGCATAGTATTCCATTGTGTATATATGCCATAATTTGATTATCCATTTATCTGTTACTGGGCACTTAGGTTGTTTCTGTCTTTTTGCTACTGTGAATAGTGCTGCAGTGAACATGGGTGTCCATATGTCTATTTGTGTGAAGGCTCTTATTTCTCTAGGATATATTTCTAAGAGTGGGATTGCTGGATCGTTTGATAGGTTTTTTTTTTTTTTTTTTCTTTTTCTTTCCTGCCCCCTCTTGCCTTCTGGTCCTTGTCCCTGGGCTGGTGTGCCCCTACTCATTTTATTTTATGGGCCTGTCTAATCTTCAGATGAAGGGTAAACCTCAGGAGTGACTTCATTACTGAGCTAAAAGGGTGTCCATGGGCCGTACTCTTGGGGTTTCCCTAGTCTCTGTTAGGCCAGTAAGTCTTGTCTTTTTTTGTGAGTTAGAATTTTGCTCTACATTTTTCTCCAGCTCTGTCCATGACCCTCTATTGTGATTCCTATCAGAGCAGTCAGTGGTGGTGGCTGGGAACCATCTAGTTGTATTGGACTCAGTCTGGTGGAGGCTGTGGTAGTTGTGGTCCATTAGTCCTTTTGACTAATCTTTCCATTGTATCTTTAGTTTTTTCATTCTCCCTTGCTCCTGAAGGGGTGAGACCAGTGGAGTATCTTAGGTGGCCACTCACAGGCTTTAAAGACCCCAGATGCTACTCACCAAAGTAGAATGTGGAACATTTTCTTTATAAGCTATGTTATGCCAATTGAGCTAGATGTTACCCGAGACCATCATTTGATCGGTTTTTAATTTTAGTTAAATCAAATTCATTTTTTCTTTTAAGTCCTCTTTAAGAAATCCTTACCACTCCAAGGTCTTGTAGATATTCTCCTATGCTTTCTTTTATATGCTTTATTGTTTTAATTTTCACATTTATATCTATGATCCACCTGGAATAGAATTTTTTCTTTTAATAGAATAGCTGGTTGCCTTTGAGTCAATGCCGACTCATAGCGCGACCCCATGGGTTGTAGACTTCTTCATAAGGCTTTTTGGGCCACAGTCTTTATGGAAGTGTGTCACCAGGCCTTTCTTCTGTGGCAGCACTGGGTGGGTTGAACTGCATACCTCTAGGTTAGTAGTAAATAGATTTTATCCATAGGATAGATTTGTGTAATAGAATAGGTAAAGATCCCCTTCATCCGGTATCATACGTTCAAAGGACCATTCGTTCTCACTGAACTCCATGGACCACTTTATCTTAAATCAGATGACTGTATATCTGAATGTTTTGGGATAGTTTATTCTGTTTCTTTTCCTAGTTTTTGGACAATTTAATCAACTTTAATTACTGTGGCTTTATAATAAGTGTTGATACCCAATTCTGTAACTTTGTTCTTCAGAATTGTCTTTGCCATTCTTGGTCTATTTCATTTCTATTATAAATTTTAGAATCAGCTTATCAGTGCCCATGCACACATAGTATCCTCCTGGGATTTTATTTGGGATTGTTTTAAATCTATAAAACGATTTTGGGAGAAATAGCATCTTCCCCATCAGTGTGAGCTGATTTCTTCACATCCTGCCTTTGGTGGGCAGAGAGGCAGCCGCCCATTGAGAACTGAATAAAGTCTAGGGTAGCAGCATGAGACATGGTTTCTCACTCTTGTTTTGAGATCTGAACAGGAATTGGGTTGGATGTCTTCCATCTGCCCCTGGATAATTTTTTTCATTTGAACATTTTATTGTGCTTTAGGTGAAAGTTTACAGAGCAAATTAGCTTCCTAATAGTTTATACACTAATTGTTTTGTGAAATTTATTGCAGTCTCTGCAGTGTGTCAGCACTTTCCCCCTTGGGTTCGCCATTTCCATTTGTCCAGCTTTCCTGTGCCTTCCTGCCTTCTCATCTTTGTTTTTGGACAGGTGTTGCCCATTTGGTCTCTATACTTGATTGTTCTAAGGAGCACTTTGCTTGCTGGTGTTATTGTTTGTTTTATAGACCTGTCTATATCTGGCTGAAAAGTAAACTTTGGGAATGGCTTCAGTTCTGAGTTAGAAGCGTGTCTAGGGGCCATAGTCTTGGAGGTTCCTCCAGTCCCTGTCAGACCAGTAAGTCTGGTCTTTTTTGTAAATTTGATTTTTGCTTTACATTTTTCTCCTGCTGTGTCTGGGACCCTTTATTGTGATCCCAGTCTCTGGATAATTCCTGAACCCTTCTCCTCCCTGCTCTGTGCCCTGGAAGGCCGACCTGTTTGGATTACTGCAGTGGGCTCCCTTGCCTCTGGCTTCCAATTAGGTTTGACCAATGGGCAGGCAACAGAAGGAGGGAAGCCGATGAGGTTGTGGTATTTATTTCCCAGCTCCCTCTCTGCAGGGTCACTTTGGGTCAGCTGTGTCACTAAACCAAAGGCTGTTACAACTCCTGCCAAGCATCCTTCCCTTTTAGCTTCCTCTCTTTGGGTCCCCTTCAGCCCAAGTATGGTAATTCCTTCCATCATCTGGGGTTCCACACTACCCCTTGTTTTTTCCCGACACGTACATTAAAACGATGAGATAGCACTGCACACCTGTTACCAAAAAACAAAAGAAAACCTTTTGCCATCAAGTCGATTCCAACTCCTGGCGACCCCATGTGCTATAAAGTAGAACTGCTCCCTAGGATTTTCTTGGCTGTAATCTTTATGGAAGTAGATCGCCAAGCTTTTCTTCCACAACACCAGAGGGTAGGTTCGCACTACCACCCTGTAGGTTACTAGTCAAGTACTTAACTGTTTGTGCCACCCAGGGACCCACTCACCTGTTGTTAATTGCCATCAAGTTGATTCCGCCTCATGGTGACCCCATGTGTACAGAGTAGAACTGCTCCAAGTCTGTGACCTTTCAGAAGCAGATCACCATGCCTGTCTTGTGAGATGCATCTAGATGGATTTTTACTGCTAACCACCTGGCCGGTAGTTGAGCACTTAACCATTTGTACCACCCAGGGACTCCTACACACCTATTAGAATGGCCAAAATACAAAACATTTTATTATTAAGCTCTCCCCAGATTACCCAATCTGAATGGGATCACCCATTTCCTGTCAGGACCCTGACTAATATAAAAGTATAGAAAAGTAATTTTCTGGGCAGTTAAAAGAAGTTTAAGGATGAATACCATTATACCAGTGCGAACCTTGCTGGGTCTGCTGGCTTCACCTCCCTAAGTATAGCATAGAGGCTCTTTCTTTTTCTGGTATCATTTGAAATCATCAAGGGACTCTTTATGCTTTAAAAAGTAAGATTAGTAGCCTCAAAGTGTACCATTAAATGTCCACAAGCATTTCAGCCATAGGTTATTTTTCACTTTCTGACTTAGTAAGTTGTTAATGGATGCTGTAGTGTTGTGCTTGTATCTGAGAAACATCCATGCCACCGCCTGAGGAGGTGAGAGTGTCAGACCAGCACAGACTTTCCTCTGAAAAATTAGAGTTGAAGTACTTAATTCTGGGAACAGCAGCCTCAAGCTACAGTGAACCAGAGAGAATTATACTAATTATTAAGTGAAGTCTTATGTTGAAGTTGTTTAACTCCTCTTTTGACAGTTGAGTTATTTAGTTGTCTATGTTAGGAATTAATTTTTGGAATGACGTCTGTAGTGCTGGTGAGAATTGCAGAATTTCTTTCACTGAAATAGAAGTCATGTCTTAAGTGTCATTTGATGACAACGGTAATTAACCTGAGTCACACATCAGATAGTGCTGGCAAATATGATGGTGCAATAAATGTTGGGCATTGAAAATGATAAAGTCAGTAGCAGATAAGACAGGACAATTGCATATTTTTAGGTGAAGTTTTTAGCTTTTTAAAACTGCATGAGGTTGTGTATATGTTCATTTGTGTGCATGACTAGTGAATCATGTCTTTTGTTTCTAGTATCACCTAAAGCTGGCACTGCCTTTGCTTCCACCATTTGTTCCCTTGAGTTACTGTCCAACTACCAGGCATGTGGCATCACAATCCCCCAGACCACAGGGCCTTAGAAGACCATGCCATTCTTATATTAGATGTGGCAAAATGGTGGCCATTAGACATGTTTGTCCCACAAATTATTTTGAAAAATTTTTTAAAACTAGGAGATACAAATTTTAAAAAATCTCAATTTCTGGCTTTCCTTGGAAAACTGGGTGACCTGAGAACAGTGGGCCCTTCATTTTTGCATTGTGACTTGGCTGTGATGGGGAATGTGCTCTGCAGGTAGCCATGGTTTCACCTGGTCTCCTCACGCATTTATGTGACCCACCTGACCCTTGAGGCATGTGTTGGTGTGTGTTCAACATATCAGGGATGCTTCTAGGTACCGGATCTGATTCATTATATTAAAGATTGGTTATATTATTTCCATCTGTATATTATGGATATGAGAGACTGCAAGCTCCAGGTGGGCAGAGACCGTGCCTCATTTGTCTCGGGAGACCCCAGTTCTGGCACAGACTAGGTGTTTCATAAACTGAACTGAATTGAAAGAACTCTGTATTTAGGAAGATGCTCTGGGAGCGCTGTGCAGGAGGTACTAAAGGAGGATGTTGAAAGTTTGAAAAAGGTAATAAACCATACGTCAGGCCTGAGAACATATACTAAAATGGTGGCAGGGAAGGAGAGAAAGAGGAGACACTGAGAGACAATTCCAATAAAAGTCCATTGGATTTAGACTGGTGGGCTGTGAAGGAGAAAAGGAGTGAGTTTGGAGCCTGAAGGAGTAACGATGCCATTCATACAACTGGGAAGTGGTAGGTAAGTCACAGCACCCCTTCTGCTCCCCTGTCTCAGCCCTTTGAAATGAACAGATTTAGAGGCTTGATTATATTAATGATCCAGCTGATGCTGATAGCTGTGCTCAGAATTTTTCCCTCATCTTTTTAATCCTAGAGCAAAGACCATCAAGAATACAGTCTCTGTGAACTTGGAACTGACGGCAGAGGAATGGAAGAAGAAATATGAAAAAGAGAAAGAAAAAAACAAGACTTTGAAAAATGTTATCCAGCACCTGGAGATGGAGCTAAACAGATGGAGAAATGGTAAGAAAGAATGAAGAGGAAGAATGAGGCCGAAGTGTGTACTTGTTTCTTGTGACTGCTGGCATCCTGGGAAACGTGAGGGAAGGAGGGGTGAAGGTGAAGCTTAGTCTTGCCTGGGAACAATGTGTGGGAACAGCCAGATGTTTCTCATTCCCTAGGCAGTTCCTTCCCCCAGCCCATCACTTGGCTGGCATGCATTGTCAGTGTGGGCGTGTGACAGTTTGCAAGGTTGCCTTAACCTCTTTCCAATGAGCTGTCCATCTATTACTGTCATTCACTCTTTGGTAGCCATAATTGAAGTTTGGAGGGCAGTGCCTCAGACTTTGTGGCTCTTATTGCCTTTTTTTTTTTAAATGTCATTCTCTCTGTGAGTTTTGTAATTGATTTGGAGTAAGTCACCTCTGTCATGTATTTTCTTCATTTTTTGCTTGCTTGTTTGTTTAAATCTCCTTCATGTTCAGCTTCTTCAGAGCCAGAAGTAGAGGGTTACTGATGAAACTCCATGCTAAAATGGAGTCTTAAAGGCTTATTTCGTGACTACTTTTTTTTCCCCCCTAAATGTTCTCATTTCTACTGGGAGAAAATATCTCATAGACTTGACATGCAGTGGGTGGGTGAGTTGTGGGTGAGGTGTTGAAGAGGGGTTTCCAGTTCTAAGCGCAGAGTATTTCAGTGATTTTAGCGTTGTGACAGAGATCAGAAAGGTGTCTTTTTTACTGAAATGAGACGTGTGTGTGTGTGTGAGAGAGAGAGAGTGTCTCTCTTTCTCTCTCTGTCTGCCTGTAGGAAGGTAGTGGGTAGTTGGAGGTTGTTCTTCAGATTCTCTGCAGCTTTGTTCAGTGTTTATTTCAGGTGCTGCAGCAAACCTCAGCCTTGAGTAAGTGCGGGAGCCTGGGCTGTTGTGCAGGGAGGTGGTGCTGCCTGCCTGTAACTGCAGAGTTAACGGCAGATTGTCCTGTGATTATATGTTTGCCTTGGCTCTTTGCTAGTAAGAGTGGGGTGTCAATGAGCTACTGCTTAATTGAAAAACAATTACGTGTCTGATGAGAATTTAAGAGAGGTTCAAAAAATGACCTAGTTGCCTAAATAACACAGTTCCTTTCTTTTTGGAAGAATTTCTTGCTGCACGTGTGTTTTGAAAGCTGCTAGAATGACTGAGTAATTCAGCACCTTGGGCTGGGGGATGATTCCTTGCAATTTGGCAAGAGTAGGAGAATAGGCGGGGTGCTTGGCGAGGCTGGGAGTGGGTGGCCCTGTGGAGTTTTGTTCTATTTCTGGGACCCTCTGGGTCAGCGCTGTGCTGGGTGACCAGGACATTCAGTAAAGCCTGTTGCTGAAGGGTGGGGGGCTGGCCTTAGAGACATTGTGAAGTTGGTGACTAACCTTGTTTTTTCTCCCCATATTTTTCTGTCTCTTGCCAAGCTCTAAGCCTCCAGTTCTTTGTTCCTCATCAGATGCTGTCCTCTGGGATCTGCCCACTGCCCTGTTTGTCTAACCCACCTTTGTGCTAGCGTTTCTTTTGGACACTGGCCTACCTGTGTTCTTGGTCTCTTTGTTTAGCCTCCTTACCATCATTTTGTCTGTCCTGCTTCTATGCCCTTTCAAGGTGAGACCCTACATATACCCTTGTTGTTGTGTGCTGTTGTCGATTCCCACTCATAGTAACCCTGTGTGACAGAGTAAACCTGCCTCATAGGATTTCTTAAGCTGTAATCATAGGGAGCCCTGGTGGCGCTGTGGCTAAGTACTTGGCTGCTAACTGGAAGGCTGGTGGTTCAAACTCACCTGGTAGCTCTGTGAGAGAAAAGACTTGGTGATTTGCTGCCTAGGAAGCCCTATGGGGGCAGTTCTACTTTGTCATATAGGGTCGTTGTGAGTCAGAATCGACTTGATGGCATACCACCACAGCAACAGTCTTCATGGTAGCAGATGGCTAGCTCTTTTCTCCTTTGGAGCTGCTGAGTGGGTTCAAACCACCGACCTTTCAGTTAGCAGCCAAGTGCTTAACCTGGCGGCACAGTGGTTAAGTACTACAGCTGCTAACCAAGAGGTCAGCAGTTCGAAGCCACCAGGTGCTCCTTGGAAACTCTATGGGGCAGTTCTACTCTGTCCTATAGGGTCGCTATGAGTCGGAATCGACTTGATGGCAGTGGGTTCGGTTTGGTTTTTGGCACATAATAATAAGTAAACATGTGACTAAAGCATGTGCCGGAGATTAAAGGGCACACAGTCAGGCATGGTCTCTGCCCTCACGGAGTTTACAGTCTGGTAGGGGAGGTAGTCTCCAGTCATAATCACAGAAATAAGCGTGTAATGATAGTCAGTGCTGCATAACAAGAAGGAGGCATACAAGATGCTGAGAGAGTTATTACAACAGGGGACTCTGACCTTGATTGAGAAGTCAGTGAAGGCTTTCCCAAGTAAGTGACATAAAGAATAACATCTGAAAGACGTAGCAGCTAGCCAGGTGAAATTGGAAGTGTGAGGTAGAACTGGGAGTGGTGTGGAGGAAGCCCTGTTTACTAACTAAGGCCCTTAGGAGTAGGGCAGGAAAGCCAGTGTGGAGAGTTGGGTGGTGGGGGGAGGGGGGAGTGGTGGGGAGGTGGGCCACTAGCCTGAGATGGGCTGGAGGGATTGACAAGGGCTATACTGTACTGGCTTCTGCAGTCCTTGTTCAGGATTTTGGTCATTATCTTGAAAGCAATGAGAAGCTATTCAAGGTTATAAAACTGCAGATCAAGATTTGCATTTTTGAAAATCCATTGGTTACATTGGAGAATGGACGAGATGGGGCAGGAGGAGGTACCAGGAACTAGGGCAGTATTCCAGGGATGAGCTGATCGTCATTTGTATTGAGAGTCATGGCAGTAGAAAGGGAGAGAAATGGAAGGATCTGAGTGGTGTCAGCAGGGCTTGGTGATGAGTTGGACATGGGAAGAGGGAGGTATCAAGGATGGCTTCGTTTTCTGTCTTGCTGAGTTGGGTGGAGGGCAGAGCTATTCACCCAGAAACCCTGGAGAAGAACCAGACTTGAGGAGAGGGAGATGAGGAAGGTAGTTTGAGGAGCCTGTGGACCATCCAGGTGAAAATGTCAAATTAGAAGTTAAGCCTGAGGGTCTGGATTTCGGGAGCAGCTGCCAGAGCTGGAGAGAGGAATTTGAGTTTTCTGGGGTTTGATCAGCTATTGAAGCTATAGGTTGTAGGGGTGAGGTTTCCTGTGGAGAGAGGATAGGGAAGAAGAGAAGAGGGAAGAGACTGTTGAGAATCCCCCTCCCCACCACACCCATCATAACTGAGTAGCTGAACATTCCTCCTAAATGAACATTCATATTGTAAAGGTGATTTCTTTTCTGGAGGCAAAAGTTTTTTGTAAAGAACTGACTCTAGTGGTGGACATTTCAGGCTGGAAGGGGGTAGTGACGGGCGGTGAGGCAGGTGGAGACAAGGAGTGGTCTTTTGGCCAGCTGTGACTACAGTGTTATCTCAAGGATTAACTGCATCACACGATATGCCAGCATACGTTACAGGCACGCCATGGGGCAAACAAAACCAGGCTCCTGTTGTGTTCCTAGGCTGTGCATTTCATCCTTAAGTACCCTGTATGGTAAGCATTAGTATCTGTACTTATAAAGGCAAGTAAATGAGGTTTAAACCCCGCCCCCCAAAAAAAACCTGTTGCTGTCGAGCTGATTCCAACTCATAGCGACCCTATAGGGTAGGGTAGAACTGCCCCACAGGGTTTCCAAGGAGTGGCTTATAGATTCAAACTGCCGACCTTTTGATTAGCAGCCATAGCTCTCAACCACTACACCACCAGGGTTTCCAAAATGAAGTTTACAAAGGTGAAAAGACTTCCCAAGGTGACTCAGTCTGTGGTAGAGCTAGGGCCTGAAGCTAGGGAGACTGACTCCTAAGTTTATTCTCTATATTTTGTCTGTGCAGCCTGCAGATCGAGCTAGCCCTAGTCATTTGTGTTAGGCCAGTTAGATGAGTATGAAATGTGCTACACCAAAAAGAAAGAAAGAAATGAATGAATGAATACATAGGCAAATGCATGTAAGAAGGGACCGAAAGCTCTTGAGTGGTGTCCCCGTGCCCCAGTTCTCATTCCTTGTAGCAGAAGCTATGAGGGTATGGCTGGTTTGTGTAAATGAGAGAACTGGGAATTTGAAAGGTGGACTAGAGAAGAGGCAGTGCCCTCCACTAAAATTTTGAGTGGTGCAATATCACCAGCTTTCTTTTTAAATTTGGCACATACATTGGCTCCCAACTTCCAGGAGACAGCTACTTAGTTGCCCTCAGTGCTTCCTGGGAATTCATATTTCCACATTGTCATCTGAACGGTCGGAATGCGGTCAAGGAGCCTTGTCAGTCCTATGTACTCTCCCTTGGGAAAGAGGTTTTTGGTGTTGTGTGATGTGTTTATAATTTAAAGTTTGACTGCTATCCTTCAGCTGCTGGTAGAGCCAGGACGAAAGAGTACAGCAGAGAAGAGTATGTGTGTGTTTTCCTACTTGCTGTTACATATAATGGGGTATAGCAGTACAAAGTTTGAGAAGGGAAAATGGTGTTGTAACTGCAAATACTTAAGAGCGTCTAAGCAGATAATATAAATATGTGAAAGGAGGTGTATTTGATAAAATTGGGAGTGATGGGACTGTGCCACAGGAGAGGACATGCAAAAGTTGTAAAATAAACCCTATTACTGTATTTTTTTCCCACCATCACTCCTGTCGCTCCCATCCCCAAGCCACCAATTTGCAGCCCATCCTAGCCTGCTGGGCTACTTCCAAATGCAGGCCGGCAGTTTTCTCCTCTGATCATGGTAGAGTCTTGATTCCCAGAAGAAGCCTTGTGCCTTGCAGCATATATGCTATGTGGTTGTTCCTAGTCTCCATCTAGTCACTTCCAACTCATGGCCACCCTGAGTGTGTGGAGTAAAACTGCTCCCTAGGATTTTCAAGGCTGTGACCTGTTGGAAGCAGATCCCCAGGCCTTACTCTCAAGGTACCTGTGGGTGAGTTTGAACTGTCAACCTTTCAGTTAATAGTCCAGCACTTACCTGTTTGTGCCACCCAGGTGTATACCGTAAAAACCAAACCAAACCCGATGCCGTCGAGTGGATTCCGACTCATAGCGACCCTACAGGACAGGGTAGAACTGCCCCATAGAGTTTCCAAGGAGCGCCTGGTGGATTTGAACTGCCGACCATTTGGTTAGCAGCCGTAGCACTTAACCACTATACCACCAGGGTTTCCGATATATGCCATAAAAAAAAAAAATGCCATAGCAAGGCTTTATTCATTTCTGATATTGCCGTAAGGTAGAATAGCTCTGGGCATGTGCATGGCAGCTTAGGGGAAGGCCACTCCTTGTTTCCATGAAGGAAAGAATGAGGAGAGCCACCCACTTGGCCTGGTTTAATTTTCTAGTGTGGCAGTTGTGGTCTTTGGTTGCAAGCAACAAGAACTGGCCCCGCTTGGCTTAAACAAAAAAGGGAATGCATTAGAAGGATGTGAGTGATGCACAGAAGCAGAGGAGCAGCAAAGGAACCACGCTCCGACAGGAAGAAGCTGGGGCTGCTCCAGGGATGCAGGCAGCAGGAACTAATTGCCAGGTCTCTTAAGGGGCCACACTGGAGTGAATACTGTCTCAGTGTTTTTCCCATCCTTGCATCATTACGTCGGAGATTCAGAGTCTCAGGAGAGAAGTAAGAGCGCTCTACTTGGTGGTGCGCCTTGCCTGGGGAAGACAGAGCATGCTGATACATTGTCCACTGGAGACTGTACGTGGTTGGGAGGTGTGTGTGTGTGTGTAGGGTAATTCCTCTAAAGGAGGTTGAGTACTGTTATGAAAATGGGTGTTAGGTGGCAGAAAAACAACAAATGTCCACTACAATCTACTAGTGACATCTTGTGGGCTATAGCTGATTGCCGGTCTTCAGATCTGGAGGCACTGCTTGGCCCTTGTACCTCGTGGAAATTTATTCTGCCTGCATTCTTAAGGAACAGAGAGATGGAGTGGGGCAGTTGACAGAAATAGGATTTTCTTTTTTAGCTCCATTGCTTTGTTGATTGCATGTGTGAAAAGGACACGAGCAGCCCTAGATGGTGGGGATAGATTTGGATAGGAGCAATATTCAGAGTGAATTATGGTTCCCAGTTCACCCTCTACCCTAGCCATCAAGAACACTCTTGACAGGGGTGGGGGAGGGCAGCTATGTGGAGTTCTGAGGTGCTTGGTCCATAGCTCCCTTGTGCTGCCTGGTCAGTCTTTACAAGTGCCCTCTTCTCTGATACTTCTTTGAATGTAGTACTTAAAATAACAGCTTTTTCAGGGGCTTAAGTCAGAACAAGGAGGACCTGAAAATCTGGGTGTCGGTAGTGTGCAGGGAGATGACTTGACTACAGTGTATGTGTATGGCCTTTGCATGATTCAATATTAAATAACAGAGTGAATATAGATTTACCCCATCTGCTGAAATCATACAAGGACATGATTTCATCACAGGTAGAGAAAACAAAAAACAAAAAACAGGTAGAGAAGGCTGGGAAAAATCAGCGGTCTCTAAAACGGATTTGTTCTCCAGGTGTAAAACCCAACAGACCAGCGTGCTTGGTTCTGTAACTAGGTAAATCTGTAACCTGGTGTCTGAGCCGGGGCTTTGTGGAACTGTGGGGCCTCCGTAGTGGGAATCCTGATTTGCTGTTTTAGCATTAAATCTCGAGGGGATGCTGCCCCCTCCCCCTCTTCCTGGTTTCGGATGATAATAGAAGCTCCTAAATTAGCATTTCATTTGAGCAGTCTCATTTGTTTGGTCCCCTTCCTTCTTTTGAGAGCACAAGCAGACACTGTAATGGGAATACTGACCTCCAGGAGACTGATGTGGCCTGTTAAGGAGGTTGTGAATGTAAAGAGGATGCAATGTCCCCTGTGACCAGTTTATTAGAAAATGACTCTAAAAGGGTTCAGAGAATGTTTTAAGCTGCTTATGGTGTTTTTAGAAACTAGGGTGAAAGATGCTATTTGCATGCAAAATAATTCAATAAGGGAATGATTTTTTTTTTTTTTTTTTTTTAAGCCTCACATTTATGTGATGCCATCTTGTACCTGGCTGCTCCTACCCATCGGGCAACCTAAAGATTTCCTTTTAGTTTGTTTGATACAGAAATTATCTACCATTAGATCTGCCACTAGGCCTGTGTAATTGGTATTAAAAGGAAGCACCTTGTTTGCCAGATCTGCCATGGGTTCTGGCGGAAGCTGTGAGTGACCAGCAAATCTGCCCTGCCTGGGAGTTGCGGAGAGAGGCAATTACCTTCCTCCGTTCTCCAGAGGCTTTGAGAACTTGGAATTTATGAAAAGAATAACTAGCTTGTTGCTATTTCATGTGTAAAATTTTAATGGATTACTGGCAGTCTAATGATGGGGAGGGGGCATGGAAATAAAGGGCTATTTTAGAATTTTTAGCTAATAGCCCTAATGAGAATTTTTGGTTATTCTGTCATTCTTGTCTATGGATGTCTAAGGATGGATTTTTTTTTTTTACAGAAACGTTATTTATGCCCTTAATTAAAATGTGCTACAAACCTTATAGGTAATACTTCGAGTCCTGTGTAAACACAAATCTTTTTAGTCCTTAGTGGTAATTACATCTGACGATCGTAAATGCCAGGGTGCTTATTTAAAGAAGGGGAAGGTTTCTAGTTGGGGGGAGGGGAGCCTTTTATTCTAGAAAATCTGGTGCTTCACAGTATCATTAACCCCTTTCCCTATGGCTAGTAAGTATGCACTTCAGGGGATAAACTAAGGGAAGCCTGTTTTTAATTCAAAGAAGGTAGATAAAAATAGATACTAGTCTTAATTTGGTGGTCTTTTTCTCCTCCTCCCACCACGGATTTTAGGATGATGTTTCTCCAGGGTTTGCTTGTGGCTGTCTTCCTTGTTCTAATCAGTTATTCCATAATCACCTTGTGGGGCTTCTCCCGAGACTCAGTCCACTGCAGTGCAGGGAATATTCTCGATTAACAGTGGTGAGATTGCCATGGAGACAGATTGCCTGGTGTCAGGTCTTGCATAGTGTTGGGAATTTACAATCCCCAGACATGTTCGTGAGCTGGACAGTGTGGTTACCGGGGATGCTTCTGGAAGTCATTTTCTCGGTCCTTTGAAGGGCAGCGGTGTTTGGGAAAATCAGTTCTTGACCCCTCTCTGAGCAGGAGCTGTGCTGTCCCACAGACGCCTGCTGCTTTTGTTCCTGCATATTGCTGCTTTGTTCTTCTCGGTCTGAATGGCTGCTGCAGAAAATAATCCTGGCTACCTGACCTTTTGAATGTAAACTGGGAAGAACTCGTTGTCAGATGTAGCTTTGTGGGAGGCGTGTTAGTGCTTTGATTCAGAGATTGTTTAAGAGAAATGAGAAAGTTTGCTATAGGTTTCAAATATTGTTTCAATAGTAATAAAGATTAACCGGAAAGAGACCTGCATGGCTATACTGAGCTCTAGCCACAAAGGCATTGTGATGACCCCAGAGACATTAGTCTTAAATAAAAATAATAATTTATCTGCAAAGCCTAAAAAGTTGAGATTTTGGAAGAGGAGGGGATAAGAAATGGACTTTAAATAATAACCCTTTGTGCTTTTTACATGTATCTTCTTCATTCATTTTTAGAACAACTCTGGGATGAAGGCATTTTATTTCCTTTACAAAAAAGCAAGCCAAGAGGTTAAACAAGAGAGGGGCTTGTGATTAATTAGATCTGTTAAAAAAATAAAGAAAAAACGAGATCCACGTCACTGGAGATGATGTTGTATAGTCTGATTGATGATTTTCCGGGTGCGTTGTAGCTGTGTTGACTAGGTTGCTGGATCTCTAATCTGACGCAAATAACCTTAGTACACAGTGATGCTGCAGTACCTCGGTGCAGGAGGAGGGTAGCTCTGGAAGGAGGCAGGCCTGTAACTTTTGGTTAGAGCAGGTTATAGGGAGTTCATCCTTGGCCAGTACCCTCCCAGATGAATTGAAATAAGGATGATGCAGCTCCTTAGCTCACCCTACCCTTATTATTTCACTACCTCTCTGGTCATTTGGAACTAAAGAGCACAGGAGATGTGTCTCCTGCAGTGTTTTTATGCCTTACCTCTGGACTTGAGGGTGAGTTGGCCTGTAGATAATAACGACCATATTCTGGTAGCTTTCTGGTTCAGAGGTACTAAGAGTTTCACCTCATCATGCTGAAGCTGGAAGAACAAATTTATACTGTACTCGGTTACCCTGGTCCCAAATTTCAGAAGCTAAAACTGAAGAATTAAGACACAGCTATGATTCAAGTAGGGCAAGGACATGTTAGTGGTGGATTCTGCTGGAAAGGGAACATAATTGGAAGGGAGAGGGAGAAAGGATTTTCAGGTTTTAGCATATACTGTATATTGCTTGAATTGTTTAATTGCTTAAATTGAGAATGTATCCTGAATTATATGTGTGGTAAGAAAAAGGCATATATATATATGTATATATATATATATATATATATACACACACACACACACGTTTTGTTTTTAAATTTTTAAGTCCCTTCCCCTGCAAAAAAATCTTTAGTAGGAACTGGAACACGGTGCTGCCTTTATAGCCCATAGATTTAGCAGACTGTAGATCCTTTAATTGGGTGAAATCCAGTCTGCACACTAAGGTTGTTGATGGATGTTTTAAGCCAGGAACTGGAACTAAATGAAATATTGATTTGGTTCAGGTTCAGTTGAAGGCTACTCTGATATTCTGGTTTTATTTCAGGCCAATAATTTTAGAAGAAGGCTGAGGTATATCTAAAGTTCACCTTTAGAAGGAAAAGGGTTGGATCAGTTTTGTATTCAGCAAATAGTTTATTCAGGTTTTGCTTCAAATTGTGGCATCAAATGGAACTGTCATACAAAAGCAAAACATTGGGTGTTAATTGTACTGGACATGGAGGCGTATCCTACCGTCTTGTGGCTTATCAAGGGAGATAATGGAATCTTCATAAGCAGCAAAGCTAACTCATCACAAAGAGTTTTGTTTATATTGTGATACATGTAGTCATGCACTGCATAATGTCTGTTAGGGCATCATCTATCTGCATACCTCCATGTTTCCATAAGGTTATAGTAGAGTCCAGAAATTCCAATTGGTGAATAGGACGTAGCGGATATAACTGGATGTGGTGAACACAACAGGTTCTCACACACAAGTGTATCTCATGTCTTTTGTATACAAAGCAGTTGCACTGCCAGGTGTATAATGGTACTGTACATGTTTAACCTATAACACGTATGTCTTAACAGTGATAATAAACGCCTGTTACTGCCTTATGTGACTGTACTTTTCTAGCGTTATTTTGATGTGAACTTTCCCTACTTACAAATAAAAGGTTTACCGTAAAATAATGTATGCTTTGACTCATAAGCAGCAGCATCCAGGTCCTTGTATCACGCATCTCTTGAGTGTTGTAGCATTATTTCTATGTTTAATTTTCTTTGGAAAATATTCCCGTGGAGTGCATCATGGTTCCCAAATGCAGCAAAACCAGTGCTAGTGGTAGCAGCAGCAAGAGGCAAAGGAGAAGTACAGTTTTGGAAGTAAAACAAAAGGTTATTAAACAACAGGAAGGTGGGAAATCAGTGAATGCTATCACTTGTGATTTAGGCACATTTGCACAACGTCCAAATCACACAACGTCCTATTTCACAGAGTGTATCGTGAACGTTAAGCAGCACATGACTATACAGTGTTCAGGTGAGTTCCTTGAGGCATGATAGAGTTAATGAAGCTCTGAGATTAGGATTTTAGTTATTCTGTCATATTTGAGAAATGTTCTCTGGCTCAGGGCAGTCTTCCTAGGGAGTTTCCACAAAATGGATTTCATGGGCTGAGAACTGGGGTGAGGCGTGGAACATTGCAGACACGCGCTGATTGTTGCAAAATGAGTGCGAAGTTGAAGTTGATCGTAAACATTGTGATGGAAAAGTATGTTTGGTTTTGATTTGCTTTCCAAGAAGATATTTTTAGAAATTCAGTTGGGCCACACAGTTTTAATCGAATCCTTTTTATGCACTCTTTCTTTGCAAAGTGATTTTCCTGTTGGGGACAGCCATTGGCCAGGCTTAGAACTACACCTTTTTCTTCAATTTCGATTTGCCTTGTCCAATTCGGCAATGTTTCCTTTGAAGGCCATAACAAATGCTACTCTGCAGACAGAGAAGTGGCATGCAGGGTCTCTGCAGGATATTCTAGATTGTCTGCTTTTTTCATTCCTGGGACCATCTGACATCACAGGGAATTATTCTGTTTGAACTCTCCAGCAGAGCCAATTAGTTCTGACTTCCTGGGGGAGAGAGGGGTAGTGGAATGTGTGTCTGTGCAGCCCCAGTCAGAGTCCTTGGGCCCAGGAATACCCTGACTCCCTGTTCCAGATTCAGGGACTCTCAAATTCAGAGGGTTTGGGGCCTAGAGTGTTCTTTTAAACAATGGTGAATTAGTCCCTTGATTTGGTTGTTTCTATTAATGAACTGGTAACATAATTAACTGGTAATTAGGATGCCTCAGAGGCCTGTTTCCCTTTGAATCATTCGCTAGAGAGAAAGTGATTCTAGTAAAGCCCCAGTATATTCATTCCCAAGAAGAGGAAAATGAATGCAAAAAATCCTGGGTTTTGCTGCAAGTTGGAGTAGTTAAGAGCTTGTGTGGTTGATAGAACCAGTTGATTTAAGTGATCCGTTGCTAGGGAGGGAGGATGACATAGTCCTGTCTTCCTTAGGACTAGTTTTGGTCAATTAACTACAACCTTTCTAGTCAGATAGAAAGAACACAAAGTGCAACTCTATATACAGCTGTTTATTATGTCCTGTGTCTTTTTCACTGGGAATGACTATAAAACTCTTCCTTCAGGGTTGCATGATGGATTTCTTCACTTACCAACTCCTTTTGGCCGTGTTTTGCAGGAGAAGCTGTGCCTGAGGATGAACAGATAAGCGCTAAGGACCAGAAGAACCTGGAGCCCTGTGATAACACTCCCATCATAGACAATATTGCTCCTGTTGTTGCTGGTATCTCCACAGAGGAGAAGGAGAAGTACGATGAGGAAATCTCCAGCCTATACAGACAACTGGACGATAAGGTAGCTGGAGATTTACCATCCTCACTCTAGTACAGAGACCAAGATGACAGGTGCCTGACCTTTTGACCATAAACAGCTTCGGGTCTCATGGAGCTGATATAGGGCTGCAGACTCATGTCGATGCTTGTCTTCCTGATACCTACCCCAGCTCTTTATCGTGTAGACTTAGGGTACTTGATTCATATGGAATGGAAATTTGACTGGAAAAGTGGGGTGTTGGCCTGGATAGGCAGACAGATGCTATTTAGGTCCTCTAGAAATTGGACTGGAGCTGATTACTGCATGTAAGTGTGTATGATCTTTGTTTAAATCTCCTTTCCTTTCTTCTTTGAGCCTATCCCTCACCACTGGAAACTCTAACAGCAGCCTCAGCTATAGGAGCAAGGTTGGTAACTCCTAAAAGGTGTGTGCTTTAATCAGGTAGTTCTGCCACATCAGAAGTGGTGTGTAGTCTGATGGCTTCTGTCCTACCCATGAAGCTGCTTTCAGGGGCACACTCATGAGAGTAGTTTGAACATGCTGATCAGAGATGTCCAGTTTCATGGCAAACTTTTAGCACTCAAATAATTGAGTAAACGGCATAAGTTAGAACGGAAAGTGACCTCGGAGAGCATTGTGTATCAGCCATCTTCAATGAAAGTTCAAGTTAGGAATCTCAGAGGCATAGGAAATTAAATCAATATTTCACATGATGTTGGCATATTGCTCTTGGAATATTCTAAATCCTTTTAGTTCATTTCATCAAGGTGGCTGATATTTTTAGTTTGATTTAATCTATTCTGCTGTGGTTTTAGCTCAGAGTTCCCAGCCTCTGACTTGGATGAAACAGCTTTGTTATGTTAACATCGCCATTAATCTTATGGGCCTCTCTCTTAAAGCTCAGGGTCTGGTATCACCTTTACAAGCTGAATGTGAGTGGTGACCTTAAGAAAGCCAGTTCTGCTTGTTTTGTGACTGAGTTTGTGTTATAACTACACCTTTAAATTGTGGGTGACCCAGCTTTGCTGGTAACACATTCAATAAGATATTCACACCCATGAGAGCTGAGTGAACTGCCCTTTAGTACAGAGAAAAAGCAGATCAATAGTACCAAAAAACCAAACCAAACCCCTTGCCATCGAGTCGACTCTGACTCATAGCGGCCCTATAGGACAGAGTAGAACTGCCCCATACGGTTTCCAAGGAGCACCTGGTGGATTCAAACTGCCAGCCTTTTGGTTAGCAGCCATAGCTCTTAACCACTACGCTACCAGGGTTTCCAGATCAATAGTAAGGCTAATGGTAATATACAATTTTTTGATTTCCCCAAAGAACTGCTCTTGTTAAATAGTAAAGAAGATACCATACTACAGTTTTTTTTTTTTTTTTTTTTTTAATCACTTCTCATCTTAGAATTCATGGGCTCATTTTTGGTAATCCCCAGAGAATCCTGGGTGAGAGGTGTGAACCAGAATCTGTATTCTCTTCTCTATGAATAGATGTCTGTTGTCATTGGAATTGGGATTATTTATCTTGGTGGCATGAGAAGCTTTCAGAGACTTCAGACTAGGTCTCAAATCTAGTTTTTGAAATGTAGTGATGATGAGGTCTGAACTCAAGCCTCCCCACCCCGCCAAAGAATCAAACCCGTTGCTGTGGAATCAGCCCTGACTCATTTTGACCCTATGGGACAGAGTAGAACTGCTTCATAGGGTTTCCAAGGCTGTATTCTTTTTTTTTCCCCAAGGCTGTAATCTTTATGGGAGCAGATTGCCACATCTCTCCCCCGCCCGTCACCACCGCAGAGCGGCTGATGGGCTTGGACAGCTGACCTTTTGGTTCGTGAGAGCTTTAACCATTGTGCTACCTACCAGGGCTCGGACTGAGCTCATAGAGATGAAAGTGCCACTTTCTGGGGCATTCAGTTGGTAGCTGACAGAGCCGGTCCTAGAGTCTCTACCTCCTGATGACCAGCCTAAGGAATTTTCTGTCATATCATTTTCCTTTAGCATATGCCATGGAAACTCTGTAAAGAACACATTTCTAGGTTAGCAATTATGATCCACTGCCGCCACTTCTGTCCTCATAGTGTTTTGCTGAGAGATCTGAGGGGGAACTGAGCCCCGATACCTCAGCCATAAACAAAAATCAAACCAAACCAGTGCCCTCGAGTCAATTCTGACTCATAGCGACCCTATAGGGGGCGCCAAAGCTACTGGTTGGACCTTAGTAGCTCTATCAGGAACTGCCTGATTATGTCTTATCAGCTGTCATTTCTATTTGTCCTCCTCTCGAAGGTTCCAGAAGGTATTTCCATGCTTTTGATGATGTAGGCTGTTTCATATTTCTGAGAATAATGAGTTGGAACATGGCATCTTCATAAATTATAGAATGTTAGAATTGAAAGTATTTGAGTCTAGGTGAGAAACTAGCCCAGAGTGGTTACATGACTTATGCAAGTTTACATCGCCTGTAAGTGGCAGAGCTGGAATGAGGTTATACATCTTTTGACTCCCAGTCCAGTGCTCATCTCCTTTTGGCCTTAGCCCTCTCAATGAGGAAATTGTCGACCTGATGAGTGTATATACAATGTGGTGGAAGAAGGAAGACATCATTTCCTCCCAGCTGTTCCCCCTCTATCTGTGTTGCCTTCCAGGGCTGTTAGGACAGCTACCCTCTCAAGCCGTGCCGTGTAATAGAAAGGCATGCACTTTGGAATCAGACCTGCATTTAATAATGCTGAGACCTGGGTTGAGGGGGCCCTGATGGGTACAGTGGTCAAGCGTGTGGCTACTAACCAAAAGATCAGCAGTCTGAATCTACCAGCTGCTCCTTGGAAACCCTATGGGGCAGTTCTGCTCTGTCCTGTAGGGTCACTCTGGGTCAGAATCGACTCAACAGCAACAGGTTTGGTTTTTTGGTTTTGAGACCTGAGTTGATGACTTAACCTACTGAAGGTGTCTTTCTTGTGTGTAAAATTGGGATAATACTTGTTACTTCAGAGTCCCTGGGTATTGCAAATGGTTAAGTGCTCAGCTACTAAAGGAAAGGTTGGCAGTTTGAGCCTACCCAGAGGCCCCTTGGAAGAAAGGCCTGGCAGTCTGCTTCCAAAAGACCACGGCCTTGAAAACTCTATGGAGCAGTTCTACTCTGCACACATAGGGTTGTCAGGAATTAAAATTGACTCGATGGCAACTGGTTTGGTCTTTTTGTACCAGTTACTTCAAAAGGTGAGATTTAGAGTTTGTAGTACATAACAGATGTTCAGTAAATAGCATTGCCTCCATAAGGTTTCCAAGGAGTGGCTGCTGGATTCAAACTGCTGACCTTTTGGTTAGCAGCTGAGCCCTTAACCACTGTGCCACCAAGGCTCCTTAATAAATTTTGGTTCCCTTCTTTCCTCTCATTCTTCTCTCTTTTGGGTTCTGTTTGCTGAAGGGAGAAGCCACATCATATGTGGTATCAAAGGTGTGGAGGTGTAAAGGTGGGCTGAAAGCAGAGTTAGAAGA
The DNA here is from genome assembly GCF_024166365.1 of Elephas maximus indicus. Classification (NCBI taxonomy): domain Eukaryota; kingdom Metazoa; phylum Chordata; class Mammalia; order Proboscidea; family Elephantidae; genus Elephas; species Elephas maximus. The sequence continues at coordinate 45,882,962 of NC_064824.1, forward strand.
TGAACAAGCCATCTGTTGGCTCTTTGTCTTTCTCATGTTCCTAGTGTCTCCTCTTTGATACTATTGTACATCAAGCAGATCTATGAAAGGAGTCCAGTTTAAGTAGAAATAGAAGTTGAATCTTATTTCACTGATTAGCATTGCAACAAAAACATTTTTATAATTAAAAGGTCCTTGGTGACCAGTTGGCAACTCAGCTCTTTCGTGTAAATTCTAGCACAAAAATATTTCCTTAAAAGTGTTTTGAAATCTGTTATCCAAGGACTAGATCTTAATAGCATCAGAGTGAGCATGCTGAAAGACATTCTAGAAGTTGCACTTGAATGTGTAGATGTGGACTGCATAGTACTCCTTATTCTGAAAGTCTTGAAAATTAAAAAAAAAAACAAAAAACAAAAAACACAACAGGCTATGCTAATTTCTTAGAGAATTTGCCTTATTTTTTTAAAGGGTAAAAGTAGTTTTGGAATGTCTCTGGTACCAGTGATACATGTCCTTGTAATATAATCCCTGTTCCTCGTCCTTCCCCAGATGGGGCTGGGCCCTTCGTTTTTCACTGTACCTCAGAAATCACCACACCCCAATTTGTCACCTATAGGGAGGAAGCCTGCGTCTTCAGGCTTTGAACTGAGCACAGTATAAGAACAAAGAGCCCTCTCGACCGCTTTTCTTCTCTCATGATTTATATCACTTGCAGTGGTTGCTCGTATGTCCCAAGGGAAGAGATGGCGGTTCGCCGATGTTAAACTTCTTGGGTCTTTTATGTGAAGTTGTTTAATATTTATGTGCAAAGGAGCGTAAACTCATCCCTGGTAATGGACATGCTGAGTTTATAAAGTGGAAGGGAAAATACGCCCTACAGAACAGTCTAGTTGTAGAAGTACCGGATTTTGACTGTGTCATCCTGAAGTAATTTCCCTAATTCTCTGGCCAGAAATGTAATTGGAGGAAGAATGTCATTAGTATTTTGTAGAACTACTAAGGATACGTTGGTGTAAAAAGTTCAGCATCTCCCTGAACAAAGAAGTGAGGCCAAAAGATGTTCTCAAAAACAAAGAACAAAAACAAAACCCGTTGCTGTTGAGTTGATTCCAACTGATAGCGACCCTGTAGGACAGGGTAGAACTGCCCTATAGGGTGTCCAAGGAGTGGCTGGTGGATTCCAACTGCCAACCTTTTGGTTAGCAGCCAAGCTCTTAACTGCTGCGTCAGCTGGTCTCCAAAAGATTTTGTACACAAACGATAAGGACATACAGACCCTGTAACATCAAATTTAGAATTTCTTTGATCCATTAAAGGAGCCCTGATGGTGCAGTGATTAAGTGCTTGACTGCTAACTGAAAGAATGGCAGCTTGAACCTACCAGCTGCTCCAAGGGAGGAAGATGCCGTAGTCTGTTTTCTTAAAGGTTATAGCCTTGGAAACCCTACAGGGCAGTTCTGCACTGTCCTTTAAGGTCTCTGTGAGTCAGAATCAACTCCACGGCAGTGGGTTGGTTTTTTTGTTTGTTTGTTTACTCCACTGAAAGCATTTAGTTTGTGACAGTGAGTTAATCTGATTCAAATGTATATGTGGACACTACTAGACAGGCTGGGGAATATCCCATGAAAAATTGAAGTTATGTGACACAGGCCCTTGACCTCTCTCCCCACCTCTGAAAAAGGCAGAAAGTACAGGTTTTGTGTGGGCTGCTGATAAAACCTGGGGGCAGAACCTGGCACAAAGAGGGAGCCAGTAGTGGCGGACTGACTCTGACTCTGCTTGAGACTTGCTGCTGCTGTTGTTAGTTGCCATGGAGTCAGCTGTCTGTCCACTCATGGTGTCCCCGTCCACAACAGAACCAAATGATGCTGCTGATCTTGTGCCATCCGCATGATCAGTTGTGAATCAGACCAGTGTGCTTCATAGAGTTTTCATTGGCTGATTCTGCAAGTGGATCACCTGGCCTTTCCTCCTAGTCCATCTTGATCGGGAAGTCCTGCTGAACCCTGTTCAACATCATAGCAACACGCAAGCCTCCACTGACAGATGGGTGGTGGCCGCACAGGAGATGCATTGACTGGGAATGGAACCTGAGCCTCCTGCATAGAAGGCTAGAATTTTACCACTGAACCACCAATGCCTTATGGTTGCTGTTGTTTTTAGTGCCATCGAGTCAGTTCTGACTCATAGCTACCCTGTGCACACCAGAAGGAAACACTGCTGGGTCCTGTGCCATCCTTACAATTGTTGCTGTGCTTGAGCCCGTTGTTGCAGCCGCTGTGTCAGTCCATCTCATTGAGTGTCTTTCTCTTTTTTGCTGACCCTCTACCAAGCATGATGTCCTTCTCCAGGGGCTGGTCCCTTGTGATGGTTAGACCTTGGAAATGTTACTAAATAGGATTTTCCCGTTTCTAAGGGAGAGGCAAATGAAACTCCAGGTTGTCATTTTTCACAGATTGTGCTTCAAAATTTTGTTAGAAATCATGAAAATCATTACAGGGAATGTTGAATGTCTCATGCTGGTAGGTGCATTGAGGGTGGACAGTGTCTAGGGAGAGGCAGAGATGTTTGCACTGGACAGTGAGAGGGAGGCAGTGAACACCCCGGCTTTTGTGGCGGCAACATCTAGTGGCAGAAAATAATAGTATGGGGAACAAATTTACTTCAGTTTCTTATTGCTTCCTGCCTTCTTCCTCCCATTCTATTCCTATGCTTCCCCAACATCGGCACAACTGCCTGCAATAAACATTCCTTCTTGGTACAGTTAAAACAATCTTTTTTTTTCCTATACTAGCAAGTCAATATCTCTTCATTATAGATCCTTTCTCACTTCAGTGACAAGCCAAAAAGGAAGCATTAACATTCCTATACCCCCCAGGTACATCTTTTTTTTCAATTGGTAAGAAAATTAATTTCCAATCAAGACGGAAGTCTCTGTTAATAACAAAGATGAACTCTCTGTTGTTGTTGTTAGGTGCCCTCAGGTCGGTTCCCACTCGTAGCGACACCATGCACAACAGAACGAAACACTGCCTGGTCCTGCACCACCCTTATAATCATTGTTATGCTTGAGCTCATTGTTGCAGCCACTGTGTCAGTCCACCTTGTTGAGGGTCTTCCTCTTTCTCGCTGACCCTGTACTCCGCCAAGCATGATGTCCTTCTCCAGGGACTGATCCCTCCTGACAACATGTCCAAAGTATGTAAGATGCAGTCTCACCATCCTTGCATCTAAGGAGCGTTCTGGTTGTGCTTCTTCCAAGACAGATTTGTTCATTCTTTTGGCAGTCCATGGTATATTCAGCATTCTCTAGTAAATGTGTTTTTTCAACTGACAAAACCTCTGTAAGTAAAAGGTTTGAACTGGCAGCATTCTGGTCACTGATTTGACAAGAATTTGGGATGTTAATATATTACAGTGCAGATGATTAGGAACCTACTCCCTTATTTTTAGAACTAGGAATTCACTGTTAATGTCTTTGAATTGGAAGGGGTATCTCAAGTCCTTTTCAGTTCCCAAACCCTACATGTCTGATTTTTGAATGACCAGGATTTGGGTGGAACATGTGATATATTTCCCAGACTATCTAGATGTTCTGTCTGCTGAGAAAGGTAGGTAAAAGAGATATTTTAACAAACTCAAATCCAGAGCCAACTGATCCCTCTTTGTATAGGAACACCACACCATTCTCTTCATCTTATTAGCAAACTTCTAGCTGGTATCCTGGTGTTTGACTGTCGTCAGGAAACCAGGATATCAAAAATGGCTTAACTAACCAAAAAAAAATTAAACATGATGTTTTGTTTCAGGATGATGAAATTAACCAGCAGAGCCAGCTGGCTGAAAAGCTAAAGCAACAGATGTTGGATCAGGATGAGGTAAATAACACCATAAAATTTTTTAGTGTTTTTTTTTTTTTTTTTTAATTACTCTTTGTTGTTGATGTTTGTTCCAGAAATTTAATTTGCAAAGAGTTTTTTTTAAAAAGAAATCACTGAATCATGTGAAAGTTTCTTGGAAGATTTCCTTTCAATGCATGTTAAAAGCTGATTGTAGCTGAATTTAGAAAATAAACATCTGACTCTGTAGCGATGTGAAGTTTTAAGAGTGAATAGCTGGTTCCTACGATTGGTCCTTGAAAAGCAGAGACAAAGGAGCTTGGTAGTTGGGCAAGGAAGATTCTACCTCCTCATGCCCAGTGCCCAGCGCTCCTGTGTCCTGCCGTTTTAGCCTGTTTTGGCTTTGCAAAGCATCCGGCTCAGGTCTTTGCTATAGAATCAACCTGTTTACAATGTGAAATCATGATAATATTAAAAAGCCACATAAGTATTATTACTACCCTCAGGTATGATCCCCCCCATCCTTTGTTTAACATGTAGAATAACCAGCCATCTACAAAGTAAAGCGATTTTTGAGGTGTAATTAATTCTCTGAGTTAAACCTACGTACCTTTAAAAAAGAAAAGAAAGAAACAGACTTTAGAAACAATAACATGTTTTTTAATTTAGCATCTGGACCATACAGTGAAGTTCCCAGTCATCCTGAGCTTTTCCAACCTGTTTTCTTCTGTTTCTTAAAATTACTTTATCTTGGATAGAACACAGAATATGAGCCTTTGAACATTAGATTCACTAGTTCCATGTCTTCTCATTTCCCCAGCTTTTGGCTTCCACAAGAAGAGACTATGAGAAAATCCAGGAGGAGCTGACGCGTCTCCAGATTGAAAATGAGGCAGCCAAAGACGAGGTGAAAGAAGTCCTTCAGGCCTTGGAGGAGCTGGCTGTAAATTATGACCAGAAGTCACAGGAAGTGGAGGACAAGACCAGGGCCAATGAGCAGCTGACGGATGAGCTGGCCCAGAAAACGGTTGGAGCATTTATGTCTAGGGGCGGGACATCCTTGGCAGCCTCAGGATCTTCCCCTCCATTGCTGTATTTATATTGATGTTTGTTGACAGACGCTATATAGGAAGGCAATTGACTGAATGCTTACTTAATGTCAGACCTAGATGCATTCTCTGAGGGCCCTCCAACAACTGAAATAACCTCCAAGTGAATTTTGTCCACTCATGCTGAAATTGCACATCACAACCATTTTTTTGCCCAGAGGACTTACAGCAGCTCACAGGGAGGTCTTGTGGAATAATCAAGAGAGTGCTGAAAAACACTAGTTAAAAATTTGACTTCACCAGTATTAGGCTTTAGTTGAGACATTTAAATTTCTTTCCCTTTTTTTTTTTTTTTTTCAATTGTGCTTTAAATGAAGGTTTACAGAGCAAATTAGTTTCTCATTCAATAATTAATATACATATTGTTTTGTGACATTGGTTGCCAACCTCATAACGTGTCAACACTCCTCCCTTCTTGACCTTTGGCTCCCCCATTACTAGCTTTCCTGTCCCCTCCTGCCATCTCATCCTTGCCCCTGGGTTGGTGTGCCCATTTACTTTCAAGACATTTAAATTTCCTGAGTCTTAGTTCTATGAAAATTTTTGTAAAAATGGGAGAAATAACATGTTCTTCTAGGTGTGCGGATTAGTGAGTTTATGTAAAGTACTTAGCACGGTCTGTGCACACACTCCAATCTCAGTAAATCTCAGAATGTTATTAGTAATAGGCAAAGAGTGGGAACCCATGGAGGGTATGTACTTCACTCTTCTGTTTTCACCTTTCCGGATATATATTCCCCCTTCTCAGTTTCTTGTCCAAGCTATTACCTTCAGGAGCTTAGGACTAAGCTGTCCTCATTTATCTTTTACTGTTTTAAGCTAGTGCTCCAGTCTGCACATTTCCTGATTTTCAGGCTCTCCTGGTGCAAGATGCTGCAGGTTCTCCACAGTGAGCTAATCGCAGCAGGTCCAGTGAGTGTTTGGCAAGGTAGCTGGTGTTTGGATGTGTCCATTTTGTCCTTTTCCATTTGGAAAATGGGGGTGGGGAGAGCTGAGAGGCTGTAATCTGCTGCCCTTGGCATTTCTGCCCAATGCCTGGTATCATGGGATTGTGCCCAGCCTGCTTTGTGGAAAGCACCCAGTCCTCGCAGGTAGCAGATGGTGCAGAAAAGCTCTAATCTGCTAAGCGTAGAGCTGATAGGAAATGCTATCAACTCCATACGTTCAGCTGTGTGGAAGACTTTTCTAATGGCTTCCTAAGATGGGAACTACTACTTCTTTGCGTATTTAAAACAAAACAAAAGAAGCAGTGGCAGTGGCAAAAGAGCATTCAGAAGCCACTTAGGAAAGCAGGAGATTTAGATGTTCTCTGCTTAGTTTTCTACAGGATTGATTTAATTAGTCCTTGGGTATTTATTTACTTCTCAAAACAGTTCAACATTTTTCATGATATGCTCTTATCATTCCTTATTTTCTGTCAAACAAAAGTATTACTAGATTGGTCTAGAGTAATATTTTTGGTCAGATCATTAAAGAGCACTCTGGTCAAATAGCTGCACATGGAAGAATTATATAAACGTCTTTGCATTAACCTCCACAGGAGTAGGGGGATTCTTTTCTTTGTTGGCTGAGTTGATTCGAAGAACCCCGAGACATCAAAGAATGGCTAATCTAATGCTGTTAGAGTAGTTGCTTAAGAATATATACCTTTTGGTAACACAATACATAAAAATATAGGGAATGGAAAAGAGATGAGTTTGTTAATGTTTGGAAAGAAAATGAAGCTTTTGCAATGTATTAAGAAGCCATCTGTTGTTCAACTTGAGTAACGTGAAAAGAGATGAATGGTATTAATTCACCTGCACTGGGAAGATTAGAAGACTCTTTCTGAGTTGTTTTCTAAACTCACTAATGTTCCTTTGGACCTTGCAGAACCATTTATTATTATGAGGTTAGGTGGGAATATGAAAGTGGCCTAGGGAGCAGGCTTGTTGTGAGTGGAGGCAGGGACTCTTGCAGGTGTGTTTAGCCCTTGAGAATGTGGACTGAAACAACATCTGGCAGGTAGGAAGATGTGATTAAACATTATAAATCTAAGGGCTCCTTCCGGCTTTATTTATTTTTCATAACTTATTTCACTGACTTGGAAATTGTCATCTCATATGTAGATATATAACGTATTGGTCCAAGACAAGTTCTTGTTTTTAACGAAGAATGCAGAGATGGTACTGTAGTTTGACTTAAAAGGACTCTGCATTTGGTGAAATGCATGAAATGATAAAAGAACTTTATCCTCCATTAGCAGTTATCAATTGCAATGTTGCATAAATGAAATCAGTGACAACCCTTTTAGTATGTTGTTGAAATTTGTTTTTCAGACGACATTGACAACCACCCAGAGAGAGCTGAGCCAGCTACAAGAGCTTAGCAACCATCAGAAAAAGAGGGCTACTGAGATCCTGAATTTGCTACTGAAGGATCTGGGGGAGATAGGAGGAATTATTGGCACCAATGATGTGAAGACCGTAAGCCAGCCCGTTCTTTTCTCCTCTCTATCTGCTGTTGTAATGGCATGATTCTGTGTTACCATGGTCTGTGTTTTATTCTTCTAAGTACGCTTTGCACGGTACTTTTCATCTGCTGTGTGCTTAGTAATATTTGAATAAATGAACAAAGGAGTGATTGAGTGAGTGACTAAGTGAATGATTGTTGGAGTGGAGGAGGAGAAGAAAAAAATGTACTTTTCAAATCTAGGGGAATGTCTTCAAAATCTAAGTTGGGATTGTGTAAGTTGGCTTCTTCCTAAATCTTACTTGTCAGCGTCACAGAAGTGTGGACACTTTTAGTTAAGCAGCAACTCTAGTCTCAGAATTGTGTTTCTCCTTTTCTATGACAACCCAATAGAGTGAAAGTTCCCCAACCAATTAGTATCAATCAGGGAAACTTTCAGGTGTAAGTAATAGGATTCTAACATACGAGAAACCTAGAATATTGCAATTTGGGGTGTAATTCTGCATCCCCTGGGAGCTTGTTGGAAATACAGACTCTGAGGCCCCATCTCAGACCTACTAAATCAATATCTGCATTTTAACAAGACTCCCCAGGTGATTCTTATGCTTATTAAAGTTTGAAAAGCAAATGTTGATTGGTGGGAGTAGGTCAATGTCAAGGACCAGGCCTTTTTGTTTCCTCTATGTCATCTTTTGGGGCAGTTCAACTCTGTCCTGTAGGGTCGCTATGAGTCGGAATCGACTCGACGGTAGTGGTAGTGGGTTTTATGTCATCTTCAGCCAGTTAGCTTTTTATATCCTTAGGATTTGCCTTATGGTAGCAAGATGGCTGCTGTAGCACCAATGGTCATGCTCTCACAAACCACATCCAAACCAGGGTGGGCTGAAAAGGCACCTACTTATATCCAGAAAGGAAGTATAGTCCAGAATGCCTCAGCAGATGACTAGAATTGGCCAGAATTTGGTCACATAGCCACCCCAAGGTGCAGGGGAGAGTGGGAAACAAAGGGCATGCGATTGTTATAATGGCCTTAAACCAGTCATGATCAATCCCCTGGGATTGTGAACATTGGTGCTCTTGTTAGCAAGGAGCTGGGGTGGATGATGGGGGTGCTAGTGGGGCTCAGGTGTGGCTACTAAGTGGGCGTTGTTAACAGTGATCACCATTTACCTAGTTGGTAAGTTTGCAAATTTAGCACTGAAGAGAATAACGGAAAAAAAAAAAAACAAAAAACCTGGTTATGTGTTTTACTTTAGCCTCACCTTGGATGATTTCCTTCTGAGGAAGGAATTGTTAGGAAAGTAATTGATTCATAGGCTGAGCAACATAGATGCATTAAAATATTCAGAATATCAAAAAGAGAATTTAAAAACACTAAGAAAATGTTTTAAGCAAAGCCTTGGTCCTGGCCGCAAAGCCTTGTGTGCTACAATGAATAAGATCTATAGTTGCTGCATTTGGGCTGTGCTGCTGCATTTGGGCTGCGCTCCTGCAGTTAGGAGATTCCTAGGCATTTTCTTTGCATCTTAAAAATCAAACTCTTGCTTCCAAGCCAAGTAGAGGAGGAACTCACATTTGTCAGGTTAAGTTGACCTTGCACCTTGGTATGAAGTACAACTGGCTTCATCCAGATTAAGAAACAGGTGTAATAAGCATACTGAACATTCAAATGCACTAGAGTAGCTGGCTGACTAATTGAGTTTTATGTCCATCTTTGTGCTGGCTATCAAGCTGGTAAAGATAGTAAGAAACAATTAAATGGTAGAAAGTTGTCAGGAGATCTAGGAATAGAGGGAAAAGAGAAAATAAATGTCACTAGACAAGAACAACACAATTTCCCACAGTATATAGAGTGACCATTGTCATTAACCAGAAAAACAGGATAGACGTTTTTTAAAACAGCTTTATTGAAGTATAATTGACACAAAATAAATTGCATGTATTTAAAATGTACAGTTTGAGAAGTTTTGATATAACGTATACACTCATGAAACCATCACCAGAGTTGAGGTAATGCACACGTCCATCACCCCCCACATATGGGGCTATTCTGGCCTCTGTCCTGTTTCATTGATCTCTGTCCGTCCATAGGCCAGTACTATACCATGTTGATTTCTATAGCTTTATACTAAGTCTTGAAATCATGTAGTGTTAGTTGTCTAACTGTGTTCCTTTTCAAAGTAGTTTTGTGTGTTTTTGGTCCTTTACTCTTTCATAGGGGCCCTGGTGGTCCAGTGGTTAAGTGCTTGGCGGCTAACCAAAAGGTCGGGTGGTTAAGTGCTTGGCTGCTAACCAAAAGGTCGGTGGTTCGAACCCACCAGCTGCTCTGTGGGAGAAAGATGTGGCAGTCTGCTTCCACTACCCTGTGGGGCAGTTCTACTCATAGAGTTGCTATGAGTCGGAATGGACTCGACAGCAACAGGTTTCCTTTTTCATATGAGTTTTAGAATTATTTTGTTAATTTCTACAAAAAGCCTACTGGAATTTTGATTGGGATTGCTTTGAATCTATGGATGAATTTGGGAAAAATTGTCATTTTAACAATGTCTAGTCTTCTGTCCTATAAGCACAGTATATCTCTGCATTTATTTATTCATTTCTCTCATAATGTTTTGTAGTTATCAGTGTATACAGGTCTTTCACATCTTTTGTTAGATTTAAGTATCCCATATTTTGGATGTTACTGTAAATGGTGTTCTTCAAATACCAGTTTCTAAATGTTCATTGCTAGTATGTATAGAAATGGAGCCCTGGTGACACAGTGTTTAAGTGTTTGGTTGGTAACCAAAAGGTTGGCAGTTCGAATCTACCAGCTGCTTCTTGGAAACCCTATGATCTATCTATCCTATAGGGTTGCTACAAGTCGGAATAGACCTGATGGCAATGGGTTTAGTATGTAGAAGTATGCTTGATTTTTGTATATTGAGCTTGTATCCTGTGACCTTGCTAATAAATTCACTAAATAGTTCCAGTAGCTTTTTTGGGGGTGGGGGTGGGGATGTGTGTTCCATAGCATTTTCTACATAGACAAGTGTGTTGTCTGTGATTAAAGATGTTTTCGTCTCTCTTTCAATCTGGAAACCTGTATTTCTTTTTCTTGCCTAATTGCACTGGCTGAGTTTCCAGTACAATATCAAATAGAAGTGATGAGAGTAGACATTCTTGTCTTGTTTTTGACCTTGGGGGAGAAGGGCAGCATTTAGTCTAAGCAGGTCTCTTTTAAGAGGAGTGATATATATATATATATATATTTTTTTTTATTAACTTTTATTGAGCTTCAAGTGAACGTTTACAAATCAAGTCAGACTGTCACATATAAGTTTATATACATCTTACTCCGTACTCCCACTTGCTCTCCCCCTAATGAGTCAGCCCTTCCAGTCTCTCCTTTCGTGACAATTTTGCCAGCTTCCAACTCTGTCTATCCTCCCATCCCCCCTCCAGACAGGAGATGCCAACACAGGAGGAGTGATATTTTTAAACATAAGAATGAACTGGAGCTATGGATCCTATTATTTCAAGACAGCTGATCATTTTCCCTTTTTTATAGTGGTAAATATATATATAACAAACCTTTGTCACTCCAACATTTATTATATGTACAGTTTAGTGACACTGTGTTAATCAGGCTGTGTAACCATTACCACTACCCACTTCCAAGTTTTTCCATCCCCTTTAACACAGGCTCAGTGCCTCCTAAGCAGCGAGTCCGCTTTCCCCCTCCTCCCACTCTTGGTAACTGCTAATAAACTTTGTTCTCTATGCATCTGCCTGTTCTGCATATTTCACGTAAGTGGAATTGTACAGTACTTGTCCTTTTGTGACTGACTAATTTCACTCAGTATGTTTTGAAGGTTCATTCATGTTGAAGCATGTATGAACTTCACTTTTCTTTATGGCTGAGTAATATTCCTTTGTGTATGTGTATGTGTGCGTCTCTGTATCACATTTTGTTTGTCTTCCCTTGATGGGCATTTAGGTTGTTTCTACCTCTTGGCTATTGTGAATAGTGCTGCAATGAACATTGGTGTACATGTGTCTGTCTGAGTCCCTGCTTTCAGTTGTTTTGGGTCTATACCTGTGAATAGAATTGCTAGGGTGTGTGGTAATTCTATGTTTAGCTTTTTGAGGAACTGCCAAACTGCCACAGTGGCTGCATCATTTTACAATCCTACCAGCTATGAATAAATGTTCTAATTTCTCTCCATCCTCACCAAGATTTGTTGTTTTCTGTTTTTCTGATCATAGCCATCCTAGCGGGGGTGAAGTAGTATGTCGTTGTGGTTTTGATTTACATTTCCTTAATGACCGGTGATGTTGAGCATCTTTTCATGTGCTTGTTGGCCATTTGTATATCTTCTCTGGTGAAATGTCTAGTGGAGCCCTTTGCCCATTTTTAAATCGGGCTATTTGTCTTTTTGTTGTTACATTATAGGAGTTCTTTCTATGTTTTGGATATTAAACCCTTAACAGATATATGGTTCTCCAAAATTTTCTCCCAGTCTGTAGCGTGTCTCTTCCAATTTTGTTATTAGAGTCCTTTCATGAACAAAAGTTTTTAATTTTGATCAAGTCAATTTATCTTTTTTGACTTCTGTTGGTCATGCTTTTGGTGTCATATCTAAGAATCCATTGTCAGAGTAGATTACCCCTGTTTTCTTCTAAGAGTTTTATGATTTTAGTCATTACATTTAGATCATTGATCCATTTTGAGCTAATTTTCATATATGGTATGCATTGTCTGCCCAGCTTCATTCTTTTGTATGTGGAAATCCAGTTGTCCCAGTAACATTTATTAAAGAGATTTTTATTCCGTACTGAATGGACTCTTAGCACTCCTGTTGAAAATTGACATTAACATATGGGTTTATTTCTGGCCTGTCAGTTCTATCCCACTGGTCTATATATCTGTCATTATACAGTATCAAACTGTTTTTATTACTGTAGTTTTATAGTATGATTTGAAATCAGGAAGTGTAAGTCCTCTTGCTTTTTCTTTTTAAAGATTGCTTTGGCTATTTGAGGCCCCTTGCAGTTCCATATTAATTTGAGGTTTGGCCTTTCCATTTCAACAAAGAGGGCTGTTGGAATTTTCCTGGGGATTGCATTGCATCTGTAGATTGCTTTGGATAGTATCGACATCTTAACAAAATTAAGTCTTCCAATCCATGAAAATGGAATATCCTTCTGTTTATTTAAGTCTTTAATTTCTTTCAGTAGTGTTTTATAGTTTACAGTACACAAGTCTTTTACTTCCTTGGTTAAATTTATTGCTAGGTATTTCATTCTTTTTGATGCTATTGTAAACAGAACTGTTTCCTCAATTTCCTTTTCAGAATGTTTATTCTAATGTATACAAAACCTGACTGATTTTTGTGTGTTGACCTTGTACCCTGCCACTTTGCTGAATTCATGTATTAGTTTTGGGGTTTCCTATATATTATGCCATCTGCAAAAAGGGACAGTTTTACTTCTTTCTACCTGCTTTGAATACCTTTTATTTATTTGTCTTGCATAACTGCACTGGCTAGAACTTCTAATACAATACTGAATAGCAGTGGCGAGTGTGGGGATCCTTGTCTTGTTCCTGATCTTAAGAAGATAGCTCAGTCTTTCTCCACTGAGTGTGATGTTAGCCGTGGGCTTTTCGTAAATGCCCTTTTTCGTACTGAGGAGTTTTCCTTCTATTCCTAGCAGGGGCCTAACTATGGAAAATGGTGCTAGGGCAATTAGTGTTAAATTGCTGAATGATCTCTCAGAGTTGTCATTGGAAGCTGCAATGGCCAGTAGAAACTGCTAATTGGTGCCCCATTTCAGGTGGCACCCAGGGCACACAGGACACACCCAAGGCATGTGTCTTACCTGTCTCCTCCCTCCCCCCAGTTAGGCCCCTAATTCCTATCTTCTTGAGTGTTTTAATCATGAAAGAGTGTTGGATTTTGTCAAATGCCTTTTCTTTGTCCATTGAAATGATCATGTGGTTCTTTTCCTTTGTTCTATTAATGTAGTGATTGGTTTTCTAATGTTGAACCACCCTTGCATTCCTGGACTAAATCCCAGCTGACCATAGTGTATAATCCTTTTAATATGATGGTGGATTCAGTTTGCTAGCATTTTGTTGAGGATTTTTGCATCTGTGTTCTCAAGAGATGTTGTTCTGTAGTTTTCCTTTTGTAAATGTCTTTGCTTGGCTTTGACATTAGGGTAAAACTAGCCTCATAAAATGAGTTAGGAAATATTCCCTCCTTTTATACTTTTTGTGGCGATTCTACTCTGTCCTATAGAGTCGCTATGAGACGGAATTGACTCGAAGGCACTGGGTTTGGTTTTTTTTTTTTTTTCTTTTATACTTTTTGGATAAGTCACTTCTTCTATAAATATTTGGTCGATTCCCAGTGAAGCCATTTGATCCAGGATTTTTCTTTGTTGGGAGGTTTTTGATTACTGATTCAATCTCTACTTGTTATCAGTTTGTTGAGATCTTCTATTTCTTCTTGAGTTGGTAAGGGTAGTTTGTGTGTTTCTAGGAATTTGTCTATTTCATGTGATTTATCTAATTTGTTGGTGTACAATTGTTCATAGTTTTCTCTTATGATCCTTTTTATTTCTGTAGGGTCGGTTGTCACGTTCTTTTTTTAAACCTTGCCCTTGCCCTCAATCTTGAACGTTTGTCTGTGCCTCTGTGCGCTGAGCTAGGTGTAACCCCTTTTCCTATTTTCTTTTCTTTTGGTCTCATTCTTATTCCCCTCTACTCTACTTCTCTCTTGGCCCTCTTCCTCTTTCCTTCTCTCATTAATTTACATGCTATGGAATCATTCCCTTCCACCTCTTTACTTCCTCAGCACTCTGCACTTTTGCTATATCCCTCATCATCTACTTTGCATGAAATCTATATAGTTTTCTAGTCCCCTTTAGATTATAAATTTCTTAAAGGCAGAAACCATTTCTTCTTCATGTTTATTTCTTGCATAAACCCAATGCAGCGTGTTGATTTTATCGAGCCAGGGAGTGGTGTTACATTGCTCAACTTTCACCTCACAAATTCTTTGAATTTAGCCATTTTACCTTAAAAAGACTCAGTTCCACATCAGTCTGCTTTATGTGAACACTCAGGTAATGTGTTGGGATTGTTTAATGCTGGAAAAGACTCCCAAGGTTACTTCTGTAGATAGACTATTTCTGGGAAATATAGAGAGCTGTCCTTGGGTGGTTTAACAGATCTAGGCTTAGAGTATATGACCTCTTATAAACTTAATCGTTGTTTCGTGGAATCTCTATTATAACTGAATATTTCATGAGTCCTTGCAAATGAATCTAATTTTAGAACAGAATTCTCAGATACTATAGGGTTTATAGGGTTAACACCATTAAGCTCTAGGTTAGTGGTTTTACATTTGAGGATTTAATTTTTAGAAGCTCACATTGGTGTTAAGCAATAAAATTCTGACGTTGAGGTGATTAAATGGCCTTTGCAATATGAAGGTGGAGTTGATTTATGAGGAGTTGGCGCCTGCTGCTGATAACGAAAAAGGAGGGTATTTTTATGCTGTTTTAAAATAGAGCTGATGAAAAATGCTAATGAAATCAAGGAGTGTCTGGGTGCTTCAGCATTAAAAAAAGACTCTTTACCGTTGGGAATCTGAAGTATGATTGAGATTATTTTTACATACACAAATGGGTGTTTTTGAGATATTTTTAGATTCTAGACGTTGGGTGCCCTAGTTAATTTCATTGATAATTCTTACTTATGGAGCATCATATTCTTAATCATTGTATTTTTTTCATCTTCTTATGATTATGCTTTATTCATTAGGGTAATGAGAGCTGAAAGGAGTTGTGTGACTTTAGGCAAGTTCAGTTTGTTTCTCTGGGCTTTATTTTTCTAATTTATAAAATGACAAGATGAGCTGAGATAATCTCGAAGGTTGTCAGCTCAGAAATGCCATGATTTTTAAATATACTTCTGTATTTACTGTTATACCAAAAACCCAAACCTGTTGCCGTCAAATTGATTCCAACTCATAGTGACCCTATAGGACAGAGTAGAACTGCCCCATAGGGTTTCCAAGGATTACCTGGTGCATTCAAACTGATGACCTTTTCATTAGCAGCTGAGCTCTTAACCACTATGCCACCAGGGTTTCCATTTAATAGGTACAGGTAATTTTCTTTCTTTTTTTTTTTAAATAATTTTTATTGTGCTTTAAGTGAAAGTTTACAAATCAAGTCAGTCCCTCACACAAAAACCCATATACACCTTGCTACACACTCCCAATTACTCTCCCCCTAATAAGACAGTCTGCTCTCTTCCTCCACTCTCTCTTTTCATGTCCTTTTCGCCAGCTACTAACCCCCTCCACCCTCTCATCTCCCCTCCAGGCGGGAGATGCCAACATAGTCTCAAGTGTCCACCTGACAGGTAATTTTCTTGTTGATTAAGATTATTCAATTGATGTAATTCTTTTAATCTAAAAAAATGAGCAGATCAGTGAAACCTTTTTAAGTGATCTTATATTTGTGTTCCTAAAATTCAATTCAGGTCCCACAAGATTTCTGGTGGTAGTACACTGGGATGGGGGAAAAAGATGGTTGCTGGAGTCTCCATATGCCCTCGCTTCCAGGATATGACAGACCAAAAGAGTACTAGAGGATAGAATAACCCGTATTTTTCTAGCTCTGTCATGCCTTGAAACATATCCAGACTCAGGGCAATATTTTATTTAGTCAACAAAGCAAGATGAACTCAGTGTTGACTTTATGCAGGTCTGGTGGTGCCATGGTTAAAGTGTTTGGCTGCTAACAGAAAGGACGGTGATTAGAACCCACCAGCCGTTCTTCAGTCTGCTTCCACAGTGAAGATTATAGCTTTGGAAACCCTGTGGGGCGTTTCTCCTCTGTCCTCTAGGGCTGCTGTGAGTCAGAATTGGCTAAAAGGCAGTAGGTTTGTTTATTTGTTTTTAGTGAGTCTACTCTTCCTTTCATGTCCCTTTGTCATTGAGCTTACCCCAAAACTAAGATTCCCAGGAAGATACCCACAAACTGAATAGAAAGCTGAATTAGATTTACTGCCTAAATGTCTTCCAACCCATGACTTCTTTTAGTCTCATTCTGACTTTTAGGCCTTAGAATGTGATCAATCACCTCACTTATCTTTTGCTTGCCTTAGGAATAGCAATAGTTCCTCACATTGCACTCAGGAGACTTGGCGTGGGGTAAGTGGGGGTGACTCCTCCTATATAGGCAGGCTGGGGGGGAGGTGTGGCAACATTGGGCTTCCCTGTGATTTCATGGTGGTGCAGCCTTTCCTCCTGGGTTGGTTGTTGGTACTGGTTTGTGTAGTCTGATAGGCACTGCTGGAGGCAGTCAGAACCTGGGGAGAGCTATAAATAACATTTTAGCAGCAAATTATTTATTTATTTATTTTAAGTAACAGCATACTGGAAACTTTTGAACATTGAATGACTGACTACCTGTATGAACTCTGTAGTGGTAAGAAACCTCACAGTTAAAAACAATTTATTTGGAGTGTTTTTGTTTTCCCCCCATTAGGCATGGACTCAAAGTCTCCTGTAGACTTCCTAGGACAGGAGAAGATTTCAGAAGTTAAGATTCTGGTTTGGGGAAGACATGTCTAGCTCTCACTTTGGAGGAAGCCCATGCTTGTATATTTACTGCCTCCACCTCACATGGGTTATGAGTACAGGAGACCAAGTGGCTGACTCTAAGGACAGACCTGGAAAGAAAGGGTTCATTTCCTTCCCAGAGTGCCCTAGCTGTTGATTCAGCGATGTTTTCCCACTAGAAGCTCATGTAAGTTGTGAATTCCATGTGGAAGAGATGGATTTTTCTACAGAAGCTGCACGATATACTGGGTACATCTGGTCGGGTTAAAGAATGTGTTTCTCATCTCTGTTCCACCCTGGACCCGTGACAAAGGCAGAGGAACAAAGCTGAACGTGAAGATGGCTGGCTTTTCTCACCCATTATTTCTGTTTTGTTGAATTATAAAAGGAATGCAATGAAGAGTGAGCACTGCTGGTAGGCAAATCTTTGGTCAGAAGAGCCTCCATTAAGGTGGAGTGGGAAATGGATGCTTGTGGATTTCTTAACACAGAGTCTGCATTGTGTTGATTGATATTGGAGTCATTTAACAAATACTGTTGTTGAGTTCTGAGGGGAAGGGTGACATTACTTTAAAGGTGCTCCAAAAAATCCAAAAACTTGTTGCTGTCACTTCCAACTCACAGTGACCCTATGGGACACAGTAGAACTACCTCATAGGGTTTGCAAGGAGTGGCTTGGTGGATTCAAACTACTGACCTTTTTGGTTAGCAGCTGAGTTCTTAACCACTGTGCCATCAGGGCTCCTTAAGGGTGCTTGGCGCTGTCTAATGTGCTTCATATTTGCTACCAGTTTTCAGTGCTGATATTTTGATTACATTTTCTCAGCCCTCAAATGTTCACTAAAAAAATTGTATGTGATAAAATAATGACAGCAGTAATGACAGAAGTGGGCGGTTACAGTGTACTGTGGAACATCAAAAAGCCATAGTTGGAATATTGTCTTAGAATCAATGGAAGTCTTTATTCATAGGCTGGCTTCTGGACAGCGCTCTTTGTTTTCTCCTGAGGAGCTCGGCTGCCCTCTGGTGGCTATATTAAAATATGTACACAGTTACTTCGCTCATTTGGTTAGTTGCCCTTTGAAGCCAGGTTTTTATTTCAGTGAATGGATTTTTATCTTAAGTACCTTGCTTTAGTTTTTGTTTCCAGTAGAGCTCTGAAACTTAGAACCCAAATATGAAATCGTGCAGGAATGCTAGCTACCTGAATTTTCTATTCTAAAGGTGAATTTAGACTGTTCTTCCTAAAACAAAACCAAACCCATTGCCATTGAGTCGATTCTGACTCACAGTGACCCTATAAGACAGAGTAGAACTGCCCCGTAAGGTACCCAAGGAATGGCTGGTAGATTCGAATTGCTGACCTTTTGGTTAGCAGCCCATTGCTTAAACCACTGTGCTACCAGGGCTCCAGAATGTTCTTATATGATCTTAAATGATAAGCTAGATACATTTCTACTTGGAAAGGGCAAGCACATAGAGGCAAGGAAAAATAGATTGGTGGTAATGAAAATTCGTGCAGAAGGCCTTCATCAAGAGGGGCCTTTAGTAATGCCATATTCCTATTCATTAGATTTTCCATTTAATCGATGACTATGTCAAAAATCCTTTTTCTATTAATTCTTACAGAAACATATTTAAGACATTAGGCTACCTTTCTGCCTGAATGAACAGACTATAGAGAACATAACTGAAATTTTGATTTTTTGCAGGGATTCCAGGTTACATTTAGGAACTCCGGATGCACCATGACATTGTAGAGTTGTAAGACATTGAGTAGAACTTATATTGACCCTCAGATAACTTTTTGAAGTTAATCTTTTTTTTTTAATCCCCAAAATTTTTTTTTCTTTTAACCTCATCTTTTTTGTTTTAAAAATCAATTGTAATAGAAAATCTAGTTAATTATGCCCTAGTGGTGGCAAAACGGTTAAGTGCTCCACTGCTAATTGAAAGGTTGGCGGTTTGAACTCACCAGCAGCTCTGTGGAAGAAAAGACCTGGCAATCTGCTTTCATAAAGTTTATAGCCCAGGAAACCCTCCAGGGCAGTTCTTCTCTGTCCTCTAAGGTTGCTATGAATTGGAATTGACTCGATTGCTCACAATAACATATTTTGTAGCAGTTTTTATTTAAAGCTTCACCTGAGATTTCAGAGAACTTAGGGTTGAATTTATGGTTCCTTTTAGAGTTCCAGAAACCCTGGTGGCATAGTGGTTAAGAGCTATAGCTGCTAACCAAAAGGTCAGCAGTTCGAATCCACCAGGTGCTCCTTGGAAACTCTATGGGGTAGTTCTCCTCTGTCCTATAGGGTCATTATGAGTTGGGATTGACTGGACGGCAACGGGTTTGTTTTTTTTTTTGTTTTTAGAGTTCTATTTCAGCTTATGATCTTATGATCAGGAGTTCTTAACTGGAAACGCACAGGCCTCTTGAGGGTCCATGAGCCTCTGGAAGTTGTAGGCTGTGTTTGAGCATGCTCCCTCCTGTGCTCAGTTGGCAGATGTGAATGGAGTCATTGAAGAGGAGTTCACCATGGCCCGCCTGTACATCAGTAAGATGAAGTCGGAGGTCAAGTCCCTGGTGAACCGCAGCAAACAGCTTGAGAGTGCCCAGATGGACTCCAACCGAAAGATGAATGCCAGCGAGCGGGAGCTGGCAGCCTGCCAGCTGCTTATCTCCCAGGTGAGCCACCCTCCTCTCTTCACTCTACACCCTTGTCCTCCTGAGACCTGCTTGCTTCATGCTCTTACTGGTGCTGATGGGGAGGAATAGGGATATTTGATGGACTTCGCTTTGCATAAGACTTGTCCGTGGCCTCCTCAGGCGGTGACTGCTCAGATTTGTTCTTAAGGCGAGATTTTTGTTGAGTGAATTACGTGAATTACCTTGAGTCCCCCCACCCGCACCCCGTTGTTTTGTTTTTTAAATTGTGGTGAGATATAAAACAAAAAATTTGCCTTTTCAGCATTTTTTACATGTACAATTCAGTGGCATTAGTTATATCCACCCTGTTGGGCAATGATTACCACTTATCCCTTTTTAAATTTTCTCATCACCCTTCACAGAACCTCAGTGCCCCCAGGCACCTTTTTAAAGAATATATATATATATTCTTTAAATATAAATGGTGCATTTCTCTCTCTACATATACACACACACACACACACACACACACACACATACATATCGCTATGAATAGGAATCAACTTGACGGCCCTGGGTTATATAAATGAAGGGACAGGAATGGGTAGAATCTAAGATTCATAGAGTATTTAGATTTTGTCTGCTACGTATTTTCAAGTAAATTTCAGAAAACAGCAACCTCCTAATAGCTCAGGCAAGATTCCTTCATCTTTTAATCTTAACCACCGATCCAGTTTCATAGGGGAAAACAAACAACTATTACTACTAAAACACCTATTTGCCGTCAAACCGAATTCTGACTCATAGCGACGCTATAGGACAGGGTAGAACTGCGCATAGGATTTCTAAGGCTGTAAATCTTTACAGAAGCAGACTGCCCTATCTTTCTCCTGTGGAGCAGCTGGTGGGTTTGAACCTCCAGCCTTTAAGTTAGCAGCCAAGCACTTAAGCACGGTACTACCAGGGCTCCTGCACTACTGCTACCATTTAATTTAGTGTTTCCTTTGTGCCGTATGTTACGCTAAGCACTTTACATGCATTATCTCACTTGCTCTTCAAAGAATCCTGGTAGGTAGGTTTTATTACTGTTCCTGTTATTCAGATAAGGAAACTGAGACTTAGAGAGATTTAATGGACTGGCCAAAGGCACACAGCCAGTGGATGGTGTGTGAACCCAAAGCCCATGTCTTCCAGGAATTAACAAGGTCAAGGACACAGTTCATGCAGTCAATGAGGATGGCTGCTCTTCTTCCTCCTGAAATGGCATTTTCATTTTGGGAAGATGGTTTCAGGGCACAGCAGCCTAGTTTCTGGGCTGCACTGATATCTGAGCTTGGTGTTGGGGTTTGAGGTTTCTGTGAGTGGGCCACTGTTGCTGCTTACAGCCTTACACCATGCATTAAAACAATTGGAGGCATTTGTGGGTAAGAGGTACCAGCATGGATTGGTGCATCAAATAATACTGAGAGACAGAGAAAAGCAGGCTTCATTCTGGAATACTTCTAAACGTAATAACGTGTAATCATAGAAAAACCTCCAGTTTTCTTCTCTCCCACCATAAAATCTAGGGATGCAAAGGAAAACAATGCGGTTCCATTTTATAAGTAACACAACAGGCAAAAGTGTACTGAAAAGATACTATTCAGTGCTGGTGTGAGAGGGAAGTTGATATACTCAGACATTGTTGATAAAAGTGGAATTTGGTCAGTCCTTTTGCATAGCACCTTGGAAATTAAAAACAATAAAAAATGTAAGTATACTTTGGTTGAGTGATTTCACTTATGATATTTTTCCCTAGGAAATGATTAAAAATATTAAAAGCTTATATGCAAGATGTTGAGAGCATTATTATTTACATTATAATAAAAATAAACTACCCAAATATCTATTGATAGGCTGATAATATAAGTTGCTTGGAAGAATATTATGCAGCTGTTATAAAAAATTGATAAAACTTAACTACTTAGAAAGTATAATTATATCAAGCTAAGTGAAAATGGAAATGCTGCGTTATATCTATGCTGTGCTTTGCAACTTTGTAAAATATGTGTTCATATAGATAAGACCATGGATCTAGGGGGAGAAAGTACTTGATAGTATGGTTTATGGGAAAATTTACAGCATTTTTCTGGATTTGCTTGACTATTTGATATTTTTGTAATTGATAAAAATTGAGATGAATCATAAGCATTAGGGAACAGTGTCCCTAAAGTTCTGTTCTAGTGACCATTTTTCTTCTCTGATATCTACTTCACTGTTATACCAGTAATGTGTGCCCTGGGGCAGGCCTGCCTCTAATATTTGGAGACTGAGGCAAGAGTTCAAATAGAGGCCCTGTTGCCCTCAGTGTATCTGCCTTCTTTTTCCGCCTTGACATGCCAGCCTCCATATCCAGGCTCCCTCTGTACCCTCTGCAGACAGCTGTGCCAAGGCCATCTCTTGGGCCTGTAGGGGCACAAACTGATGAAAGAGGCAGTGCAGGCCCTGGAAGTGGCCTTGGGGCCGTTTGAGCAGGAGTTCCCCAGTCCTTAGTACCTGGAGTGTGATCTAGAAGTGGGATCCTGCCCAATGGGGTGGATCACAGGCAGAGGAGGGCCAGATTGAGGCGCTCTCTAAGTGGGGAGCCCAGGATTCAGAGTGGTACTGACTTTGAGTATATGAGATCAAAGTCAAGAATATTAGAGGATGTTTGGGTTAAAGAATACCTGTGTTGGAAGTAAGTACTCTCTACATTAGTAACAAGCATGGTTTTTCTTGGGTGCTATTTTGTACCCTGCTATACTTTACACAAAGCTAGAGCTTCAATAATTACTTCCTGGTGTTCAAAAGTAACAGAAACCATCATCAATTACTTTCTGACATGATGTAAGGAATGTACATCTGACAAAATATTTCCAACTAAAATTCTATCTTCATTGTTCACACTCCTCCTCTTCACCAGAAGTTATTCTTATAAAATGACTGCTCCCACTGAGTTGTATTTTCACGAGAAGTTATTTCCTTAGATTACAGTTTAGTCACCTAAATGTGACCTCTCCAGATCTGGATGGGGTAGTGTTCTGTATATTAGCCATTCGCCGATCAGTGGGTACTGCCCCTGCTCAGCCAAGGAGTTACCACTCATTTATTCATTCCACTAGTATTTATTAACCACTTATTATACGCCCTCATGAGGTCCCTGGTGGATCAAATGGTTTACACTCATCTACTAACTAAAGATTAGTGGTTTGGACTTATTCAGTGGCTCCATGAAAGGCCTGGCGATCTGCTTTCGTAAAGATTACAGCCAAGAAAACCCCCATGGAGCAGTGCTACTCTGTACCACATGGGGTCACCATCAGTTAGAATCGACTTGACTGTAACAGGTTTGGTTTTGGTTTGTATGCCCTCATGGAGCTGGGAGATGCAAAACAAGTAAACAAATGGATAAGATAAATCATATGGAAGTTAGGTGTTGCGACTGTTGGGACCAAGTGATAAGGAACCAGCCACAACAGTGACTGCAGGTGGGGAAAATGATAAATGCAAAGACCCTGAAATAGGAGTTGGTGTGTTTGCAGGACGGAAAAAGAAATAATATGTGAGCTGAGAAGACAGAATCTAGAGATGTTCGAAGAATGAAGCCCTCAGGCACAAGGCATGTTCCCAGCTGCTTTCTTTCCAGCGCATTCTGTTTTTTGATCTGGAGGAAGACCAGCTTGGGTTTTGGTATCTCACTTAAAGTGGAGGCGGGGAGGGGCGTGGCCACAAGTGGGGTCTGTGGGGAAGGAAGCAGAGGAGTACGCGGAAGAAACAGGACCGTCTTAGTTCACAGTCCTGAATCCCAAGCAAGGGTAGAGTGTGCCTCCATTTTGGGGGTGATATTAAAAAATGGGACTCAACAATTGGCATAATAAAATCTATTAAGAAAACATTCTTAATAGATTTTGGAGAGTGGTGTCTGGGATCTTAAACACTAGCAAGTGGCCATCTAAGATGCATCAATTGTTCTCAACCCACCCGGACCAAAGGAGAATGAAGAATACCAAAGACACAAGGTAATTATGAGCCCAAGAGACAGAAGGGGACACACAAATGAGAGACTACGTCAGCTTGAGACCAGAAGAACTAGATGGTGCTCGGCTACAACCGATGAGTACCCTGACAGGGAACACAACAGAGAACCCCTGAGGGAGCAGGAGAGCAGTGGGACGCAGACGCCAAATTCTCGTAAAAAGACCAGACTTAATCGTCTGACTGAGACTAGAAGGACCCTGGTGGTCATGGCCCCCAGACCTTCTGTTAGCCCAGGACAGAAGCCATTCCCAAAGCCAACTCTTCAGACAGGGATTGGACTGGACAATGGGATAGAAAAAGATGCTGGTGAGGAGTGAGCTTCCTGGATCAGGTGGACACTTGAGACTATGTTGGCATCCCCTGCCTGGAGGGGAGATGAGAGGGCAGAGGGGGTCAGAAGGTGGCGGAATGGACACAAAAATAGAGTGGAGGGAAGGAGTGTGCTGTTGCTTTAGGGGGAGAGCAATTAGGAGTGTATAGCAAGGTGTATATAAATTTTTCTACGAGAGACTTGATTTGTAAACTTTCACTTAAAGCACAATAAAAAGTTTTAAAAAACAGGACTCGAGCTTCTCCTCCATTGTATTTTCCCCTCAAGGCAGTCCCCAGGGAAGCCTGACTGACCACTCACTAGTCATTCACTCTTCCTTTTTATCTGTTTGCTTGTTGAAAGCATGAAGCCAAGATCAAATCTCTGACAGACTACATGCAAAACATGGAACAGAAGAGGAGGCAGCTGGAAGAGTCTCAGGACTCACTCAGCGAAGAGCTGGCTAAGCTCCGAGCCCAAGGTAAATATTTGACTTTGCAGATGTCACACTCTTGGCCTAAACCAGATACTTTCTAGTTGGCCGGAGTCTGAATGTTTAGTTTTACTCAAAGCATTTCTAGGTCTACTGAGCAATGGCATAATTGAAAAAAAAAAAGAGAGAGAGAAGAAATCTCTAGAAGACTGCTCCCACCCTGGATCAGCTCTGCTTCCCATTCTCTCTTGGTCCACTCAGTTGCCCAAGTCAGAATCCTCCCTTTCCCCACCCCCTGCATCCAGTCAGTCACCAAGGCCTGTCTCTTCTGCCTCCAGGTGCTCTGCTCATTCTGCTTAATTTGTGTCTTTATTGCCAGTGCCCAGGTTAATTAAGATCTCCTTCAGTCTCTCTGTCTTGCCTGGGTTATGGTTACATCATCCTATCTAGGCGCCTTGCCTAACCCTCTTCCACACTGCCCCCCGCCCCCAGTCTTCTTTAGTCCAGCCACTATGCTGCATCCCAAGGGATTATCCTAAAATTTAAATCTTATGTGTTGAACTCCATGCTTCTAACCCTTCCACGACAACCCACTGCTCTTAATATCTTAATACAAAGTCTGAAATTCTGCAGTGGCTTACCTGGCACCTTCCACCCTCTGAGCAAGCTCTTCCCTTTGCCAGGCAGCCTCCTCACCCCCTTAGCTTAGGAAGGGTCTGGCACACAGGAAGTACACAATAAATAGAAGTAGAAATTGAAGAGAGTTGACTAGAAATGTAGAAACTGGAACAGGAGGACTAAGGATGTATGTGTTGTGGTGAAACCAGGACACACGTGATGGATTGCAATATAATTGGTTACAGTACTTTTAGAAAGCAATTTGGCAATACTGATTCATAATTGTAACATTGCTCACATCCTTTGATCCTCAAATCTTAAATATGCTTTGTGAAATTATTTATATTAGAAAAAAAAGGAAGCCACCTAAATGTCCAGCAGTTAAATAGATTATGGTACATTGTTTAATAGGGTATTTTTTTCCATATTAGAGGTGAAATACATCAAGTCTATGCAGCAATGCTTGTGATACAATAGTAGATTAAAAATCATAATACGTAATTCCTATCTTTGCTCTGGTTCTAACAATTAAAAACTAATGTGTGCTTGTGTTCCAAGGCCTAGAAATTTAACATTTAAAATGAAAATGGTTCTGAGAGGGTAGTAGCATTGGTGATGATGTTCGCCATTTTTATTTCCTTTGTTGTTGTATAGTTATTTTTCAATAAATAAATTTTATTTTAAATGCCAAGGCAAATTAAAGAAAGAGAACATACCCACCCCTTTGCAACATATTCCTCATTGGTAACGAATGTTCGGAATCTAGTACTCCACCAGAAACTTGACATGGAAAAGAATTGTTCCGTCTTCTAAGGGCTCTGCAGTGGTGCCTCTGAGTAGAAATAAAACAGAGGTGAGGAGACCTGGAATACAGTGGAACAGACTACAGAGAAAATGTAATGGATTTAAGGATTTAACGTCACTGTTTTAAATGATTTTGCCTTCTCCACTCCCCAATTCAGGGAGCCCTGGTGGCACAGTGGTTAAAGCACTCAGCTGCTTACTAAAAGGTCGGCAGTTGCAATCCATCAGCTGCTCCATGGGGGGAAGATGTGCCATTCAGCTTCTGTAAAGATTTATAGCCTTGGAAACCTTATGGGGCAGCTCTACTGTGTCCTGTGGGGTCGCTGTAAGTCAGAATCAACTGTACAGCAGTGGGTTTGGTTTTGGACTCCTCATTTCATCCCGGCTGCCCATTGGACTATGCTAAGGGTGTGCCATTGACCAAGACTACGCTGTGACTGGCGTCCCCAAGAGGTGTATGATGCAGCAGCCCTCCCCAAGCATGGGGCGTTCCTCTTTAATCGTGAAAGTTGTTTTCTATTTCTTGCTCTTATCATTAGATTACATTTTCCTGCTCTGGGTTCTTAGGGAATAAGCAGCTTACCCATGGGAGGTAAATTAGCTCTTCGTGGAACTCTAGTAGAGGCATGAATCCAGATGCCACCTAACATTTGCATGGTGCTTTATAATCTACTGAGCACATTTAGGTACATTACCTCAGGTGTCAAGCAGAGGCCAGTCGTCCAAGAGGTGAGGTGATTGTCGAGCCAGGGCGCGGTTCTAGGTTCAACTGCTTTGAGTCAGCACCTTTCCCACTGTAATCCCCACTCTCACCAAAGGACTCTGATCCAGTGGACAGCAGCAGTGTTACAGTGAAGCAGTGTTACAGGAGTGGTCAGCCTTGGTTTTAGCCAGTCTGTCACTAGTAGACCTTTTCCTTTATATGCTGTGGTTGTAATTATTGATCTAAGTTGATGTTGCACTCCGTTGCTGTTTTTTCAAAAAATTTTACTTTTGAGTGAGTTCTGCCAGTTAAATCTTAAATCATTATTTAAAATTTAAAACAGAAAAAATGCACGAAGTCAGCTTCCAGGACAAGGAAAAGGAACACCTGACGCGGCTGCAGGATGCTGAGGAAATGAAGGTGTGTATGGCGGCCCCTTCCACAAGCCCAGCCTGCATTTGGACTGGCATTTCTTGTTCTTGGAAAATCTGTCCCCATCAGAGATGTGTATGGCAGGAGGGGGAGGGACCCTGCTTGGCTATCCGAGCAGTCTCAGAGTGTGGCCTGGCTTAGAAACGAGATAGAAAGATGTGACAGTCCAGAAACCTGAGAGGTCTCTAGATAATGGTTCTGTTGCATTAGCACCTTTTCTCCAACATACCTGATGAGTAGGAGAAAGAGCAGTGCCCCACAAATTACTGCATGGGCCACGTTGTCAGGGTTCACTCCTTTGAATGGAAGAAAACATCGCCCCTCTCCACCTTTTAAAATATAAACCCCAAGTCTTTGTTTCCATCTTAAACATAGCGATCTTTATTTTGGTCCCTTTTCAAACAGCAAGGGAAAAGTAGGAAAAAGATGAGGAAATAAGTTCCCGAGGTGATTAAAATCGGGATATGAAGAAATGTAGAATTTTGATACATTTTAGGCAAACTTCAAGCTTTATTGAATGAAAGCCCATAGTTCAAAGTAATGCCCACATGCGTGACCCTGCTCCAGCCTTGATGGGCCTTGCTTCTAATTTCAAAGCACTTTGGTGGGAAGGTCTTCGTTGAATCTCAGCATAAATCTCTGCATTCAGCAGGGTGTGAACCTCAATTTTACAGACAAGGAGCTGCGACTCACACAGGTTACATGGCTGGTCTGAGGCCACCTGGGTAGTATGAGGTCCTTGCCCTCTGATTGACCTGGCTAGAGAGGCTTTGTGGCTCAGGTGAGCTGCAGAAGGTCAGAGAATAACTTCTTATTTAATCAGTGCACTAATTTGCTCCAAGGGGCCACTCAACTTTATAACCGCTCCTGTGTTTGGATGTCACAGTAAAGCAAGGCTGAATTCTGGGAGCACGAGGGCCAGAAATGGCCTCAGTTTGGGGTCCAACATCCAAGGGACATGGGGTAGAAAGTGGAAGCAGATCCAGGGCTTGTCACAGGGTGGGCTGAGTGCCAGTGAGAGGATGACACATATTTCTTGGCTCGGGTTGCAGAAGGCACTGGAGCAGCAGATGGAGAGCCACCGGGAAGCTCACCAGAAGCAGCTGTCCAGACTTCGAGACGAAATAGAGGAGAAGCAAAAAATCATTGATGAGATTCGGGAGTGAGTTGGCATGGGACTGGGGGAGGGCATGTCTCAGGCCACCCAAAAGGGCATGGCCTTTAGCTGAGGGCCCTGCCCTCCTTCCCCTGTGGGCTCTGCGCCTTGCCCTCCTGTTGACCCAGTGGGCTTGGCGCTCTGTTCCTGAGGTCTGTTCTCCCATCTGGAGCGGAGCCTCCCTGGGATCTGGTATGGCAGGTGGCAGGCGGGCCCAGCTGCCCTTCCTAGTCCCCATGGGACAGGGTCCAGGGTCATGCTGATGAGTCAGCTGGGCAGACACTTGCCCCAGAAAAGGGGGAGACTGGATCAAAAGATGAAAAAAACAAATTGTTTCTGATTCAGGGGTTCTAATAGGTTAATAAATACGCCAGAGAAGACAGCTAGCTGCTGCCTCCTCCTCAGCCCACCACACACACGCTTCTTGCACAATCAGAGCCGCTTGGCCGTACTTGTGGACTTCATAGTGGCCTACCCATCACGTACCTGCAGCACCGCTGCCAAGGGGGCATCCGGAGCGCTGCTGCCAGGAGGGCTCCCATTTTCGTTGGACTCACAGCCCTCTGCTCTGTAACGGCTTCTCCCGTCTCTTACCTCCCACCTTACTGGCCACACTCAAGTCACCCAGCAGGAAGGTGCCTTAGGGGCTCCTCTTCTGAGGCTTCTTAGCGTTTTGTGCCATGGATTCCCTCGGCAGTCTCCAAAATGCCCGCTTCAGAATAATGTTTTTAAATGCCTACAACATAGGATTATAAAGAAACCTAATTATATTGAAATACAGTTCTAACCACTGACCCCTCTGGGATCTAGACTGGAAGTCTAGGTCCTTCCCACCCAGTTTTGAAGATGAGGAAACATTTCTACGTGGGAAGCAAGGTTGAATGATTAAGGTCACACAGCTGAACAGGAATCAAACTGGAGTTAAATTCTCCACACTACTGATCCAAATCTCTTTCCAGTGTACACGAGCTGCTCCCACAGTGTATTTGCATTTTAAAGAGCAGACTGATAACAGAAGCAAAAGTCTATATGGGTTTTTTGGGGCTCTAGCATTTTTTTTTTTTTTTAGCATAGTCCGCCAAAGTAAAAGATTTAACATCTTCTCTTCCTGTTCTCCTTCTGGGCCACTCCCATTCTACCTCCTATGTTATATTTTCCCCTTCAAGCTGGTCTCGTGCTTAATCACCCTCAAAATGTTTAACTAGACGGGGTAGGGGAAGAGGGAAAGAAGGAGGATTGATGAGAGAATTAGTGGGTGGGAAAGCTTCCTTCCCAGTGCCTTTCAAATGGACTCTGGTTTTCCTTCATATTGTGTGTAATTTGTTCCTTTACAGTCACTGAGGCACGGCCACACAAAAGCTTTTCTAAGTGCTGGGCTGATGCAGACGTCAGCTGAGCATCCCCAGCCAGGTGGCGAGTTTCTCCTCCTCTCTATACCACCTCCTCGAGGGCTCCTCAGAGCGGGAACTGCCCCTGTGTCAATGAGGGAGTTGAGATGATTCTGAGAGATGATTTTCAAAATTGAGACCAGAACTTGGGGCCAGAGAGGAAGGGAAGGTTGAGATGGCCGAGTATGGTCACCTGCCAACATGGGAGTGCCTGACATGGACTGATCAGAGGAAGCTGAATTCTTCCAACAGGGCCTCTCATTCTCTGGTTTAAAGTATCAGCCCTTTTCCTGTTTCGTTATTTTTCCCCTGAAGCTCTTGTACAAGCAAACTATAAATACATTCTCAAAGCCTACGCTTCATGCCTTCAGATGTTCCCCAGAAATTAGTTTTCACTTGGGCAGGGAGGAAGCAGTGAGGTTGTTCTCTGATCTTGCAAAGTCCTCCAGAATTGCCGCCTTTATTGCACAGAACTAATGGGGTTGGAACAGAACTCGTTTTTTTCAGTTGGGTGGCTCAGAATTTCAGGCTGATGTTGAATGTATTGCTTTTTCCTTTCAATTTCAGTTTGAATCAGAAGCTGCAACTGGAACAGGAGAAGCTGAGTTCCGATTATAACAAGCTGAAAATAGAGGACCAGGAGAGAGAGATGAAACTGGAAAAGCTCTTGTGAGTACAGTTTAAATATTTCCTCAGCTCTGTAGCATCCCTGTGAGATCCTTTGTCATTCAGAGGTCCACACAGCCTGGTTAGATTAGGCTAATTTAAAAACAGATAATGGGTGTCTGATTGTGCCAGCTGTTTTGTTGATTTATCTGCAGATGCAAATGGTGTGAATAACTCTGATTCTTCTTTGAGGGATTATGATTCCTTTTTGTTTTGTAGATTGCTCAATGATAAGAGGGAACAAGCCCGAGAGGATCTCAAAGGGCTGGAGGAGACAGTGGTATGTGAAAGTCAAGATGTTTCCCAACTCATTTTTAGTCTCAAAGACTGGATTACTCTATGATTTGTTTATTCTAAGGTTTTATCTGGCAGTATCTCATGTATCATTTTAGACATAAAACATACCCTTTAGACATAAAAACAGGAGTTAGAGAATTTTTTTTCCCCAGGTCTTGATAAAATGTTGTCGTTGTTGTGTACCGTGGAGTCAACTCCTACTCATGGTGAACCACTAAGACAGAGTAGAACTGTCCCGTGTGGTTTCCTAGGCTGAAATCCTCACAGGAGCAGATCGCCAGGTCTTTTCTCCCACTCAGCGACTAGGTGGGTTTGAACTGCCATCCTTTCAGTTATCAGCTGAGTGCTTAACTGTTGTGCCACCATACCACCAGGACTCCTTTTGATGGAATGATTAAGCATCAATCAATCCCTGGTCAAACAGCCACTACCCTGGAGTACCAAAGTGAGAATTGACTGAATTCCTAATCAATGGCTTTGCACTTTGTGACATCCAGCAGGGATGTGTTGAGCACCTTCGAAGCACTAAGTTCCAGCACTCTTGGGTTGCATCAGTATACAACCGCGATTAGATCCTGGCCATCAAGAAGAATACATTATTGAGATAAACCATAAAGAAGCAAATCCTGTGCTGTGTTAGAAGGTTATAGAAAGTGCAGAGATTGGTGGTTGGGGGAGACCCCATGGAGGAGGTAACAGTGAAGCAGAGACTTGAAGCAGGTAAAGGAGCGGGGCATGAGGGTGTCTAGGGGAGGAGCATTCCAGGGAGAGGGAACAGCTTGTGCCAAGGCCCTGAGGTGAGTCCATGCCTAGCATGTGGAGGGGCAGCAGGAAGTCAGCATATCTGCAGCTGAGTGAGTGAGGGGAACAGGAGCTTGGGAGAGCAGGATAAAGGCAAGAGAGGTGCAGGTCAGGTAGGGCCTTGGGGCAGAGGAATGACAGACCCTGCTTACCTCTGAAAGGCTCCTGGGTTTTCCAGTGAAAACCTGTTTGGTTTTCCCTATCCTGAATTCATTGGCTTTACCTCCTCTGGTTGGTACCCACTTTGGTGCTCTGGAGGATGTCAGCCTGGCCCCAAGGGCCCTGGGAGCCCTTCACAGTGAACTCTGGTCATACCACACAGCCAGCATTTTTAGACAGACTATCCCAGCATCACCTGTTTATCTGGTGAGAACATATCCAGTCATCTTCACAGGATACAACAACAGGGAGAAACTGTTTAGATGCAGTCGTACATTTTAATTCCATTTGTCTTGGTTTCCTAGTGCTGCCTTAACAAAATATACCACGAGTGATGACTTTAAAGAACAGAAATTTATAGTCTCACAGTTTGGGAGGCTAGCAGTCCAGATTCAGGCCATGCCTCTAGGGGGCGGTCCTTCAATGTTGGTAGTCCCATAAGGTCCTTGGTGTTCCTTGGTATTCCTTGGTATCTTCCCCCTGTGTGTCTCTTTGTGTCTATTCTGCTTTTTAAAAATAACTTAGAAATAATTAGATTTAGGATCCACCATGGCCTCATTAATATAACAACAACAACAACAACAAAACCCATTGCCGTCGAGTTGATTCCAACTCATAGCAACCCTATAGAACAGAGTAGAACTGCCCCATAGAGTTTCCAAGAAGCACCTGGTGGATTTGAACTGCTGACCTTTTGGTTAGCAGCCATAGGTGTTAACCACTATGCCAACAGGATTTCCAATATAACAAAAGAAAAACCCTATTTTCAAATAGGATTATTCCATAGGACCAAGACTTCCATAGATATTTTGGGGGGGGGGGGTACAGTTCAATCCATACTATCATTCATATGTCACATGGATTGGTGTGTGACTGGCCTGTTCCCAAGAACCTGATGACTGCACCAAGCCCTGTCATCTACCTACAGCTGTAGGCCAGACCCAAGGCTGGCACTCTGTCCCCTGGATCAGTGTTAATTGCTCCCCAAAGCCAAGTAAAGGAATGAGGACTCAAGCCATTATGGACACAAGTAAGATGGCTAAATTGAAAGGAAGTTAGGTCTTTCGAGCATGGTAAAGAAGACTGTGGAGAGGGCAGCTGTAGGGGAAGCAGAAATGAAACCAAAAAATTTCATATATCTATCTTCATTTGGAAACCCTGGTGGCGTAGTGGTTAAGTGCTACGGCTGTTAACCAAAGGGTCGGCAGTTTGAATCCACCAGGAGCTCCTTGGAAGCTCTATGGGGCAGTTCTGCTCTGTCCTACAGGGTCGCTATGAGTTGGAATCGAGCCGACAGCACCGGGTTTGGGTTTGGGTTTGGTATCTTCATTTACATCTAAACCCTGGTGGTGTAGTGGTTAAGAGCAACGTCTGCTAACCAAAAGGTCGGCAGCTTGAATCCACCAAGCGCTCCTTGGAAACTCTATGGGGACAGTTCTCCTCTGTCCTTTAGGGTTGCTGTGAGTTAGAATCGACCTGACGGCAACCGGTTTCGTTTTTGGATTTTTATTCCCAGAGAAGTAATACCCGAAATTGTTATAAAAATTCAGAAAAATATTGAATATTAAAAATTTACTATACTTCTGCCAGCCAGAGATAAATGATATTTGAGTATCTTTTCGTCCTTTACACATATGAACTCTTGCGCATGCTCCTTCACCCCAGCCATACATGCACTTTCACACTCTCATGTGCTCACTTATGTAGACATTCACTCTTTTACCTTTCTCTGTCACACAGAACTCACTCAGGTACACTCAGTCATTCACTATCACTCATTCATTAACACACACTGAAGCACACATACCATCCCACTTTCACTCATGCACACTCAACTTACAACTCACTCATATACATCTCCACACAAAATGCTCACAGTCACTCTCACACACACAGTCCCTGACTTTCATGTTCTACCTCTGCATTCATCTACACACTCACACCTGTACTCACACACCTGTACTTACTCTCACACACGTACACACACACATTCATCTTTGCTCACTTAGTACACTTCCGTAACACATTGGTACATTCACTAATGATCATTCACACTTTCTCACTTGCACACACTTTTTGGCTTGCGTAGTCACTCTCATGCACTCATTCACTCCCACTCTTGCTCACCCTCAACTTACACATTCACTCAACACACTCCTATTCCCACACTCACCCGTATACCCTCATCAGTCAGTACACCCCCTCTAACACTCACATGCAGTCACATTCTCACACTTAACATTGACCATCCACGCTTAGTTGCTCACACCCTTATTGCTCGCTTACGCGTACACACACGCTCACATATATACTAACATGCACTTTCTCTCAGACTCTCACATGCTTTTTCTCACACTCACAAGTGTGATATATAAAGGACATTTAATCAATCTTTTTGCCTTTTTTAATGTTTGGAATACTTCTGTGGAACATATTTCCTCACTGGCTTCCTCGTATCTATCCACTCATTGTTTCTCCCTCCCACACACTCGCTCACATCCCACACTCACACATACCCTCATTCGTCTCCACCCTGCACTTGCACTCACTCTCACGTGTCTCCTTGCACACTTGGTTACTCACACACATGGACTGACATGGTGACTCTCACCTTCTGTCTCTCACTCACCTCCCATATGCAGCACATACACACAGCACACACAGACACGTGCACACAACAGACACACACACATTCTAAAAAGTCAAGATTGGAACCCTACAGTGTATACATGGATGTTGTCACTGAACCTTAGACCAGAATCCTTCCCGAGCCACCAGTGGTTTTCAGAAACAGACTGACAGTCCTAGGCTGACTGTTCTTAAACCCTCCTTAGCTCAAGGCTTGCCCTCCTTGAGGGTCTGGGTGAGGGAGGGAAGGGAATGGAACCTGCCCTTTGGAGGCTGAAGTCTATGGATCCCCTCTTGGGGGATGTTGGAAAAGGCCCACAGGTTGTGGAGGGCCAGCTTGCTTTAATGGTCTGTCTGCTGAAGGATACCTTGCCTGGGCTCCCATGACTGGACCTCCCTGGCCCCATCCTCACTGTCTGCTGTGACAGCAGGCAGAGCCCTGAGCTTTTCATGAAGGACAGAACTTATGAAGGGGAAAGCTTTGAGGGAAGCAAGTGACGGAGCAGAATAATGAGTATGATGGAGGGTTCATTGATGTGGGAAGTCAGGTTGCAGTTGTCCAAGCATATCTGTACATGAAGATAAGTTACAAACTAATTTAAAGATCTCCAGCTGCCCCTTGCAAGCTGTTTATCGTTGAATCCACCTAAAAACGATGTGCAGTAATATCTGTGCCCCGCCCTATGTCTTGTCTCAAAAAAAAAAAAAAAAAGAGAGAAAGTTTCCAAACTTAGGACTCCGATATTATATGGTACGTACAGGGCCCAAGGAAGTGCCTGGCCCTTTGACAAAGCTCGTGTGTCTTCTCTTATTTCTGTTTGTTATGGTGCTTTTTTTCATTCTCAAAATACTAGTTGTGATTACGGTTCAGTCAGTAATAGACTTACTGAAGCAGGAGTGGCTGCAGGCCTTCAGGAGTAGGTTAGAGAACTGTGCTTCCCTTGGGCAGAGGCGGGGGTGGCGGGGGGACCAGCGTGTCTACATACCTGTGAGCACTAGCTGCTGCCCTCTGCCTGCTTTGGAAAGTGGCCAAGCCTTGGACAGGTGCTGTGTGCACATTATTCATAATAACAGATTCATGTGGCTTCCTGCGGAAAGTAATTTACCTCATCCAAGGATGCAGTTGACTTCAGGTGCTTCTTGTTTCAACACAGAATTGGAACCAGTGATAATAAGACCTTAAATTAATATAGAAGCTTAATTCCAAGAAACTTAGTGTTCCTGTCACTTTATAGCCTGTGTTTGTTTCTCTCTCTCTCTCTGTCTTTTTTTCCTGTCAGCAGATGTGAGCTGCACCCCTTGACATTCTGTGTTAGAGTAGGCCAATCTAGACAAATTGAAAAGGTCAGATGCAGGGTTTATCTTTCTCTTCCTCCTTTCTGGGAAAATATTTTGCAAGAAATTAACCATATCTCTTGTAGTAAATACTTGGAGACTTGAATGGAATGAAATCTTTTGACTTTGCAATCTTGTTAACCAAGATCACCGGGTTTGGCTGAGGACTTTTTCTCGGCAATCCAATTCCTAAGGGTTCATTTGTAAAAAATAATCCAAAATGAAGGAAAAAAATGCCCCCAAGAAATTAATTTCAGGACAGTTATAACGACAACAACAAAAGGAAACAAGAAATGCCTGATGGAGAAATGGTTAAGTCAAATATGATACACATATAATAATAACGTTTATTGGGAGTCCCTTGGCTGCTAACCAAAAAGTTGGAGGTTCAAGTCCATTCAGAGGTGCCTCAGAAGAAAGACCTGGCTATCTACTTCCAAAATATCAGCCATGGAGCACAATTCTACTCTGACACACATGGGGTCACCATGAGTAGGAGTCAGCTTGGTGGCAACTGGTTTTAATGTTTATTGAACACTTACTATGTGCCAGGAACTGTTTATAACAGTTTTATTATAAGAATCATCTTGTTTAATCATCACAGCAACACCTCCGAGGTAACATACTTTTACTCATGTTACA
Source organism: Elephas maximus indicus (assembly GCF_024166365.1). Lineage (NCBI taxonomy): Eukaryota > Metazoa > Chordata > Mammalia > Proboscidea > Elephantidae > Elephas > Elephas maximus. The sequence continues at coordinate 45,919,038 of NC_064824.1, forward strand.
AATAAAAATAAGGCAGAGAAAGGTTAAATAATTTGCCCAGGGCTACCCAGGTGAAAAGTGGCAGAGCCAAAGCAATGGACCAAAGCCTGTGCTTTCTAACTGCCTCATCCACAACCGCAGGGATGTCAAGTATAGGAACATCTGAACCTGGGCCAGCAGGGGGCGTAGGAACATGAAAAATGCCAGTTCGTTAGGGCAGGAGGAAGTGCGGCTACCTTTTTAATTTAAACTTGTTGGTATTTGTATGGTAGCACCACCAGCTAGGTGGTTTAAAACAACAGAAGTGTATTCTCTCACAATTCTGGAGGTTAGAAGTCTAAAACCAAGGTCTCGAAAGGGTCGTGCTCTCTCCAAAGGCCCTGGAGGATAATCTTTCCTTGTCTCTTCCAGCTCTGGTAGCCCCAGCATTCCTTGGTTTGTGGCAGTATAATTCGTCTCTGCCTCCATCTTCACATGGCTTCTTCCCTCTGCAGCAGTGTCACTGTTTTCTTCTAAGGATATCTGTCATAAAGAAATTCGTTGTTGTAGTTGTTAGGTGCCATCGAGTTCATCTTGACTCATAGCGACCCTGTGTGACAGAGTAGAACTGCCCCGTAGGGTTTTCTTTGCTATAATCTTTAGGGAAACACATTGCCAGGTCTTTCTTCTTCGGAATGGCTTGGTGGGTTCAAACTGCCAACCTTTGGGTTAGCAGACAAGTTCTTAACCATTGCACCACTGGAGATCCTTATAAAGAGATCAGGGCCAACCCAGAGCTACGATGAGGTATAGCTGCTAACCCAAAGGTTGGCAGTTTGAATCCACCAAGCAGTTCCACAGGAGAAAGACTTGGCAATGTGATTCCCTGAAGATTACCGCAAAGAAAACCCTATGGGGCAGTTCTGCTCTCTCACACGGGGTCGCTATGAGTTGAACTCGATTCAATGGCAATAGATTTGGCTTTTTGGTTTAATTCCTACTAATTACATCTGCAAAGACCCTATTTCCAAATAAGATCCCGTTCTGAGATTCTAGGGGTTAGGACTTCTGCATTACCTTTTTTGGGGGGACGTAATTCCACCTATAATGGTATTATATATAATGTTTATGTGATAAAGCAAAGACGAGAAAAAAGAAATCCATTCCGATATAACATAGCTGAAAAGGAATTTTTGTGAGAAAACTTAGAAATTTTTGTGGTTGAGGGAAAAAAAAAAATTGGCTCCATGTAGAGCACAGCAAACGAGCAGACTTTGTTTAGCTCACAGGCCATTGTTCAGGTTCCTGGTCTGCACCTTGCTGTGCTCCTGATAATGAGGCTGAGGTGGGCACAGAGGGTGTGGGGCGAGGGGGCAGGTGAGGGGAAACCTCACGGCGGGTTTGCAGAGCGCGAGTACAGACTGCTGGGGGTAATGACCTTGTCCCAAACATATCATAAATTTAATGTGATTGGGGTTACTGGGTTTCCCTGACTTAAGTGGCTTTTTAAAACTCTTTTTTCCAGTCTAGAGAACTGCAGACGCTTCATAACCTTCGCAAACTCTTTGTCCAGGATCTGACCACCCGAGTTAAAAAAGTGAGTCCTGTTTTGTCTGAATGAGATTGACTGAGAAGAAAATAAAAAGAGAGTCAGAAAGAATCATTTTCCTGTTGAAATAGCACTTGCTTAAGTAGGGATTGGTTATACTTAAAAATTAATTACTTCATGCCAGAGAATGTTATTAAAACAATGTGCTGGAGGCAAAAAATACTTGGGGACATTTTCCCGACTGATTCTTCCTTCTTAGAAAAAGGAAGTTACAATCTTTTTTTGGCCTTCATTTCAAATTAACAAATGTTCATCTGACCCTACTGTGATAATGCAGGAAAATACAGAGGGGCCACATCAGAGAGCGTTGTCCTGAAGCCTGGTGAGCGAAGCTGGATGCCTAGAGAAGTTAGACAGTGGAGAGCCTGCACAATTGTCTGTTAGGAGGTCACTGTGGGCTAGGTCATAGTTCACAAAGCAGTTAACATCTGCTCTCCTCAGCAGTCATGTGAGTGGTTCTTAAGATTCTTGTTTTACAGGCGAGATAGGCTCAAATGTTAAATAACGTACCAAAGGTCGCACAGCTAGGAAGAGCCAGAGATAGGATTTGAATACAGATCTGCGCGACTTACTGAGTCTGAGCTTCTTTGGTTCTCATGACACGCACAGTGATCTCAGAAAGACGCAATAAGTGCAAATCCCCAGAGCAGCTTACAGAGGCTTCAGGAATGAGTAAGAGATGAAGGCAGCCAGGAAAGTACTCTTTCAAAATATTTAAAAGCGATAGATGAGGAGCAAATGGGGCCATATCTACAAGTATAATAGGACTGGAGGAAGATGTGTTTCAGAAGAATGTGTGTGTGTGCATGTTTATGTATGTTTGTATGTGCATGTGTGTGCACATGTTTGCGATGTGTGCATGTATGTTTCTGTGTGTGCGTGTGTGTGTGTAGGAGCCAAGGGAAAGAGTATGTAAAGTATATAAAAGAGAGGAGGTGATTGATGGGGTATGGTTTGAGAGGGGGCAGAGGAAAGAGCAATGATGGATGCATTAGGTGTGGTAAGGAGAAGGGGCACATTTTCCTCAGAGGGAGGAGTGTGCATGGAGAAGTCAAGATGGAGACGTTTGCAGGGAAATACGTGACAGTGGAAAGAAGTTGCATCTGATGACTTTGATCTTCTCAGTTAATGTGGAGGCTCGGTCGTCAGTGGAGAAGGAGGGAAGAGAATGGGGAGCCCAAGGAGACTAGAGAGGCTCAGATAGCTGCGATGGGGAATTTGCTAGGGATGAGGCCAAGGATTGCTGGGCAGTGTGTCAGCTGCGCGTCAGAAGCATGGATTTGGAGTGGCCCCAGCAGGATGGTTCTACTGAGTTTTGAAAGCCAGGCAACATCATAAAGAAAGGAGGCAGAGAATGCTGGGAGGTTTCAAGGCCTGAGTGGCACCGGTCAAGCAGGTAGATAGTGACCACAATCATCAAAATCCCTGAAGCCATAGCAGAGGTGATGGAAGGGAGACTGGAAAAGGAGGGACCTGAGCAGAGATCGTGACAAAGACCAAAAAGCCTTAGTCAGAGGGAGACCATAAGGACTCTGTGGGCCGAGGGAGGACTAAGAGTTTGAGATCAGACTTCTTGACCTCATTATAAAACTCTCTAGGGAGGACCAACCTTTAGACCATTGGTTCTCTAAGTGTGGTCTTTGCTCCAGCAGCGTTAGGGTCACCAGGGAACTTGTTAGATACGCCAGTTCTCCATCCTCACCTCAGATTGAACTGGAAATGTGGAAGGAGCCCAGCAGCCTGAGTTTTAACAAGCCCTCCTCTGGGTGTTTCTGATGTAGACTCAGGTTTGAGAACCCTGGTTTTAAACTGAAGAAGAGCAGGTTTGAGATGCTCATGTAGTCAGCACCCCTCAGAAAAGGAAGGCTGGTGAGCTCCCCTGTAGTCAGATGAAGCAAACCTGCTCTGCCATTTTTGGACCCCAGGATGTGTTTGCACATGTGTTTCTCAACTCATCTCTGCCACTCAGCTTGGCAGTGCTAGGAGTGCAGTGTTTGCCAGTTTCAAGAGTTTACCCAACACCCCCACGCTCTGACTAGCTTGAGTTTGATGTACTACTGAATTTCATGGACTTGGAAGCTAAAGGGACAAGCCGAGGCCATTGAGCCTTCTAGCACGACCATAGACATTGACTGCAAGCTTGATGACTTGTCATCTCTTTGTCATCTCTGTCGTGATTGTTGACATCAAATTTAGGCCTTGGATTTATGGTTTCACACTGGTTCTCCTTAATGAGCTGGAATGCTTTCTTTTGAAAGAAAAATCTTTATTCACCTTTCTTTAGAGGTGTGTTTCACTAAAGAGAAATAATATTTAATGTTCAAAAGAAGATTTGAAGTGGTTTTTTTCTTTTTATACTTGTGACACCAACCAAGGAAATTAATTGGGAAATTCTTTGAGTCCAAACTTTTAGAACCCCTCTTCAAACACAGAATAACCTTTGGTTGGATGGGTTTTTTTAAAAAAGACAGTTTAAAATGTATCATCCACAGTATCCTGGGGATGAGGGTGGGAGTCTGATGGTCTGCTCTGCTGACCCCTTGGTGTTGACGCAGAGTGTGGAGCTGGACAGTGATGATGGAGGAGGCAGTGCTGCCCAGAAGCAGAAAATTTCCTTCCTGGAGAATAACCTGGAGCAGCTCACAAAAGTTCACAAACAGGTAGGACAGTTGCTTCAGCTTGCCTCAGCTTCTCTTTCTCTCCTGGAAAGAAACCCCACTAGGTTTGGCCACAACATGGGGAGAAGGCTCTGATATTTATAGATCCTCAGTAAATGTTAGTGCTGGAAGGGTTTTTTAAAATCCTTTAGCCTTTAGTGACTTCCCTTATAATAAAGTTATAAGGAATTGAGTTTGAGCCGGGGTCTGGGGAGTGGGATATTCAGAGCCTGCATTTTCATCCTGCCTGCACCCCCACCTTGAACTCCAGCTGGCCTCAGTGTCTCCCATGATACCTCTGAGACTCCTCTGGGTCCCAGAAAGCTCCACACAATGCAATGTGGAAATTACCAAGCTGGTTCAAGCCCCTTATTTTTACAGACAATGGAACAGACTGGGAGAGAGGAGTGGCTTGCTTCATTCCATGGGTAGGCCTAGAACTGGGCCTAAAACCAGCACCTTTTCTGCTTTGTCACCCTTTTCCTGGTGCTCATTGTGCCCGCCAGGATCCTTGCCATGTCTAGGGTGGCAAAACGTGCCATGTCCAAACCCACCAATGACTTAGGCAGGTTATTTGTCTTGGATCTTTCCTGTTAAAAGGCTGGCATGTTTGTGACTGCTTTCAGTCTTTAGAATTTGGAATATGATGGAAATGTCCAATGTTTTGGATTACACGGCCAAGGGGATGTCATTTCTCCTTGACTCGTTAAGTCCTTTTCAACCTTACTGATGATGACACCTTTCCTCAGAGGGAGGACAACAGATTCAACACAGCTGAAGTCATTAGAGCAAATTGTTGCTAAAAAGGAGAAAAGCAGAAACTGCAAGAAAACTCAAAATAGGGCTCTGAAATTTTTTAGTTATTTCATTCATGTACTCACCAAGTATTTAATGAAATCTTCACCCATTGCCAAGCACCGGTGCTGGAGCTGGGGACCCAAAGGTACTCGAAGCACATGTGGATCCAGCAGTAACTCACCTTTATGATTTTCAAAACTGCATTACCTACTTAGAGTCCCACAGTGGCCCGATTTTGTAGCATCTTTATTTTATGGATGAGAAACCGAGACTCATGGTGGACAGATAACTTGCCTACACCAAGTCACATGGCTAGAAATAATAGAGCTGGGCCTTGAGCCCGCTCTTAAACCCAGGACTGGGCTGCTGCTCCTTAACTGTGGGTCTTAGGTAATGAAAGAATGAGCATGGCCGGTGTTATTTGTTGGCCTCTGGATATGTTGCAAAGCTGGGGCCAAACCACATGCCAGTGTAGACACCGGATCCTGCATGAAGTGAGGCCTTTGGAGATCTCTGGAACATGCACGTCTTTCATGGAGTGCTTCGAAACTCACTTTAAAGACTGGAAGCTTCCTGTAGCTGGAAATAACTTCATTTCATTCTCCACACCCCGCCCCCCCAGCCCGCCCGCCCACTCAGTTAATCGTGTATTTAGCAAGTCGGGGTCACAGGGTGTGGGACTTTTGTTGCCTTCACTGCTCACAGAGTTTACGGTCTGAAGGACTTTCAGGGCCGACCCACCGGGGGTGGTGGCTCTGTTGCAGAGGCTGCTTTACCTTCTTTGTCACCTCCCAGTGGTCTGGAGCTCCCTGTCGCAGCATTGCCGTTCTGGTAATTCCACCTTTCCCTCCCATCCATGTTCGTCCCTGCCCCAGCTGGTCCGGGACAACGCAGATCTGCGGTGTGAGCTGCCCAAGCTGGAAAAGAGGCTGCGTGCTACGGCGGAGCGTGTCAAGGCCCTGGAGAGTGCGCTGAAGGAAGCCAAGGAGAACGCCATGCGGGACCGAAAACGCTATCAGCAGGAGGTGGACCGCATCAAGGAGGCCGTGCGAGCCAAAAACATGGCCAGGAGGGCCCATTCGGCCCAGATCGGTATGTGTGCGTGCCATACTCATAAAGGATTTCGGGAGCTATGGTGGCCTTTCGCCTGTGACCTTGCTGAAAGGTAATGACTCCACAGGCAAGACGGAACTTGATACTCTGAGGCTACTTGAGTGGGCCCACTATGTAATATCAATATTGGGGGCAGTGGTGGTTCAGTGGTGGAGTTCTTGCCCTCCACGTGGGAGACCCAAGTTTGATTCTTGGCCACCGCACCTCATGTATAGCCACCACCAGTTTTTCAGTGAGGCTTGTATGTTGCTGTGATGCTGACCAGGCTTCAGCAGAGCTTCCAGCATAAGATAGACTAGGTAGAAAGGCCTGGTGATCTACTTCTGAAAATCAGCCAATGGAAACCCTATAGATCCCCGACTGATCATGGGGATGGCACAGGACCAGGCAGCATTTTGTCTTGTTGTACATGGCGTCACCAGGAGTCGGGGGCCCACTCAGCGGCAGCTGACAATAACAGATCAGTATCAGTATGTGATATCAAACATGCAGTACTTAGGGGAGCCTGCTCTCTGCAGGCCTACTTCCTTACACTGGGTGGTTGCAGCACACACAGTGGTCTCCAGAGCCTCTGAGCTACACAGAGGAGCTAGCCAAAGCTGTAGGCAAAGGTGTTCAGCTGTGAACAAAGGTACAGTCTTAGAAATACTAGAAATACTATTTCTCAGCCACATATACTGCACCGATCAGAGCTGTGGGAGTCTGGAGTCAGAAGCTTCAGGGAGCTCTGCATGGAAGTGCAGATTTGGTAATACCCTGGCAAGAGCCAGGCTGGCATCAGTGATTGGGTGTGGTCCCAAGCTGGGCGGTAGGCCTGGAGTGTGCCTGCAGTTCCAGGAAGACCTGGATGGATGTGAGATTTTTGCTTATGTGGGGAACGAAGGTGGAGTTACTGAATCATAGCCTCTCGGATAGAGCCGTAGGAATAGAATGGACTCTGAACTATAAAGAGTTTTTTTGTTTTTTTTTTTTAATGTAAACATTTCTAATAACATATGGTATTTTCCATCAGCTATTGCTGTGCAGATGTATTATAAACCAGCAACTTCATGTTTCTCATTTTAAAATTATACCTTAGATTAGTGGCTCATTGCATTTGTTGGATTTCATATTCTTTGAGAACCTACTGGAGAGCTAGGAACGCTTTCCTCAGAAAAATAAACCACAGACGGAATTCTGCATCCAATTTCAGGGGCTACACAGATCCCCCTGAATTCCCCATGGGGACCTTTGGATTGACTGCAGATGAAACCGAAAGTGCTTTGTTTCTTATTTGAGACTTTACCCTTTCATTTTCCTCAACCTGGTTTACAAATAAAGTAATTGATATGTAAGTTCTCTCTGTCCCCTAAACATGTGAGTGCTCTGGGTTGGCTAACTGTACTAACAGGAGGGTAAACCTCCTGTTTTCAAAAATTTTGAAAATTCTTTTCAATTCATAAGAATTGTGACTATTGGTTGTCACGTGTGACCCTTAAGTATTTGGGTGTTGCTGCTTAAGCCATTTCTGAATGTCTTTTCTCTCCGCTTTGACAGCCAAGCCCATCCGCCCAGGACACTACCCAGCATCATCTCCAACGGCCGTCCATACCATCCGAGGGGGCGGAGGCGGCTCTTCAAATGCCACTCACTACCAGAAATAAACATGAAGTGAGTTCCTCCTGTTGGGGTGAATTCTCTGGGGGGCAGCCCTGGGCAGATTGAAGACAAGGCCTTCTTGTCTTCCTGAAGCCCCCATTTCTCAGCCACATGTGTGTAGGGCTTCAATGGAGAGGAATTCAACTCTGCTCCAGGACAGCCCTGGGGATTCCAGCTTATCAGGGACCAGAGTGTGCCCTCAGCTCAATCTAGAGCCCTGGGGTCTTCTAGCTGGGGGCTGCCTAGGGCCGGGTGGGACCCTGAGCAAGGCCAGACCTGATCACCCCCAGGGATAGGAGAGGGTGTGACAAGTGAGTCATCTGAGTCTGCTTTTGTCTGTGGGACTCCCTTCTGGAGCTGGCATCCGAAAGGGCATTACCTGTTTGTCAACTGCTTTTACCCAGAGCAGACAGGTGCGGGTGGTTACTGTAAGTTCTGGGAACTGCATATAAAGAAAAAGTCAGATAATGTTAAGTTGTATTTTTATCATAACATTTGAATTCAACAAGTTGGGTTTTTAAAAATCCTGCTAATTAATATCTACGTGAGTCCGGACCCTTTTTTTCTCTGAGATGGGGGTCTATAAACCTCTTTACTCACAACCTACGTTGCTCTACCAGGAGAAAGAAAAAAAAAAAAAAGTGATATGTTTTAGGAAAAAGACCCAAATGAGTAAAAAAAAGCCTGTCTTTTTGTAGTTGAAATAGAGAAAAGAAAGCATGACTGGTTGGGCGGAGCAGACAGACAACTAGGTGGCCAGAAACTTCTGTTTAGAAAAACTCTGACTTTGAATCAAAAACCTGTGGATGGGAGGCGGCGGCTCCCGACGTGGTGCTCGGACTCTGTAAACCCTTACAAAGGAAGGATAGCTTTCGAGGTGGGCGAGCTTGCAGGCTGTGGAACCACAATGCTTGAGAGGAAGAGTTGACCTGGTTCCTTCTCCAGTCCTTCAGGATGAGGAAGGCAAATGTGAAGAGGCTGGAGCCTTCACGAAGAAGACGACAGCATTGCTAAGGTGTAGCCTAAAACTCCCAAGGAGGAAGTGTCGGTGGCTGCACCCGAGCAACCTTCACCTGCACTGGCCCAGGCAGCATGCCCAGGAGCAGGCCAGGGCTGGTCAGATTAGTGGGAACAAGCGGGAAGGCCAGGGCAGCCTGAGGGCAGGCAGCGTGTCCACCACCATCTGCCGTTTCCTGGGAGGGAGGGTAGGAAATGATCTGGGCAGGGGACGACCCATTCAGACCCAGATCCTAGCTTTGCATGAGAAATAAAATTGAATGTTATAAAATTGCTTTTGACTTGTCAGTGTTGAGGTTGGCATGGAAGGGAACTTGTACTGGGTAAGATCAAGTTTGGCAGCTTAGAACAGAAATGCCTAAAGCTCTGGTTCTCGAGCTCTGGTGAATGACAGCATCACCTGGTGCAGGTGAGGGAGCATAGGGCTTTTGCATTTTTCCCAAACACTCTAAGTGATTCTGATATCCACCAAAACTTGAGGACTACTAACCTAAAGTAACCATGGTTTATACAAGGCGAAAGTTTACTTGGGAAGGAAATTTGGGACTGGTTAGTCAGTGGTTGGTCAAAGAACTCTACAGTGAGACCGGAAACCCTGCCTCTTAACTTTAGACCCACTGTCCTCAACAAGTGCCTTCCTTCCTCAAGTTCACCTCACGGTCTGAGATGACTTCTGCACTTCCAGCCGTCATGCCTGCATTCCACGTTTAGCAGCCAGAGGAAGCAGGGAAGAGGCAAAAGCAGCCCCCCAGCTGAATCAGCTTCCTTTAGGCAGTCTTCTCAGAAACCCCACTGAACATCCCCCTGGCCAGAGCTGTGGCGCATGACCACGTCTAGCTGTGAGAGAGGCTGGAAAAGATCTTTTAGCAGGACATCACTGCTCCAAATAAGAGTAGTGCTGTTTTACTGAGGGCAGAGAGAATGGGTGTTGGGGTGGACAACCAGCAGTCTCTGTGTTTACAGAGCACCTAATACAGAGCAGCGCTGCACTAAATGCAACATAAGCACTACTTGACTGAATGCAAGCATGCAGAGCTTAGCTCCCAGCAAGCTCTTAATAAATAATTCTGACCCAGGGGCTTGCAGTGGATTCAATAGTGGTCTTTCTGTCAGACCATATTTTATGTAAAGTCCATATAACCAAATGTCATCTCATCCTGAACATTGGAAATTACTAGGTCTGGTGAAAGTTTCGAGACCTTCGGAGTAACAGAACTACCCTCGCCCATCATGGGTATTCATCTTCTCTCTTTATTCAAAGAGAACTTTTTACCCGAAATTGGGACCTGTTGGACACTAGTCATACAACCCCCGTAGCTAGGCACTATGTCACAACATAAACACACTTCCTTTTGCAGTTGTCAGAATGGGAGTGTGGTTGAGAGAACTGGCTTTGGACACAGGAAGATACAGGTTCAGGTTTTCCACTTTCTGGCTGTGGGACTTGTTAACAAGCTGCTTAACTTCGGCCTCTGTTTGCTCATCTGTCAAATGGGGAGGAGACTTTACCTGCGTCATTAGTGTTGATATGAGGGTTAAATGAGGTCATGCTTCTAACATGATTGGCCCATAAAAAGCACTTAATAAAAATGTTAGGGGCTAATACAGCATCAGTAGTACAGTACTTGCCACGTAGTAGGTAGTCAATAAATGTTGACTTATTACAACATTTTTAAATTAAATGTTGACTTGTTACAAAATAGCTTTATAGTCTCCATAGCAACAGATTATAACCACTGAGTGAAAAAGGCCAGTGTCTAACTGGGTATCTTATTTTGGCACAGATGGAAGAGGTTTTAAAGATAATGTCTCCTAATCGTCTCACAGTTAGGAGGAAGAACATTGCATATTTTTAAGACATTGACTGGATGTCTGTCTGCAGAGGAGAGCAAGTACAATTTAAGAAAGGATAGAAACCAGTGGAGTGGAGAATTAATTGGAAGTTAGGAAGCTAAATCATTTTTTTTTTTAAATTGAAAATGTGGAATTCTTTGCTTAGATGAGATCAAAACTTTTTTTTTTTTAATTTTTATTCTGCTTTAAGTGAAAGTTTACGAATCAAGTCAGTCTCTCATTCAAAAATTTATGTATACCTTGCTATACACTCCTAATTGCTCTGTCCCTAATGAGACAGCCCGCTCCTTCCTTCCACTCTCACTTTTCGTGTCCATTCCGCCACCTTCTGACCCCCTCTGCTCTCTTATCTTCCCTCCAGATAGGAGATGCCAACATAGTCTCAAGTGTCTACTTGATCCAGGAAGCTCGTTCTTCACCAGCATCTTTTTCTATCCCATTGTCCAGTCCAATCCCTAGGGGTCTGAAGAGTTGGCTTTGGGAATGGCTCCTGTCTTGGGCTGACAGAAGGTCTGGGGGCCATGACCACCAGGGTCCTTCTAATCTCAGTCAGACCATTAAGTCTGGTCTTTTCATGAGAATCTGGGGTCTGCATCCTACTGCTCTCCTGCTCCCTCAGGGGTTCTCTGTTGTGTTCTCTGTCAGGGCAGTCATTGGTTGTAGCCAGGCACCATCTAGTTCTTCTGGTCTCAGGCTGATGTAGCCTCTTGTTTATGTGGCCCTTTGTGTCTCTTGGGCTCATAATTACCTTGTGTCCTTGGTGTTCTTCATTCTCCTTTGGTCCAGGTGGGTTGAGACCAATTCATGCATCTCAGATGGCCACTTGTTAGCGTTTAAGATCCCAGACGCCACTCTCCAAAGTGGGATGTAAAATGTTTTCTTAATAGATTTTATTATGCCAGTTGACTTAAATGTCCCCTGAAACCTTGGTCCCCAAACCCCTGCCCCTGCTATGCTGGCCTTTGAAGCATTCAGTTTATTCAGGAAACTGCTTTTGGTTTAGTCCAGTTGTGCTGATCTCTCCTGTATACTGTGTTGTCTTTCTCTTCACCTAAAGTAGTTCTTATCTATTATCTAATTAGTGGATACTCCTCTCCCTCCCTCACTCCCTCCCTCTCCCATCTCTTAACTGTCAAAGAATACTTTCTTCTCTACAAAACTGTTTCGAAGTGGTCTTCCCTGACCTTTGGGATCCTCATTTTGAAGTGTGTGTGCCCAGGGTAGAAGTTAACCGCTGAGTCTTCCAGCTCTCTCTTTGGAGCCAGAAATGGGGGCATGTCCAGGCAGTCCCCAGAACTTACTGGTTTGGGTGGGGGAGGAGGAAAGCAGGAAAATCCAAGGTAGTTCTTAGTTTAATTTAAAAAAAAAAACAAAAAACCCAAACCCATTGTGCTTGAGTCGACTCTGACTCGTAGTGACCCTATAATACAGAGTAGAACTGCCCCATAGGGTTTCCAAGGCTGTAATCATTATGGAAGCAGACTGCCACATCTTTCTTCCACGGAGCTGCTGGTGGATTTGAACCACCCACCTTTTGGTTAGCAGCCGAATGCTTACCAAAGCCCTGTGCCACTAGGGCTTGTAATTCTCAGGTTTAGGCTCTAGCAACTAGGTAAATATTGGTACCTTTTTATCCATGATATGGAAAGTTGGGAAATGAGTAGGTTTTGGGGAAAAACCAAGAGTTTTCATGATCTTAATGATGAGCTGCTTCTTAGACATCCAACCTAGATCAGCAGTTGAATTGGTGAGCCTGGAGCTCAGGAATAAGGTCAGGGCCAGAGATCTTAAATAAGAGAGTTATGACCTTATAGATTATGTTTAAGGCCATGGGTTTGGGGAGATAACCTAGGGAAGGTGGAGGTAGACCAGGCTCTGGGGATTGCCAAATGGAGAGATGAGAAAAATGAAGTAGCATTAGCAAGGGGGCCTGAGAAGGAGGATGTGGGGTCCCTAAGGCAAAGTGAAGACCTTGTTCCTAGAAGGAGAGTGAGCAGCTGCGTTAAATGCTGCTTGGAGCTTGGGTACAATGGCAACAGGCTGGTTGGCTGATGAGGACCAGATGCAGATGACCTTGATCAGCTTCAGTGGACAGGAGGAAGCAAGCCTGGTTAGCATGGACAAAAGGGAGAGTGGATGAGGACTTGGTGGTTCAGTGGTACAATTCTCGCCTTCCATGTGGGAGGCCTGGGTTTGATTCTGGGCCAGTCTGCCGCATACAAAGCCATCATCTACCTGTCAGTAGAGGCTTGTGTGTTGCTTTGATACTGAACCAGTTTCAACAGAGCTTCCAGACTAAGATGGACTAGAAAGAAAAGCCTGGAGATCTACTTCTGAAGATCAGCCAGTGGAAACCCATTGGATCACAGTGGTCCCATTAGCTGATGACGGAGATGGTGCTGGACCAGGCAGTGTCTCATTCTATCGTGCGTGGGGTCTCCATGAGCCTGGGTCGACTCTGCAGCAGCTGCGAACAACAAAGGCAGGGTAGAGGTTGAGACAGTGGGGTCAGGAACTGTAGGCGACACTTTTGGAAAGTTATTTGAAGGGGAGCAGAGAAATGAAGGGAGGTGGAGTTCAGACAGATTTTCTTCTTTTCTTAAGTTAAGAGATATTACAAAAAAAAAAACAAAAAACAGTTGGTGTCACATCAGTTCCAACTCCTGGTGACCCCTGTGTGTCAGAATAGAACTGTGCTCCACGGGATTTTCAGTGGCTGGATTTTTGGAGGCAGATCACCAGGCCTTTCTTCTTAGGCACTGCTGGGTGGCCTCAGACCTCTAGCCTTTCAGTTAGCAGCCAAGTGTGTTAACTGCACCACTACAGCATATTTGTGTGCTAATGGTTATGATTCAGCTCAGAGGGAAGTGGATAATGTGGGAAAGGGGCGGAGGGGGGATTATAGGTTCAGAGTGTTAGCCACATGAGAGGTGCTACATCCAGGACACAAGAGCGACACTGCACCCAGGGTGACGGCAGTGTGGACCGTGATAGTTCAGATGCAGATAAGTGGTAGATGGGGTGAGCAGGACGGAGAGATGACTGTCATCTTCAGAAAAACAAATCAAACCGTTGCCGTTGAGTTGATGCGAACTCATAACGACCCTAAAGGGCAGAGTATAACTGCCCCATAGGGATTCCAAGGAGCGCCTGATGAATTTGGACTGCAGACCTTTGGTTAGCAGCTGTAGCTCTTAACCACTACGCCACCAGGATTTCCGCTCTCGTCTTAGCGCTTCTATTTTTTCTTGTAAGTCAGAAGCCAGGATATCAGCTAGGGGGAGGGTGAACAAACAGGGTTGGAGGTTTGAGATGAGAGGAGGTTAAAATAGCCCTCTCAAGCAGTGTAGATGCTCATTCAAGGCCCCTCATTTACTGTAGATACCACTTAAATATTTGTCTAGCTCCCAGGTTATGAGGTTATGGGCCTTCCTTACGGGCAGTGCTTTAGAACCAGCAAGGTGGTGGGTACTTGTTCAAATGTGCCCACCAGATGGCGTTAGTGGGGCATTGCTGAAACCAGGGCTGTTTTCTGAAAGGCCTTGAAGGCAGAATCGGCTTGTTTTGGTTTCCTAGATTCAGCCCATTGTAGTAAATAGAGGAATAACTTTTTTTTTTTTTTTTTTTTTGACTTTTAGAGGAATAAAATTTTCACAGAGTCCCAGGGTTGATTTAAATTATTTTTTATAATATGATTAAATATCTGCAAGGTTAAGACAGTATGAATCCCCTATACATCCAGATCGTATACAAACATAGTCAAAACAAATTTAGAAATTAGATTCAAATAAAATTACAAATCAAAAATCCTAATCACCAACCTGGACATAATTTAGTGGACAGTGTGGTCTTTTGCTGAAAATAAAAAGCTAACTTCAGTGAATGGATTGCTTCTTATAGAATTTGGTGAGCCCAAACTTCCACGTGTAATGCATGACATGATTCGATTCATTCACCCCTTGTCTCTGTTAAAACCACTGCAGAACCACAGCATAGCTTCAAGTCATCTTGCCTTGGCATGGCTGGAACACATCCTTCTCATGTTGTGTCCAGCTCTTTCCTCTTTAGCCTGAAGATGATTAAAGTCAGGAAAAATGGCAACAGTTCAGTCAACACACAGTGAATATGGTGCTGAGTTGCATGGGAATGCTTGTTTATGAGGTCGTCAGCTAGATCATCTAGAATGTGCATAATAGACTGGTGTTTGAGGTTATCATAGCAATAAAAACACCCAACTGAAAATTTTGCAAATGAAGCCAAAGGCCCAGGAAGCCCCTCTGGTATTGGTACAGATAATGAGTCTAATGTTTTGAGGACTATACTGTTATCATTATATATATTATATATACATATATATGTATATTAAGCCTGAAAATCATCATTTTAATTAAGTTTTGATAAACTTTGATAAAATCTTTGATGAAGAATAAAACATCACAGTGGTACAGCTGGAAGGGACTCATTTAGGGAGCTTATGGTATATTTGAAGAAACAATACAGTGTTTTTACACTGTGACTTGAGACATAAAACCACCCTGGGAAAGTCTGTAATTGATAGCAGGATCTCCCAGGTTAACACAGTTATGAAATGCCAGTGGAGGAGCCCAGATGTTCAGGTATGCCCCCTGTGTCTCATCTGTGTGACAGTCCCTGGGTCAGTGACAGTTGTTATAGGATGGCTCTGACCTCTTCAGGTTTTGCCACTTTAAGATCTTTATTTTGAGTATCCACCACTCGTCTGTCAGTTTGTTGTACTGTGGTGGCTTGCATTTTGCTGTGATGCTGAAAGCTATGCCACCAGTATTTCACATACCAGCAGGGTCACCCATGGCGGACAGGTTTCAGTGGAGCTTCCAGACTAAGGCAGACTACCATCTACTTCGGAAAAAGATTGACCAGTGAAAACCTTATGGGTAGCAGTGGAACATAGTCTGATTTAGTACTGGAAGATGAGCCCCTCAGGTTGGATGGCACTCAAAATATGACCAGTACACAGTGGCTGCGACAATGGGCTCAAACATGAGCAATGATCAGGCAGTGTTTCGTACTTTTGTACATAGGGTCACTGTGAGTCAGAACCAACTCGACAGCACCAAACAACAACATCATGAGTATATTTGTTATTTGTTAAAAAATAATATCTTCAATTTCTTACACGTTGGAGTGAAAACAGAAACATAACAAAGATCTGCAGACTTTCACCATTGTTCCCCTTTTCTGCCATATGGTTATCTGTGCCTAAGGGCTTGAAATCCTGTGTGCCTACTAAATTGACCCAGACATTTGGAATGCACAAACTACCTTCTACTCTAAGAGGTCTCGTCACAGGAAGCTACACACAAATAGGGAAATTTTAGGAGTTTCCATATAGAAAATTCATTGTTTTCTAATATAGCACTTAAACCTCAGATTTCCTTGACTCTCAAGCTCCTTGACTGTTTCTCCAAGTTGACTATCATCAGCTAAAGTCCTAAGCTTCTGGTCCATGTAGGCTGCTGGCTCCTCTTTCTTTGAACTAAGGAAGTTCCACCCTTCTCTGAACCCTCGCCTTACTCCTCTTCCTCCGTCACTTCATTCACTTCACCCTGGGATGAGCTGAGGTTTCTCTCTGTGCTTTTGGCTACAGAACAACAATGCCCTTCTTGTCTGGGTCTTTGGTATGTCCTTAGGTTTAGGCTGAGCTTCCCAAGCTAGTATGCTATTTGCTATATGCTGTTTGCCTCTCGGACTTACCCTCTGTCTTTCCTTCTTGGTACTGTTTCTGTGCCCTGAATACCTGTATCCAACCTGCCTTGTACCATTGTTTGGGTTTGTTCTGACCTTTCTCTTGGTTTTGATTCCTAGTCACCAATGAATGATATCTGTACATAAGGTACACGAGTTGACTTCTGGGTGGGTGAGGGGTTGCTTTCAGATTTAACCCCCTAAAGTATTGAAGCCAAGAAGCCTGATTTATAGCAGCATCATTGTGGGAGCTTTAAGTCACACATGTGGTCTACATCTAAACCAGCATTTCAACTTGCTGTCACTCTTTAACAATCCTAGCAATCGAATGATTGCGTTACAAGAAT
Organism: Elephas maximus indicus; assembly: GCF_024166365.1. Lineage (NCBI taxonomy): Eukaryota > Metazoa > Chordata > Mammalia > Proboscidea > Elephantidae > Elephas > Elephas maximus. Next base: position 45,935,753 of record NC_064824.1, read on the forward strand.
GTGCAGACAGCAAGACTCTTTGCTACAGGCAGTGTAGCTGGGTGATTGGGGGCTCGGAATCTGGAACTGCATTGCTTGGGTTTGAACCCAGCTCGGCCACATACTAGGTAAGTTATTTCACCTCTTTGTGGCTCAGTCTCCTCTGTAAAACGCAGCCAGTGACGTACCTACTTACAGGGTGGCTATGAAGATTGAATGAGGTAATGTTTATAAAGAGCTTAGACTGGTGCCTGGCACAGAGCAAGCACTCAGTGCTAGTCATTGTGTCCTCAGCTTCTCATCCAGTTCCTCGTTCAACATTCCAAAGAGGCAAATGAACCATCCAACCACACACTTGTTAGTGGTAGATCCGGGACTAAGAATCCTGGTCTTCTGTGTACCAGTCCTCAGAATTCTTTGTCTTAAACCAAATCCAAACCCGTTTCTGTCAAGTTGATTCTGACTCACAGCAACTCTATAGGACAGAGCAGAACTGTCCAGAGTGTTTCTGAGGAGCAGCTGGTGGATTCGAACTGCTGGCATTTTGAGTAGCAGCCAAGTTCTTAATCACAGTGCTACCGGGGCTTCTCTTGGTCTTAGAAACCCTTTATACTCTTAAGAAGTATTGACAACATCAAAGAGCTTCTATATTTGTATATTTTATCTATAGGTATCTATGAACATGGCACAGGGGCAGTGTCTGACCTCCTTCAACCCCACAATGGGGAAGGAGAAACAAGATCAGCAATGCAAGGCTGACTCCCATGAGGTGGAGGCCAGACAAGCCTCCTCTCTACACCATCTTTTACTAATTCTGACATGAACCATCCCTCACACAGTACTCTCTACTTCTCTGCTGGGTTCAATAATTCATTGCAATGGCCACACAGAACTCACAGACCATACTCACAATTATGGGGTTTATTAGGGAAGTAATAGTTACAGTTCAGGCTCAGGAACACTCAGGTTATAGTTCTTCCATCAGGACAGCCTCTTCCCAACCAAGCTCACAGCCACGCCTCTCCCCGGCCTAGGCATTCAGCTTTCTCTCTCCATTGGCTGGGAAGCCCACCGTGCCATCTCCTGCTGCCAGGTCTCTCCTGCCACGCTTCTCACCATCTTCAGGGTCACAGCTTGCTCTCTCTCTCTCCCTCCCTCTCTCTCTATCTCTCCCTTCTCTCAGTCTCCCGCTTCCAGGAAGCTTCTCAGCACAGGGATCCTGGGTTCAAAGGACACGCTCTCTGCTCCTGGGTGTTCTTCCTTGGTGGTGGTAGGATCCTCCTCTCCGCTCTGGAATTGATTATCTTTTAAGGCAAAACTGATCAGTCCCTTTGGTGGGCCACAATCACCCTATTACACAGTCCCACCCAATCACCTGGGTTGGAGTTAAAAAACCATGGCTAGAAAGGCCACACAAATGTTATCAATCACACCGCAGTATCATATCAAAACTTAAAATTTTAAAATATTGCTAAATTCATTTACAATAACAAGTCCAGACATGTTAACATAAATGGCATTTTTTTTTCCTTTGTAAAATGACCTTTTCCAAAACAAAAACCGATTCAGTGAGAAAAGTGTCATGGTTTTACATTTTTGCAAATCTCTTTAACGTCTGGCTTAGTTAGTAGGTGACAGCTGGCTTTTCATTCTGCTTCTGCCTTTGGTTACAATGCGCTGTTATAGTTGAAGTACATGAAGAATATCCAGCCTTGTCTCTCCAGACAAGTTTCTTGACCATTTAACAGCCAAGAAAACTGTTGCAAGAAGAAGTTATGACCAGAGTACCCACATCGCAGGCTTCTTCTGGGAATTGAATGAAACAGAACCTATGAGAAGTCTTAGTAGAGTGCCTGGCAAAAATTAACCAGTAGCCACTTGGTGTCAAGTCGACTTTGACTCACGGCGACCCAGTGTGTGTCAGAGTAGAGCTGTGCTCCACAGGATTTTTCATAGCTGATTTTTCTGAAGTAGATCACTGGGGCTTCCTTTCCAGGAACCTCTGGATGGACTCAAGCCTCCAACCTTTGTGTTAGCAGCTGAGGGCATTCACCATTTGACCACCTAGGGACTCTGGGTACAAATTAAACCCTCACAAATGATGTTAGCTGATGTTATGGAGGTTCTGAGGACAGACCTCAAGAGAACAGACAAAGCAGGGCTGCAACGAGAGATGACAGAAATAGCTGCAGCGGGGGCACTACTGAAGCATTGGACTTTGACACTAGCATTCTGAGATCAAAAGAAGGAACCATGGAGGACTTGGGAGAGAAAATTCCTAATTTCATCTACAGTGCAGTAGCCTGCTGTACTTTAATACTTCTCAACATCGTGTTTCTGAGTCATAAATTCAGTCATTGTTCCTCCATAGTAGATTGCACCAAAGCGCCGATGAAATAAATCCACTTCTATTCAGCAGTGATACGTGAAGTACAATTGGTAATTCTTATAATGTAGGCATTGAGTTGTGGAAAGATAAAAGAAGATAAAACTATGTACTGTTTGGATTAAGCTTAAATCCACTGTAAGCACTTGCAAAAGCCAGAGTTGGGGGAGAAATCTCTAAATAGTTAATTGCAAAAAGCCTTACATAATTAGCTTTTTTCTTCAGTTTTCCCGCCCCTTCTAAAGAAAAAAAAAAAAAAAAAGGCTAGCTTATTTCTTTCTAAATCTTGTCTCTTGTTGGCACCTGACAAAGACTCAGAGACAGTCCAATAGCAGGTCATTTGGTCCAGACCCCTGCCTCTCAAGTGACACTCTGAGCCATCTACGAGAAGGTGAACAGAACAGGGTTTTAAATGTAGACAGTTCTCAAGCTCGCCTGACCTGTCTGGGTGGCTGGTCCTTTTGTGATCGGAACAGTCAGAAATGGTCTCTCTCAGTGCTAACCCATTTGCCTTTATAACTTACGGCCATTTTCTCTCCTGAATTTATCCGAGGAGTTGGACGTCCAGATAGTCAGGGGATGGATGGGAGCAGCCCAGCTGAACCCATTTTTTTTGGCTTGCTAGAAAGACTGCTTTGGCAGGCAGGCCCATAAAGATCCTTAAAAAGGTCAGGAAAAAGAAGACCACCAACCTCTTCAAAATAAAGGAACCTTTTATCGGTGGAGTTGCTGGGTTTTTTTTTTTTTTGTTTTAGCAACCCATCACAATCCCAATTTTCTGTTCTCCCTCTCCTTGAGGTGACTGCACTGTGCCCCTCTGTTTCTGGCCCTGAGTATACAAATGGTTTGCCCTCAGCTGCTCACCTAAAGGTTGGTGGTTTGAACCCATCCAGTGATGCCATGGAAAAAAGGCCTGGTGATCTGCTTTGATAAAGATTGCAGCCAAGAAAACCCTACGGAGCAGTTCTACTTTGTCACATGGAGTAGCCATGAGTCAGAGTCAACTCCATGGCAGTGGGTTTGTTCTTTGGTTTCTTCCAAACTATTAGCCAAAACTTGCTGAATCTTGTACATGGGAGAGTGGGGGGCTTGAATGAAAGGCCTTCTAGTGGAAATCGTGTCACTTCATGGTCTGTTGGAGTTGTTGAGCCCGCCCCGCTGAGCTTGTGTGTCTAATGCTTGCTGTGTCAACACCAGCCGGCAGCAATAATTGTGTCAAGCTGTAATCCTACAATTTATGGTATGTGTCTGCAGCTCCCTGCCTCCAGGCATGCAGGAAAACCATCACATCTGACCAGTGTGACCCACAAATGGTTCTCAGACCGTGTGCTTGGAAAAATGAACCTGTGAGGAAAGTGAAATAGGGATTTCAATGGCATTCAGAAAGCATTCCTGAGCCTATTGGTTTTCAGCTCAAAATGGATTTTAAATGACATCTATGACCGTACATTTAGGTTTTTCATTTCTGGCCCTAACAATCGGCACAAAATCTCATCAGAAAGCATAAATATTAAAGGTGTCCTTCTGGGAGACAAATCTTTTTGTCTATGACTTCTAAAAACGACATAAATATCATCATGTAAAGATGTTTAAACCACTTTCAATTGACCAGCTCTGGAGTTGTGAGTGGTTATATTGTTTGAGAGATGTTAGTTACCAAATGAGCCCTTTCAGTATTTTTGAGTCAGGGAGGAGTGGTATTCTTAAAAAGAATGTATTGCTTTCCTGCTTTATTTCTGTCCTATAGTCCTCCTCTTTTTTCCTTTTTCACTCACTTTTCTCTTCATTTGCTTTTAAAACCCCTTTCCACGTCTGAATTTTTCTATTTATGTATAATTTACACCCTGCTTATTTATACAAAACATGTGAGTGCTTACAATATTATATAAATCAGGAAAGTGAAGAAAAACAAATTAGAAAGGGAAGGAGCATTGTAGTAGGAATCTGAGATATTTACCACAGTTGAGTATTGAATTTGAATATACACAGTGGTTAAGAGCTCAGCTACTAAACGAAAGGTCAGCGGTTCAAATCCACCAGCCACTCGTTGGAAACTCTATGGGACAGTTCTGTAGGGTTGCTATGAATCAGAATCGACTGAACAGCAATGGGCTTAGAGGAAAATCAAAGCAAAATGTGTCAGGTTATGTAATTCTTTTTAAGTCAAAGAAATGGTTTGGTTTTTCTTTAGTCTCTGTCATATTTCCTGTATTAGGCAATTCCCATAAGTATCTTAAGAGATAAGGCACCACCTTCCTTTTTTGTCCTACTCCCACCACACATCCACTAGCACCATGTTCTCTGCATGAAACCCATAAACAAGATTATGGACAGACCTACGGCTTCCAACTGGTATGAGGAAGTTGACCCTCTCCGGTTCTTCTGAAAGTTGAGCTAATTGGAGTTGGGACAAAGGTCATTCAGATTGGACGCTGAGTTGGGGCTAGTCTAGATTTCATCCTGGAGAGCCAAGCCGACCGTGATCAGATGAACCTGTAATGAGAAGCAGGGTGAAATCAAAGGGGGTGCTTATCACCCGGTGGATTGCATACTGTTTATTTTAATTCTTCGGCACCAAATAGGTTCCATCTTCCCCAGGTGGAATTAGAAGAAACCAGTATGAATGTTTTTTTTTTTTTTTTTAGCATTTAAGTATTGCCTTGTTCAAATACATGTGTCTGAAGTGCACTCAACCCTCACTTCCAAATGTGCGTATTAAAACAATCTGTTTCCAAGTTTGTAAAGTTTTCAGAGAAACCTCTTTCTGGGGGGAGTCTGGGTTGGCGGCCGTGTCTGACCTACTTCACTATCTCAAGTGCTGACAAGTGAGAAAGGTTTGTTGTTCCAGGCCTCCTGAGGAATGAGAACATGAATTTTGTTTTCTGAGTGTGTGTAGCTTCAATAGATAGGGACTTTTGGAAGCTAATGTCGAGAGACTGTCAGGGCTAAAGACTTAAAGCAAAACCAGGAAGTAGGAGGCTGAAAAATGTATGTTTCAGAGGGCCAGCGGCTTGGTCGAGACCTGTGCTGTCTAGTATTTGCTATTGAGCACTTGAGAGGTGGCTGGTCAGAACTGAGGTGGGCTGAAAGTGTAAAATCCACACCAGATTCAAAGACTTATTACTAAAAAAGAATGTAAAATATCTCAATAGTTTTTTATATTGATTACAACATTAATTATAAATGAATATTGATTACAAATATTTTGAATATATTGGGTTAAATAAAAGACAGCACTAAATTTAATTTCACCTGTTTACTTTCTAATGGGGCCACTGGAAAGTTTAAAATTTAAACAAATTTTTTATAGGAGTGACTTTCCACTGTGTTCTGTAACTCCTGTGTTCTCTCTTTGGTTCTCTTTCAACAGGTGTGACTCCACGTAGCATGTCAAGGACTACATTAACCACCAACCCCTTCATTATTTTTTTCCCCTCCTACACAGTTGCCATTTTCTGTCCCACTCGCTTACTCCAGCCATCTGCAGTACGCCAGTTTCAGGTATCTTAACTGTGTGGAATTGCTGTATGTACAGATGTGTGCTTAGACTTTTCTCTTCCTGAGAAATTGGAAGGAGATGATTACAGAGCATCCACTCACCACTCAGAACCATTGCCCCTGACTCGGCCTCCAGGCCATCGGGTGGTCTCTGGGCGGCTCCCAGATGGAACGCCCTTACGTGCCATTCCCTGGAGGGGACCCTGCAACAACCAAGTGCTGCGGAGGCGAGCGATCCGGCTCAGCCACAACTGTCTGGCTTCCTGTAAAATAAACACATTGCTTTATATTTTTAGGGAAGCAAAAAGTGCTGTTATAGGCTTCACAATTTTCATTCTGAACGCTTTTCCGAAACAAATTGCCCCAAAGAAGCATTTTCAATATCCTGGTCACATCTTTGGATTCTGTAAAATATACCTCTGCAAAGCAAATTTCTTCACGGCAGAAAAACAAGCTGACAGTAGAAATGTCTAATTTGTTCATTCACACACATCTATGTAAATGCAAAAAGTCATAAAATTCACCCCTGAGCTGTTTGCTGTTGAACCTGCAGCGGCTGGTCCCCTAATTTCACAGCCAACCCAGTTTGAACACCATTCCTTCAGAAGTGTTGCAAATGCTGTGAAGTTGGATGAGTAAAAATGGGGTTGCTTCTTTCCTCAATTCATCCTCCCTGATCCTTCTAGAGCTTGCATTGGGATGGTCTCTTTCCCTAGGGAACTATCTTGTACCTTGAAGGGGGTGTTGCTGAAGAAATCCAGAATCATTCCAGCAATTAAAAAAGGAAGCCCTGGGGGAGGAAGTAATTGACAAATTTTTGTGCCTGACTATGACTAAGTTGTTATGAATTTATTTTAGCCCATCATTGCATACTGTTCATTTGAATTCTCTCTTTGGCACCAGTAGATGGGTTTCATCATCTGAGGTGGAATTAGAAGAAACTGGTATGAATGAATTCTTTACATGTAGGAATTTGTTTATTCAAATACATGAATCTAAAGCCAAATTAACACTTACTTCCAGGTGTGCATTATTAAGATGAATGGTTTCCATGTAGTAAAGTTTTCAGGGAAACCGATAGGGATTCGAGTAAGTTGGTCTGTGTGCTGCTGCTGCTTTTGATAAATTTGCAAGTAAGTCGGTGACTGCCAGGCCAATCCTGGTGATAGCGTTCATCCTTCTTTGTGCCCACCCAAGATGAGTGAGCTGGCATAGTCCCTTGTAGCTGTTACCACTGGAATGGAGTGTATACCAGGGGAGATGCTGGGCTTTCCCATGGCCATGTGGCCACAGGGTTGAAGATCGTTCAGGAGTGTGTGTGTGTACAAACAGCTAAAAAGTGCAAACTCACTTCCAAACTCTTATATAAAAATTGCCTAACTACTTTGACTTAATTTGCTAAATGTTCCTCTATGTTTTTGTGGGGACTCAGGAGAGAGGGGGTTGCTATGAGTCGGAATTGACTCAAGGGCAATGGCTTCTTTTTTTTTTTTTTTTTTAGGAGAGAGAAAAGAACATGAATTCTATTGGAGTATTTAGTAAAGGTGGACAATTTTGCTTTTTTTTTTATTCTTCGGCATGGTTTTCATATGTTGTTGCCATTACCTACCTCCATGCCCCCCCCCCCACCACTGCCCCAATATAATTGCCCAATCTCTATTTGCAGTCTGATAGAAGGGTCACTGTAGGGCAGGTTTTGCAAACCTTATCAGTTAGCAACATATGCCACAGACGATAAACTTGCTGTTAATATGTTTGTCTCAGATTTTGAAGCTAAAACATTAGTCTTGGAGAGGATTGCCAATTAATAATTGTCATACTGTTATGTTATTGCTCTGTGTTTGGAAATTGAACAAAGGTCGGTAATTTTTTGGCTCTGGTTAATAATCCTCATAGATTATTTTAGATTCCTTCCAAAGCAATTTTTCCCGTGGTATCCCTTTTCTACTTCTAAAGACCTGTGTGGCCCTTTCATGTTGGGGGAAAAAAAAAATTCACTTGTAGTTCCACAGAACTTGACCTCTACAAGAGACTCACAAAATTCGCTTCACTTTTGTTCACAGGAAAGTTGGCTTTGATGTCTCTTAAAGATAATTCTGCTAGTTGCTGATCAGCCAGTCAGTTCACCTAGCTTCAATCTTTATAGGACCTCTAAACTAATTTTCCTACACTGTGACAAAAAAGTACACAGATATTGGAATGGATTATACAGTGTGTTCAGAGATCCCTAAATATCACTTTGTATAATAAGCCCATTACTACATCAGCACTGTATACTCTGCAGGGCACTTTATTTTTAAAGCCACATTTATATAACTTGTATTTTTTCAGACTATTGCTCCCTTACATTTATACTCAGTATAAAAACTATACTTCTGAACAGCCGAGCCTCTGATTATAGTTTTGGTTGTATGCTGCTTTTTTCCTGGTGTGAGTGTGCGTCTTTGTCTCCTCTGAGTAATTTTATATTTCATGCTGCATCTTGGAAGTTTACTCTTTGATGTTATAAGTGAATAGCCAGATGGTTTATACAAATAAGTTCCACCTGCGGGATGGCGGGATGCTAAACTAGAGGAATGTTGTTTGAGATATCAAGATTTATGGTTGAGAACTAAAATATGTTGATGCCAAATGTGTTTTGGTCAATGCCTAAAGAATACTGTAAAAATGTGTCATTTCTTCAACTGCTGTATAGTTTGCTTTTGTTGAATGGACGACTCATAGGCAGATCAATTAAGAGTGTGGTTAAGATTTTAAAGGTAATAGTATATGATTGAGAAAGTTAGAATGAATAGAAGTATTGGGATAAAGAAAATAAAAACTTTATCATCTAGAATGTACTGTCTAGTGACTTTTTATAGTCCTGAAGGTCACATGAGAAAGTGATATTTCTGTCCAAGGCAAGATCCAGCATCACCAGTGGGCAGAGAGTGATCGCCCCCTCTCCTGTAGGAATAACTGAAAGCAAATAAAAGCTCCTAACAGTCCCTTCTTCAAAACGCAAGTTTTAGCAGGAAGAAGACATTTGGACTACAGCTATATAGCAGATTGGGAAAAGTTTTCATTGGTAGGTTACAAGGGAGGAGTTCTCTTCCTTGTCTCACCTTGAGTACCTTGAGCAAGCTAAAGGAAACATCATAGTCTCAAATTGCTTTAGTTAACAGTAATTTGGGGAAATTTTTTTTTTTTAAGTATTGAATAAGGACCAGGTAATCGCAGAAGGAAGCAATGCTCCATGAAATCTGCTTACTCATTTAAAAACTGTATATCAATTTTAAGTACTTTTCATCATGTGCAGATATAAGGCGAAGAGGGCATTCTGTAGAATTATCCATGTCTAGTGTGTAAAATGTGTAGTGTGTACTGCAGATGTGTGTTTTCTGGACTTTATGTATCTGTACAGTAAGCTTTCATTAAAAAAAAAAATTGTGGACAAATTTGTTTTGGTGGTTTAAGGGGGAAGAATGGTAGTTTATATCCAGTAATGATGCTGTAATATAGTAAGTGTAACAAAAATATCTGGAAGTAAACCTCCCCTGGCTTGTGGAAATTTTTGGTTATCTTCTAGGTTCTAAAATGAAGATGTATGGATACATTGGCAGACTGCATGTTGTATAATTTGAAAAAATACTAAAAGTGGAAAATAAAATTGAATTAAACTTTGGCTGGCCTGTTTTTCCTTATTTGAGTCATCCTAAAAGCGTCCCCCTGCAAGGCGTCAAAGTCAGCGTTAGGAGGAGCCATTTTCCGGCCTCAGAGGAGTTCTTTTCAGTGAACAGCTGCTGGAATCTGTAGTATGTGCAGAGTTAACCTTGACCTTTTTGTCTTTTACTTTGCTTAAGTAACCCCCCACCCCATTGAGGAGCCAACAAAACATTGTGACATTTGTCCCTTCAGCTCTGAAAAGGTAGTGATTGATCTAAATAACTGTCTTATTAACTTTAAATAGGGTGGAGTAAAAGCTCAGGAGACCAGGGTATTAGCTGAATTTCTTCTCACCTGGAAAAGACACTTATTCTAATCGTAGGTTTTAGAGCCCTGGCATTCTTCAGCTAAGGAATCTGCAGCTCTGCAAACGTTGAAAGATTACTAGCATCTTTCGAGAAGGGGGTGAGTGGGCGTTTGTATCCCTGTTTAACCTACTGGTTTTCAGTCTTAAGGTACCAGGCTGAGATCTGTGAGAAGACCCAGAGTGTTAATCCTTTAGAGAGTGGCCAGTGGCAGAACTCAGGATCATTTTTATCTGCTCTCTTAGGAAGGACAATCTTCCCCCCCTCGGGTCACTGGAATCACGTGACTGCAAATGGCATTGTGTGTGTAAGGCATCCTCATTGTCTTTGTTGGTTTGGTTAATGTTGCGTGAGAGCCAGACAGTAAACCTCACTGCCTTAGTCAATTAAAAATGGAAAAGGATGGATGCCAAATGAACGTTTTGTAAGCAGAGTTGAGGGTACTGCAAATGATGTGCCTTTATGATGTCTTACCTGTCTTACTTGAGATTGTTATTCTCCAAAGAACTCAGAAGGGGCAGTTTCCAGATACCCGATTGTTAAAGGTGTCTTATGTAGTAAAACCTCAAACGTGGTGGATAGATATTCAGGCTGAAGCCTGTTTATTTTAGATGGGACAGCAACCAAGAAACCAACCCAGTGCTGTCGAGTCGATTCCGACTCATAGCGACCCTATATGGGAAAGTGGTACTCTGCAACAACCAGGTCACAAAGCAAATTTCATTATCGGGGGGAAATGACCCCCACAAATCCCAGAACACAGCCTCTGCAATGCAGTAAAACTGCATTATACCCCGTGTGCCCTTGTTTCCTGCAAGTTTTTCTCGAGGTTTCCTATCCCATTGAGGTCTGAACTGTGCTGGGCTGTGCTGTAGAAGTGCAGAGCTGGAGCACCTGTGGGAGAAAGCGGAACTAAAGCTATCATCTGCAAAGGCAATTATCAGTGACGTATGTATTGGCAGGTTTAATTCTAGCATTTGTGACGGGTTACATCTTGTGATTTGTCTTATGTACATAATAAACTGACCAGAAGGAGGAGATGGCACTCGGGTGACACATGAGATGAAAATGTAGGCTCACTTGACAAAAGGCATCCTGAGCCATGGGAATTTTACTTTCCCCTGTTGGCATTTGGTGGCTCTTCATCCAGTCTGCAAAGAAATCATCCCGTCTCTGTGTAGTTAGCTTGGCTCAAGATAATAAAAAGCTTACAGGTATCCCTGTTGGAGGTCTTTCTCCTTGCAACGCCCTGGATGGCAAAGGCTTCCCTTCCCAACTACAAAAAGAGTTTCTGTTCAGGAGACCCAGGAGACCCTTCTTCCCTGTTTAAGCCAGTACCGGTTGCTGTCCAGTCAATTCCAACTCATGGCCACCCCTGTGTGTCAGAGTATAGTGTTTTCAGCAGTTGACTTTTTTCAGAAATAGATCACCAGGCCTTTCTTCTAAGGTGTATCTGGGTGAACTTGAACCTTCAGCCTTTTGTTTAGCAGCTGAGCATGTTAACTGTTTGCACCACCCAGGGACTTCTCTCCCTATTTAAACCAAACCAAACCCATTGCCATCGAGTCAATTCCAGCTCATAGCAACCCTATATGACAGAAGAGAACTGCTTCACAGAGTTTCCAAGGAGTGCCTGGTGGATTTGAGCTGCCAGCCTTTTTGTTAGCAGAGGCTTTCTTAACCACTACGCCACCAGGTCTCCTCTCCTTATTTAGCATCCTCTAAACTCTCACTGGAAACCCTGGTGGTACGGTGGTTAAGAGCTACGTCTGCTAACCACAAGGTTGGCAGTTCAGATCCACTAGGTGCTCCTTAGAAACTATGGGGCAGTGCTACTTTGTCCTATAGGGTTGCTATGAGTCAGAATCAACTTGACAGCAGTGGGTTTGGTTTTATTGGGGGCGGGGGGTTGAAACCCTCACCCAAGAGCCCTGGTAGTGCAGTGGTTAAAGCGTTAGGCTGCTAACCAAAAGGTCTGTGGTTCAAACCTACCAGCCACTTCACACTTCACAGGAGAAAGATAAGGCAGTATGTTTCCCTGAAGATTACAGCCTTGGAAACCCTGTGGGGCAGTCCTACTCTGTCCAGTAGGGTGTCTTATGAGTCAGAATCAACTCAGCAGCAATGAGTTTGGTTTCGATTTTGAAACCTTCACCCTTCTGCATGACCACATTGCATTCTAAAGAAAAAAATTACCTACAACAATATTTTTCGCCTTCAGGATGCATAAATGAAATTAGAGAAATTGACAAACTTGTTCCAGATGACATGTAACAGCATCAGAATTTTGTAACGCGCAGAAAGCTGCAGTAAGCAGTCAACTGATGCCGGAGATTATTCTGGCTGTGTGCTAGGCACCTTTAAGTGCTTTACATGTATTAATCCATTTAATCCTCCACATAACTCCATGAGGTAGGCACCATTATCTTCATTTTACAGGTGACGACACAGGCACAGAGAGGTTAAGGAACTTGCCCAAGGTCTCACAGCTAGGAAAAAGAGGAGCCAGGATTCCAACCCAGGCAGTTAGGTTCTAAGGTTTGGCCTCTTGACAGCTGGTAATACTGCCTCTCAGAACAGTGCATTTTTAAAGAAGTGATAACCAGGTTCAAAAATAATAATTTATATAACATTGTAATTTTTTGGTAAATTGCAAAGAATTTATACCTTTGGAACTTTTTTGTGTTTTCTCCTTTCATAAGAATGTGAGAATTCATTGTTATTTGAATTACATTAAGCAAGCAAATGTGTCTAGGAAAGAATCAAAATAATGATGAAGGGAGAATGCCTCACAGCAGGGGCGCCTGATTATACAGAGGAAGGTTGGGGATGGTGGTGGTTCAGCGGTAGAATTCTCGCCTTCCATACGGGACACCTGGTATGATTCCTAGCCAACACACTTCATGCCCAGCTACCCCCATCTGTCAGTGGAGGCTTGCGTGTTGCTATGTTGCTGAACAGGTTTCAGTCAAGCTTCCTAACTAAGAAAAACTAAGGAGAAAGGCCTGGTGAGAACCATAAAAAGCCAGCGAAAACCCTATGGATCACAGCCACCAATCATGGGGATGGTGAGAGACCTGCAGCGTTTTGCCGTTGTGCATGGAGCCGCCATGCTGGGGGCTGCCGGTGGCAGCCTGCAGCAGAGAAAGGCTGGATTTCAGCAGTGTGTAGCTTTTCTTATATTTCAATCACTTCTGCCATAGTTTTCTAGCTGTGTGTAGCAAGAATTTAACTTATCCATTTTTTAAAATTTCATCAGGATATTAATTATCTCTGGTTGAATTTTAAAATATTTCACCTATAATTCTTTGCTTATTAAACTAAAAATAAATCAGGACTCTTGCCCCCTCACAGCCTTGAAGCAGTCTGAGAGTGGAACTGGCTCTCAGTGAAGGTCTGAGTGGGCACTCGATCGGTTTCTCCTCATCCCTGGGTATTTGTAAGGCCTTGGAGGAGGCTGCTCAGCAAGCCTGCTAATAATTGGTGCCCTCTACCTTATCTCTAGGGAGTCCTGGTGGAGCAGTGGTTAAAGCACTTGACTACTAACTGAAAGTTTGGCAGTTTGAACCAACTGCTCTGTGGGAGAGAGACGTGGCAGCCTGCTTCTGTAAAGATGTACAATTTACAGCCCTGGAAAACTTATGGGGCAGTTCTACTCTGTTCTATAGGGTCGTTATGAGTTGACTCAAAGGCAATGGGTTAACCTTACTTCTTGTATTGTCACGATGATAAATAGGACCTCATTTTGGCCCTCTAGGTTTTAGAAAAAGTAAACACGCTAATCACACCACACATCCATATACAAGTCCAACTACAGGAAGGAATAGAAATAGCTGAAGTTGGGCTCCCATACAGGCTCACCCCTGCCTGTCCACAGACCCCAACCCCCTGCTCTGCAGGGCCCCCTTCTTGGACTGGAGGGCAACAGCAAACTCCCCGGAAGTCTGGCTTTCAGGTAAGGGTGGTTTTTGTTAGGTGCAGCTAAGTCGATTTCCATCCCATGAACTGCCTCATGGAGTTTTCTAGGCTCTTTACAAGAGCAGATCACCAGGTCCTTCTCCCGCAGAGTGGCTGCGTGGGTTTGAACTGCCAACCTTTTGGTCAGCAGCCGAGTGCTTAACCATTGTGCCACCAGGGTGCTCAGGCAAGGGTACTACTGAGTTAACTCCAAAATAAAAAGAACAAAATAAAAAGACTCGGGACTTGGATCCCACCCAGCTTCCCCATCGACCAGCTATGGGATCGCGGTCAAGTTGTTTAACCGAACCGAGCACCATCTCATTTACCTCATCTCCATACCTGAATTATGGAGATTTAGCCCACTGCCTTCCATTCTTTAGTTGTGAGGATCAGAAGAGAAATTCTGGGAAAGCATTTTATGAAGGCAGTACTTAAAAATAAGGGATTGCACTCAGTTATGACCAAAAACTTCCTAGGGGAAGGTATTTTAGTCTTGGACCCCAGCCATTGCCTACCTCCTATCATAAATGCATTCTTTTTGCAGCTCTCCATGTAAGGTTCTTGCTTTTCTTATTCTTCCTCTCTCTTTCCCCTCAGGGGAAAAACCCACTCTTAGATTATTTCATGGGTAGAGAAAAATGCCATCCCTAGGAATAAGTTCACTGAGGAGAGTTTCAGGCTGGTTTCTGTACCCTGTGCATCGTGGCTTTTCATACCAGAGTGCTCCTGTGAACGTTCTTCACTCAGAGTTCTTAAATCAAGTCCAGTCAGTTTCCCATAAATGGAGTTAGAGGCCTAATAATCACAGTTAATGCTGTAAGACTAAATCCCAACAGAATCTTTGTAGAAGCTTAACAAGTTCCCCTAAGTGAGATTAGTGATGCTCAAGGAGTCATTTAGTCGAGTTAGTACACAAAAGCACACTCGGTTTTTGCTAGCATCTGGAAACAAGGTGTCTCCTTCCTCTTCTGTAAAGTACTCTGGCTATTTGAAAATTCCCCTCCTAGTGCTTTCATGGGGTTCTCACTGTACAGGCTGGGTGTCTCCTCTGCACATGGGCCTCCTGCTCATAAACATGAGACAATTCTGTCTGTGGTCTCTGCCTTATACGCATTGTCTCATACAGCCACCTTAAACCCACGAGCAAATTGAAAGTCAAAGAGGTGAAGTAACTTGTCCAAGGCCATATTGTTAGTTTTGGCTCTAGAGCTCAGGTTCCTGTTACTACAGTCCTCCCCCTGCCCATCTCAAAGACAGCGTTTGGGAGCTGCTATCCAATGCCACCCACATGTTTCTCTAGGAGTCGTAAATAACTTTTTGTTGTTGTTCGCCCCAACTCAGGGCAACCCCATGCGCAAGGGAACAAAGTGCTGCCGGGGCCTGTGCCATCCCCGTGACTAGCTGGGGATTGGACCGTTGTGATCCATAAACTTTTCACTGGCTGATTTTCAGAAGTAGATCACCAGGCCTTTCTTTCTAGTCTGAGTCTAGAAGCACCGCTGAAATTTGTTCCCAGCAAAACACAAGCCTTCCCTGATAAACAAGTGTTGACTGCGCATGAGGTGCGTTGTCTGGGAATTGAACCTGGGTCTCCTACGTGGAAGGTGCGAATTCTACCCCTGAACTACTACTGCCCCTTGTAAATAATTAATTTTTCAAAGAAGTTTTACTTTACTGTATCAAGCAAATAAGTTTGGGGTTTGTTGAAGAAATAGAGCATGTACCGCCAATACTTAGAAGAGGAGAATACAAGGAGACATTCGTAATCATCTGGTCTACCCAGTGAGGTCAAATGACTCACCTCATGTCCTGCATTCTGTCTGTGGAGACAGCTCGAACCCAGAGTGCCTTGCTCTACTCAAGGGCTCTCTCTGCTCCACCACCCCTTAGCAGGCAGAGATCAAAGCTAGTCATAATAACTACAAGGCCATAGAAGCCTCTCTGATATTATGAGGTCAAGCACTGCTTGAGAGTAGTTGTATGGAAATGTTTGCCACAGCCATATTTGGGGTGCGTACTCTGTGCCAGGAACTGGGTGATGAAGAGTGGACTTCGGCATTTTAGAGAACTGGGCTCTCATAGTTCCCTTCCCAGCCTTCCCTTTATTAGTTGAATGCCTCAAAGGAGTGACCTAACCAAGTAAAGCACTTAGTACCATGCCTGGCTCACAATAATAGCTAGTCCTTACAATAAATTTATGAACGTGGTACTACTATTCTCCCTGTACACATGTGAAGAAACTGAGGCATGGAGAGGTTAAGTGAGCTGCCTGACATCACGTAGCTAGTAAGTGGTGGAGCTGGTTCCAGAGTCCACATCGTTTACTATAAGGCTAAACTGAACTTTCCTCACATCACACGGCTACTGAGTGGCGTAGAGAGATCTGAGCTCAAATCCTGTTCACTCCAAGGCCAGAGTTAATGCCTAGGTCTGAGCTGGTCCGTACAGGAGCAGCCTCTGCAAAAACATTAGCATTCATTCACATTCATTCTCTCAACAAATATTTGAGCACTTATATTCAGGAGCCCTGGTGGTGCAGTGGTTAAAGTGCTCGGCTGCTAACCAAAGTTTGGCAATTCGAACCTACCAGCCACTCTGCAGAAGAAAGATGTGGCAGTCTGCTTCTGTGAGGATTACAGCCTTGGAAACCCTGTGGGGTAATTCTACT
Source organism: Elephas maximus indicus (assembly GCF_024166365.1). Taxonomy (NCBI): domain Eukaryota; kingdom Metazoa; phylum Chordata; class Mammalia; order Proboscidea; family Elephantidae; genus Elephas; species Elephas maximus. The sequence continues at coordinate 45,952,254 of NC_064824.1, forward strand.
TTGTCTTATAGCATTGGAATTGACTCAGTGGCAATGGGTTTGAATTTGACCTTGCACTCAGAATCGCTGGTGGTACAGTTAAAATGCTTGGTGCTAACTGAAATATTACAGTCTACCCAGAAGCATCTTGCAAGAAAGGCCTGGCAATCTACTGCTGAAAAATCAGCCATTGAAAAGCCTGTGGAGCATAGTTCTGCTTTGAAACACATGGGGTCACCACGAATCGGATTGACTCAAGGGCAACTGTTTTTTGTTTTTAACTTTGTACTCAGCATTGTTTTCAGTGCTAGCGAGAGGTGGTGAACAAAACAATACAGACAAACTGTAAATAAGTGAATACCATTTTCTAAAATTATTTAGTTCATTCAAGTGCTACAAAGAAAATTAACCAGGGTGCTGTGATAGTGACTTGGGTCTACTTTCAACTGAGTGGTCAGTGATGGCTTTTATTACCGACAAGAAGGAATAGAAAGTGCAAAGGCCCGAGGAAGGAATTTGCTTGGCGTCTTAGTGGTAATGGAGCTCTGATTTTATACAAAGACTTTTCTCCACACTGGTCTTTCAGTTCCTCATTTACCTAGTGTTACGGATTGAATTATGTCTCCTCAAAATATGTGTTGTAAATCCTAACCTCTGTGCCACTGGTTATAATCCCATTTGGGAATGGGTTGTCTTTGCTATGTTAATGAGGTAGGATTAGTGTAGGGTACATCTTTAGTCAATCTCTTTTAAGATACAGAAGAGATTAAACAAGCAAACTAAGAGAGAGATGGGGTAAGACAGATGCCAAGACACATGGTAAGCTCCAAGGAACCAGGAAGCAGAAGCATAAGAGAAAAGGACCTTCCTTCAGAGCTGACAGCGAAAGGCTTTCCCTAGAGCTGGTGCTCTGATTCAGAGTCTCCTAAACAGAAATACATTTCTGTTTGTTAAATACCACTTGTGGTATTTCTGTTATAGCAGCACTAGATAACTAAGATATCCAGCAAATTAAAAGTATGGTAACTAGGCTTGTGTTGCCTTTAAAAGTAAGAGGTAAATTTGGAATAATCCAGAACTTCTTCCCTAGATTTGGAAACACAACACCAAAAGCATTTGGGTATTTTCGTAGCCAGCAATTCTTTGAGTAGACCTATGAATTTGCAAGCCATGGTTCACTGGTTGCTCACACACAAATGCTCTGAAACCTGAGTAAGAGAGGGCATGTGTTTCCCCAGCTGATGTGTTCTAAACAGCTGAGCAAATACCCGGATCCACAGTCTCCAAGAGTGTAGAGAATAGTTCTGAGGGATAAATACAGAAAACACGTTTGCTGCCCACGCTGCGTCTTTTTTATAGTTTATTTCTCAGGAAAGTGGAGTTGCTGCCGTGTGCTACCTTGGCAATTCAGCTTGCTGGCCTGGTATGTGAGAAGTATGCCCAGCACGCTTTGGGCAGGTTATTTCAACTTTTTGCTACAACAGGACTCTCTGGTGAACTTCAAAACCCCACAGAAACACACGCATCCTTGCCTGCCCTTGGCAAGCTTGGAGAGAATTTCATCGGTCGATGAGAGATGATTCTGGACTTTGCCTGATAACTCTAGAGCTAATATTAGTGTCCCTGAAACGTAACTTTGATAACCTCTCCTGCTGCAGCTTCTGCCTGTCCTGTTCTTGCTTTCAGCCTCAGCTCTTGCCAAGATTTGCCAGAAAGAAATGTTTCCCACTGTGGGGCTCACACAGATAAGTGGCACCAGACTGAAGTCCCCTGTTCAATGTCTAATTAGCTTGTGGCTTTAGGAAGTGGGACAAAATGTCTACACTTTTGTAGGATGTAACTTCCTAGTGTTAGCTGAGTAGCCTCAGCTGTTCAAATAGTAAAGCTAGCTACAGTGAGATGTGTGTATGGGGGTACAGGAGTCAGGGACATTGGCCGGAGGTGTCAATAGTTTTGGCAAGAAGGCTCTAGACTTTTTTTGTTTTTTTAAAGATTTGAAAGGGTTAACACAGACTTCATTTAAAATTTAAAGGGCTAACAGGATTACATGTGCAGAGGGAGCTCCATATTTTATCTTCCATTTAAAAGAAGTCTGATTTTGCTTTTGGAGTACGCCTTATGTGAACCTGGGCTGTGGGAGGGAATAACATTTCTCTTTCTTGGTTCAGGTGGGACGAGGGCTTGTCGTAGAGGAAAGGGCGGCTCCTTGGCAGATGTGGAGTGGAACGTGTTTTCAGTCATCCTGACTTCTGGGATTATTCCTTACCTGTGAAATGAGAAAGCTGGATTAGATCAATTCGTTTCTTGGAATTGTCTGTAGATGAGAAACACCTGGAGTGCTTATTGAAAACCACTCTGCTGTACTGAATCAGAACGTTCAGGGAGGAGTAATCTGTGTATTTAACAGGTATCTCAGGTGATTCTCCTCTTCAAAAATGGGAGCGGTGGCCTGCATCATCTCTAACACATCTTCTGGTCCCAAAGCCCCTTGGCTAAGACTATAAAGCTCTGATTGCTAACTGTTCTTGGGACCCAAACCTCTTTCCAAATCTAAGGACAGCTGTGGATGCGCTCCTCAGGAAAAATGCTCATAAATACAGTGCTGGATCCAGTTTTCAGGGTCCGCGGACCTGATTAAGAAAACTTAGCCTAAGGTTGCAACGATGGTCAAACATCAAAGATCATGAAGATGGCACAGGACCAGGCAATGTTTCATTCTGTCATACATAAGGTTACCATGAGTTGGAGCTGGCAGCAACTAACGACGCAAACTCAAAGGTCAACTCTCAAAAGATATCCTTGGCATTTAGAGCAATGCTTGGCACAAAGTAGTGGCTCACTAAATGTTCATTATTATTCTTTTTATGTCTTCCAGATATCCCACTGTATACTAGTATCATCTTCACTTTATAGATGAGAAAACCAAGGCATAGAGATATTAATACACTTTGTAAGTGGTGGCTGGATTTGAACACAAGCAATCTGATTCCAGAGCCAATGAACTTAAATTATAGCCAGATATGAGACAACCTAGTTGAGCGGTCAATCCAACTTGCCTACCTGAATTCCTGGCTCTTTCTGACCCTAATATTTCTGGCCACTTCCTACACTTCTGCCATATTAGTTATAATTAGTTGAGTGGCTATTATATGCCAGGAACTGTCCTGGGCACTTTATATGCATATTGTCTGCCTGAAAAGTGTGCTCAGAAATTGAAAGAGTATTAATGTATAAATTGAATCCTAAGTAAAGGTCGGAAAAATTAGGACGGTAAACATATCCCAAGACTCAGACATTACTTTCTAGTTTATTGCCTCTTTGGATAATTTCTCTTTTCATTATACTATTAGCAAACTAGAGATACAGAAGTAACTGAAGGATTCCTAATGAAAATATCATTTTCCCAGGGACCAGCAAAGAACCGTAATGAACACAGTTATATGCAAGAATTAATTAGTTCATTCTAGGTTCATAGGAAGCCAATCTATTAATAGTTTAGTCCCTATTTCAGCACTTGAATGTGTGTCAAAGGAGTCCCTGCATGGTGCAAGCAGTTGACACACTTGGCTACTAACCAAAAGGTTGGAGGCTTAAGTTCAGCCAGAGATACCTTGGAAGAAAGACCTGGCTATCTATTTCTAAAAAACCAGCCATTGAAAACCCTGTGAAGTACAGTTCTATTCTGACACACATGGGGTTGCCATGAGTTGGGATAGCTATTAGTTGGGTCACCATAAGTTGGGGTTGACTCAAGGGCAACTGGTTAATGTCTATCAAGCATCAGCTAACCTCTTCCCATTTATGAAGCACACGCTTTTGTGCCAAAGCTCTGCTCAAGCACTTCACACCTCACTTCAGTATTAAACAAAACAAAACAAAACCCAGTGCCTTCGAGTCATTTCCGACTCATAGCGACCCTATACTAATACTTCAGTATTAGACCTCCACATTTCAGATACCCCTTCCAAACAAAGAACCTCAAGCAGAGATCTTGTCTAATTTCACCCCTGCACATCTTCCTATTGGGAAAAAAGCACAATTGAGGAGCATACCCAAGGCTACTCGGCAAGCCCAGGAGAGAGAGAACCCGAGCACCAGGCAGAATTTGTGCCTTCCTGACTATCTCAGGCCTCTCTGGGTGGCATCATTTGCCAGGCTGCCCCAGCCAAGATTTCACACACAGCGGGGAAGATACTAAATCACAGGGGATCACACGCTCCACTGACTGACACCAATGCAGAAGGGCTGGGCCTACTTTGAGTGGGTAGGGCCTGAAAGGGCTCCCACATGCAGCCTTACCTACTGGTGGAAGTGACTTTTGCAACCAGCAGGCACCACCACAGCCCCACCCTGCGACACCAGTCTCCCAACCCGTCCTAGTGGGAGCAGCAGCTGGGGTAGGGCACACCTAGATGGGGCATTGCCTGTAACTTTTTCCAGGTTGGCCTTGTCTAAGGTAGCGGGGAACAACAGATCTTAAACATCCATTTGTGGAGGACCCACGATGATGGGTCAGGGGTCCCAGGTCTTGAGAAGTGTTGAGGCTTATAGTGAGTGGGTGAGGGTAGGGGCGGCCGCATGGCCTTGACGTCACCTCCACAGAGAGTCTCCAAACTTGGCCTTTGAAGTTTAACACAGTCACAGAGATGTACTGAAAGAGCTAGAAGAAGAAATGTTCTCTATACAACTCTAAAGTTGTATGGTGTTTTCCAAAGCGCGCTCGGCACAGATTTCTTTAATGAGTTCAGAAATTACCCTCTGAGTAGTTCCATCACACATTGCCTCATGTGTACAGTGTATGTGTGTGTAAGGGCCATTAGATTGTTAAATGGAAACTTCAAACATATAATACACTTTGTTTCCTATTTTGGCATGTCTTCATTTTGGAAATTGTTAGGGGCCTCAATAAATGCAAGTGGCTCTGGTCACAGTTGACCTCTGAGAGCCCTGGAAAGAGCATGGGATTAGAGGTCTCAGTGGAGGACCAAACCCAAGACCCTCTGGAGAAATTCTCTCCCTAGTCAAGTCTTCCAGGTCACAGGCCCACCAGGCCAGTCCACTGTTTATATATGCAAACCTGGACCCCAGGCTCAGTTTGGCTTCCAGCTATGGGATCCTGGGTCAGTCGCCTGCCTTTCTACCTTGCCAGGCTTTCAGCATAGCATTCTACTTCAGAGTTCCCCTGAAGCTGTCTCAGGACAACTTCAGAAGCTAAAGATTTGCTCGATTGTTCATAATGGTTTGGTGGGATGTGGTCCTCTCACAAGCCCCACACCTCTGTGGTGATTGGTGGGGAGGTAAGCAGTACCAGAGAAGCCAGGCAGCTTGACTGGGCGCTGTCAGCTGATAAGATGGGAGTGATGCTGGAGCCACTCGGACCTGGACTCAGGAGACTGGGCTGCAGCTCTGGGGTCATCAAGTATTAATTAAGCATCTGTTTTGGTTGGGTTTGTTCAAGCCTTTAGTGATTCCACAGTGGACAGGCAGGGTCCTGCCCTCCTGGAGCTCACCATCTAGGGGGAGGACACCACCATCTAAAATTACGTATAGCTTACTGCCATGATATTAAAGCAGTGGTTAAGAGCTACAGGTGCTAATCAAAAGGTCCGTAGTTTGAGTCCACCAGCCCCTCCTTGCAAACCCTATGTGACAGTTCTATGCTCCCCTATAGGGTGGCTGTGAGTCAGAATGGACTCTACCCCAACGGGTTTGTTTTTTGTTTTTGCCATGGTTTAAGGACCCCTGGTGGCGCAGTGGTTAAAAAGCTTGGCTGCTGGCTGCTAACCAAAAAATCAGCAGTTCGATCCCACCAGCTGCTCCACAGAAGAAAGATGTGGCAGTCTGCTCCCATAAACATTCTGGCCTTGGAAACCCCATGGAGAAATTCTACTACGTCCTATAAGGTCACTAAGAGTCGGAATCAACCAGATGGCAACGGTTTTGATTTGGCCATGGTTTAAAAAAAGGGAGGAGTCATAAAAGGGTGAGCTGAGGTGGCGATAGTGCAGGATGGAGCAGAGGGCGGCCTTTCTGAGTTGTTCTTCCAGTTCTGTACTAACTTACTGCGACCTTGGCCCAGTCATTTTCACTCCGTTGTATGTGCATTCAACAAAGAAAGGAGTTGGACTCCCCTTCTTCGCGCTTGGCTCCCACTCACACTCTCTGTGTTCCGTTTCCTGAGAGGGCCAGCTAGGTGGGAACAGACCCGGCACTGGCTCCTCGCTGCCTGCCAAGAACCAACCGTCCCAGGTGTCACCTAACACTCGGCCGCCCCGGCCTCCCATCCACCCGCAGACGTTCCCTGCGGTTCCCCCGCGAAGCCGGAGTTGGGGTTGCTCTCTCTCAGGCGGGGCTCACCTGTCCCTCCCGGCCCCTTCCCGAGCGCCCCAGGGGACTCGGGGCGGGGAAGAGCCGCGCCCCGCCCCGCCCCGCGCGGCCGCAGCCAACGCCGGCCCCCCGGCGGGCGCGCTCGGAGCCGGAGCCGGAGCCGGGAGCCGGGCAAGGGCGCCGAGAGGCCCGGCGGGTGCGAGCAGCACAGGTGAGCGGGGCGAGCGCAGCGGTCCCGGGGTCCGGCCGGGCTGGCGGACCCTGAGCCCTGGCCGTGCGGGGCTGCTCAGGCTGCGGCGGGGCGGGCAGTGCGCTGCGCCCCCGCCTGGCGCGCAGGGGAGCGGGGCCGCGGCGCAGCCGAGGGTGCGGTGGCCGGCGGGGCGAGCAGCTGACACCCTGTAGGCAGCCTGGGTCTCTGGGTGCACCGAAAGGAGTGACCTCGGCGGCGCCGGTGCGGAGGAGAGAGGCTAGGGTGGTGGCGGGGATGGGGTGGGGGGCGGAACTGCTGGGGAGAGCGCGGGGCTGGCGCTGGGGGTCAAGGCGAGTGGAGGCACCCGGAGCTAGTCGCCCCCCACCCCCAACGTCCTTCAGCCGCACTTCACGTGGGGCCTTCGCCGGCGTCTGCTGCTCCGCTTGCCAGATTCTTTACTTTTGTTGTGGAATAACCGACCAACACATAGGCTAGTTACCTGCGGCTTCCAAAAAGCTGGGTCAGCGAGGCTGCTCTGACTGGAGGGACTTCCAAGGTTGCAGGTCTGTGTGCCCTGGGGCGTTGTGAGGGTGAAGGTGGAGGGGTGCTGCCCACCTTCCAGGACCGGGTCGTCAGTGATAAGGTGGAAAGGGTCTAAGCATGATGTTTAAATCTGGCTCTTCCAGTTACTAGCTGTGTGACCATGAGCAAGTTGCTTAACTTCTCTGAGCCTAAATTTCCTTAAAGGTAAAATGGGTGTTAATAGTCATTACAATAGCTGTAAATTATTTGACGTTCATAAAGTACGTAACACACTGTTGGGTAAAGGTTTTCTCGGTTTTTTCTTCTGTGTTAAAGTAACACGTTATGCTTCCCTGAAGTCCCCACAAATTTCTGAACAGAAGGGAGACCCAGGATGCTCAGGCTATCCTCCTTTAGAAATCAGTTGCCATCTAGTCACCTTGACTCATGGCGACCTCATGTGTGTCAGAGCAGAACTGTGCTCCACAGGGTTTTCACTGACTCATTTTTCAGAGGTGGATTGCCAGGCCTTTCTTCTCAGGTCCCTCTGGCTGGACTAGAACCTCCAGCCTTTTGGTTAGCAGACGATTGCATTAACCTTTTACACCACCCAGAGACGCCTGCCCTCCTTTAGCAGGAAAAAATTGGTGGTGGTGTGTGGGTTGGGATGGGAGTGGAGAGTGTTCTTCACCCCTCTGACTTGGTCATGGTCAACCCATCTCCAGGCAGACTCAGTGACACTGTCCTAGAGGCCAAGATTGAGAAGTGCCAGTGTGTAGGCCCTGCAGATCAAAGGGGCGTTATCAGCCTGCTCCCATCTTTATTGGCTGCATTTGTCAGAATTCTTTTCTTTGGGTTTGGTTTGGTCTCTTGAAAGTCTCCATATACAATATGGGAATTCGTTGGGTCACATAAATGCAAAGGCTGAGGGTTGTTAGCTTCAGGCATAGGTAGATCCAGGGGCTCACATGAGGTCTCTGGGGCTCATTCTCTCTCATATATATCTTGGCTCTTTTTCCTTGTGTTGACTGGTTCTTAGCATGGGGTGATAAATAGCACTGGCACCTTCAGGCTTATGTGCTCAGAGAGAGGGGGAGTGTTGGGAAGGGAGAGGGGGAGAGAGAAAGAGAAAAGAGATCTTTTTTTTCTATTTCCTCCATCCCTATAGGAAATCTTACCAATGGTACTGGACCCAAGGAGAACCAAGCCAAGTGGACAGGGAATTGGTGTCCATGGTAGTTGTGGGCGCGTTGCCCACCAGTGCCTGGGGATTAGGTCAGCCACTGTGATTGATACTCCCACCCAAGCTACAGGGGATGGAGGAGGGGCAGACAAAAATAAGACATGTCTATTGCACTAGCTCTGCCTTTGCTCCCCAGCGCCTGAGAGAAGTCAGCAGTGGAGTGTAGACAGCCTTGGTGCAATTTTCTGTCGTCAGTCACCTATTTTTCCAGGGCATGGAAGGCATCCTGTACGTGCCATCCTTTCATCCATTGTTTTGCTGTTTGTTCATTTATTCAACATTTAATGAATGCCCAATATATGTCAGTGCCTCTGCCAAGGGCTAAAGTGCTTGCTTTTGAGAAGCTCACAGTTTCGTTGGACAGGCAGATAACAGTGTCTGGGAGTGTTAAACTGTCTGTGGAGAGAGTGAAGACTCCCCAAAGGAAACTATAGTTGAGCTTCCTCTTGGAGATTAGTAGGGCCACTCAAGGAAAAAAAAGTGGAGGGACTTCCCAGGCCATGTGGTAGGGTATCAGTTAAGCTACTTTCTGCTATAAGTAACATTATTTAGGTTACTTTACTGTCTTACTGTAAGATACCTGGAGGTAGATAGTTCAAAGTGATCATAGTCTTAGGTTGTCTTATTGAAGATTCTCTCGGCTTTCCCGCCCCCGCAGGGTAACTAGAACTCCATCATGCCTTCCCATGACGACACCCAAAACAGAAAGGGAGGGAGAGGGCTTGCTTCTCTGTGTTTCTTTAGAAAATGAAGGAAAAATTTCCCAGAAACCCCCTGTGCCATTGGCTGGAATGGTCGCATGCCCAGCCCTAAACCAATCACTGGCAAAGGAGGAGAGGGCGGCTGCGATTGCTTTGACTAAACAATCTTCTGAAGCTGGGGGAGGGGCTCACTTTCCCTGAGTACATTGGTCTGAAAAAAATCGGAGATCTCTTAGGGAGAAAGAAAGTGAGACTGACTGTTGGTCTGTCAGGGTAGGCAGCCCACTACGTCTCCCACAGGTGACAGGCAATGAAAGGCACAGCACATATGGGAAATCAAGAGAAGTTCAGTATAACAGGAGCAGTATAGGGTATGGCCGAGGGAAGGCGACGCAGCAGCTGAGACTGGAGAAGCAGGTAGAGACAGGAGTCCTCTGTGTTAGATACTGCTCTGGCTATCACAAGAAATATAAGTCTTGGTCACATTCCTCAAAAAGCTTACACTCAAAACCTGGAACAGAAAACTTTTTTTTTTTCTGTTCCAACACCTCTGGGGCATATGACGTACTCCCATTAATCACAGCAATAGTGCCTCACTCTATGGTGATAATTCTCAAGGGTGGGGTGCGGTGGGGTGGGGTTCAGGGAGGTGCCACGTGTAGTTTGAAAACGCCTCTCAAATGGCTCTGCTGTGCTGCTACTCCCCACTGTTCCCCACTGTTCCTCCCCATTTCACTTTCTCTCATGCCTTCCTTTGAGAGCTCTTGCTCTAAATCATGTCTACAAACTAATAGGCTGGGGCTTGGTGAAGATGCATTTTGTGATAGATGCTAGACTAGAAAACAATTTTCTGGAAAAGAAGTCCCATGAGTGACTGCTTTAGTAGTTGTGTTTAGTGGGAAACCAGTTTCCACCATCTGCTGCCTTTAAACTGCTTAGCCTGTTTTCCTTTGAAGTGTGAGGGGAGTGCTGCTTTTCATTTCAGTTTGATATGGTGGACATTGGTGGACATTTAGAGTTAGGTTGGGTAATCAAGGGGTGGTACTTAACCATAATCCTTCTTCCACACTCTGTAGTAATCAGAAATATTGACAAACACATCTGGTCACACAAAAGGACAGATATTGTATGACCCCACTTATATAAAATAGGCAAATGTGTAGAGACCACAGCTTATTAGTAGTTGCCAGGGGTGGTAGGGAACGGGAAAAGGGGAGTCTTGGCTTAGGGAGGTACTGTGTTTCTGTTAATGGTGGTGGAATAATTTGGAAACAGTGGTGACGGTTCAGTTGCACAACATGATGAATGCAACTACTGTCGCTGCATTGCACTTCTGAAAAATGCTGAATTGGCAAGTGTTTTGTTACACATATTTTTACCACAATAAGACAATTAAAAAAAAAGACACCTGGGCACTGATCATGGAAGAAAGGAGGGAGTGGAGGGCAGCAGATTTTGCTGTTTCCAGTAGCAGTACTGCCACAGGTTGGGCAGGATCATTGGAGGTAGAGAGATGCCTTGGGCACACACTCATTCCGTAAGTATTTATTGAGCACCTAATGTGCGCTAGACAGTGTTCTAGATGCTGAGGATACAAGAGTACCCAAGAGAGACAAAGTCCCTGTTCTCAGGGAGCTTACAGTCTCCTGGGAAGAGACAGTTGTTTGTGTTTTGTCTGACCCGTCAGGTGGTGAGATGTGCTACATAGAAAAATAAAACAGGTTAAGAAAAGAGTGCAGTAGTTGGAGAGAAGCTGTGCATAATGCTGGAAATCTCCCAGAGAAATATGACCTGAGCCGGTGTGGTGCTGGGAAAAAAAGACAAATGTTCACTTGGAAGAAGAGGGTTAAATATTGAATAATTTGGTCTTAGGGGATTTCTTTCATGCAGAATTTCTTTGTTGGTGTGTCACACCTCACCTTGTTCCTAAACATGATTTACAATGACTTACAAAAGCATGGTGCCATGTGATGAGAAGAGAAGAAATATGAGCAAAGGAAAATAAGGGTCATTTCTTTCATCATTGTGTTCCAGAACTGTTTCGTTTAGGTAGCAGGTGAAGGAGGAAGTATGATGATTTAAACTGTGGTGGTTCGTGCTCAGGGTTTGTTTTTAAAAGTGAGAACATAAATGTAAGGCTGCAGAAAGTTAGCACTTTTTTTTGGTGTTGAAAGAACCAATTTTATTTGCTAGGTAAAGTGGTCTCTTTACTAAGGACTTATATGAAGTTTGTATCCTGAGTTCAAAGAAAACAATTAGTTCAAAGAAAACTAGCTGTTCTCTTTGAAAAATTCGTTATTGAGCCAGTGTAGAAATGCATGGAAGGTTAATAGAGACCAAAAGCCAAATTCCAGGGCCAAATAATATGGTACAAATGAAAATTGGGGAGAGATCATGTTTGGACCCATGCCTAGGTGGGCAGAATAGACAAATTCAAATAAAAATTTACAGCAGGGAAGTGTTAGCCGCAAGTAATTTTGATTACCTGTTTTTATTGGATTGCTTCTTTTCTTATTGTTGTGCTTTGAGAAGTCTTCACATACTCTGGATACAAGTCCACTGGAAATATGACATGTAAATAATTTCTCCGTCTGTGACCTATCTTTCTCAGAGCAAAGTTTTTTTAAAATTTCGACAGAGTCCAGTTAATCAATTTTTTTCTTTCATGGATCAAACCTTTGTGGTTGTATCTAAGAATTCTTTACCAAACTACAATCTCAAAAATTTTGTATGTTTTCTTCTGGAAGTTTTATGTCTTTTAGCTCTGTGATCAACTTTGGGTTAATTTTTATACAGGATGTGAAGAATGGGTGAAGAATCTTTTTTGTGTGGCCTGTGGTAGTCCAGTTGTTCCAGCACCATTTATTGATTTTCAGTGCTTTCCCCACTGAATTGTCTTGGCACCTTTATGAAAAATGTGAAGTGGCTGTAAATGTAAGAGTTATCCCTGGTCTCTCAGTTCTGTTCCGTTGATCTTTCTGCCTACGTGTTGCCACCTCCACACCTTAATTACTGTGACTTTATAGTAAGTTTTGTAAGTAGGTAGTATAAGTCCTTCAACTCTGTTCTTTTTTGAATTTGTTTTGGCTCTTTGAGTTCCTTTGCCTTTCCAAATAAATTGTAGAGTCAACTTGTTGATATTTACAGAAAAATCATGCTGGGATTTGGATTGGGATTACGTTGAATCTATAGATCACTGTGGAGAGAATTTGTATTTTACCAATATTGAGTCTTCTAATCCATGAATTAGGTATAAACCAAATACCAAACCCATTGCTGTAGAGACAATTCCAAATCATAGTGACCCTATAGGATAGAGTAAAACTGCCCCATAGGGTTTCCAAGGCTGTCAATTTTTACAGAAGCAGACTGCCACATCTTTCTCCCTTGGAGCAGCTGATGGGTTCGAACTGCTGACCTTTCAGGTAGCAGCCGAGCACTTAACATGATGCTACCAGGGCTCCTTAGAACAAGGCATATCTCTCCATTTATTTAGGTTTTTTTTTTACTTCATCAGCATTCTGCAGTTTTTAGGATCCAGATCTTGCCCAAGTATTTCATTTTTGGATGTGTTATTGTTACTAGTAGATAGAAATACAACTAATACACACGTATTTTTTTTTTCCTGGTGCTATTGTAAATGGTACTTTTTTTTTTTTTAATTTGTAGTAACAACTGTTGACTACCTGTTGTCATCGAGTCGAGTCCGACTCATAGAACTGTTCATTGCTTGTATGTAAATATATACAGTGGATTTGTGTATGTAGACATTGTATTCTGTGACCTTCCTAATGTCACTTTTTTTGTAGCTTTTTGGGATTTTCTTCATAGAGATGGTTTTATCTCTTCCTTTCCAACCTGGATGCCTTTTATTCCTTCTTCTTGCCTTATTGCACTGGCTAAGAATTCCAGTACAATATTGAATGGATTGGTGAAAGAGGACATCCTTGATTTGTTTCTTAGTTGGGAAAACATTCAGCCTTTTGCTCTTTAAGTATTGTTAACTCAGGTTTTCTTTGTTCATTTTTGGTAGCTTACTCTTATATTACTAGTTCACTTCTGGGTTTATATTATGGATGAATGTTGAATTTTCTCCACCTATTTATAGGATCATATGACTTTTCTTCTTTCACATATGTTAATATGGTGTATTAAACTGTTTGATTTTTAAATGTTGAACCAACCTTCCATTCCAGGAATAAACTCTACCTGGTTGTAATGTAGTTTTGGAAAAGACTATGTAGAACTTACATTATTTCTTCCCTCAGTGTTTGGTAGAATTTACTACAGAGACCATCTCCTGAAGTTTTCTTTGTTAAAAGTGTTTTAACTACAAATTTAATTTCTTTAATATATACAGGCTGTTCAGGTTACTGATTTCTTCTTGGTAGTTTGTGCCTTTCAGAGAGGATTGGCACATTTTGCCTAAGTTGTTGATTTTATGGCATAGAGTTATTTGTTGTGTTTTTATTAATCTATTTAATGTCTGTGGGGTCTGTAGTGATATTCCCTCTTTCATTCCTCATCAGGCATTTAGCTATCTTTTATAGTGATTAAAAATAAGAAAAAAATAATCTTTATTTTTTCCATTTCCAGAACTCTTCATTGGTACAGATCCAAATTTATGTCTGGCATCATATCCCTTCTGCCTGAAGAGCTTCATTTAACATTTCTTGTAGTGTAGGTCTTCGGGCAGTGAATTCTTTCATTTTTTCTTTGTCTCAGACAATCTTTATTTCTCCTTTATTTTTGAAAGATAATTTACTGGGTGGAGAATTCTGGGTTGACCTTTTTTTTTTTTTTTTCTTTCAACACTTCCAAGATTCCATTTCATTGTCTTCTGGCTTGCACGCCTTCTGCCAAGAAGTTTTATGTAATTTATATCTTTGTCCTTTGTATTTAATGCTGCTTTCTTTCTCTCACTGCCTTCAACGTTTTCTTTTTGTATTTGATTTTCAGCTATTTGAATATGATATATATGCCTGGGAGGGAGGTGTGTGTGCATGTGTGCACATGTGTGCCTGTATGCATGCTTGGTTTTTCCTGCTTCATGGTATTAAATTTCTTAGATCTGTTATCAATTTTGGAAAAGGCTCAGGCATGATTTCTTCAAATATTTCTTCTGTCCTATTCTCTCTCTCCTCATTCTAAAATTCCAATTACACCTAGGTTAGAACTTTTGGTATTGTTCTACCACTCTTGTGTGCTGTCTACTAGTTTTATTTCTTCTCTGTCTTTACTTTTGTTTTAGTTTGGATAATTTCTGTCGACCTATTTTCAGATTCACTGATTCTTTCCTTGGCTATGTCAAGTCTGCAGATGAGCCTGTCGAAAACATTCTTTATCTTTGTTACTGTGTTTGCTTTTTAAGCATATTAATTTGATTCTTCTAGCTATTATCTATTAAAATTAACCATCTGATCTTTCATGTTGTCCACTCTGTCCATTAGAGTCCTTTAAATATTAATCATAGTTATTTGATAGTTTCAACAGTGTCTCATACCTGTGTTTGCTTCTGTTAATTGCTTTGTTTCTTGGTGTTTTTTTTTTTTTTTTTTTTTAATGCCTTGTACTGTTTTCTTGAGATCTGAATATCTTGTGTAGGACACTAGAGATTGAGAAAAATAGTTTTTACTTCCAGTTTTTATGACTGGAAATCAAGGACGGATTAACCGGTAAGCACAGTTTGCACTGGTTTATAGTAAGCAAGGTATGCTTGGGATTAGTTGTATTTATTTACTAATCTGTAGTAAGTAAACACAATTAATCCTGTGTGTACCTTGCTTATTGGGTAATCTGTCCGTGCTGGAAATGAATAGACGGTTAGTGTGGGGCTTGATCAGTCTAGTCGGGAGCTGGACTGGGTTTGAGGTTTGTTATTGCTACAGTTATTCCCAAAGCACCACAGCTTCAAATTCCACTAGTGATACAATGTATAAAGGGTTGGGGCTGGTTTGCCTGACTGCTTTTCTCAGTCTCTGCTCCACTGGCAGCATTAGGTCTTCCCTTTTCACTCTGCCTGTCTGCATGCTCTTGCAATTCTCCCATTGTTACTTTTACTGATGCTTGTTAGCCAGTGTCCAGGTGCCTCTTCTCTAGATTAGCAAGTGCTTGTGTCTTGTCTTTTTCTGCAGGCTGTTTCTCCTTAGATTTTGGACTAGTTTGTTTCCCTGCAACCTCAGCTGTCTAATGGGCTCAATAAAGTTATAAATTCACAGCTTATCGGGCTTTTTGTTATATGAGAGTGTTGCTCTTTTCAGGTTTCTATATCCTAAGTAGAAACCAGAAGCCCTGATTTCATATATTTTAGCTCATTTTATGATCTTCCTGTAAACTTCTGGTGCTGTTTTTCTTCCATCCATGCTTTGTAAAATGTCATTTAAACATTGCATGCATCTAAATTGGTGGTTCCCTATCCTTACCTGGAGAGGTTTAAAAAATCTCCAACAAATCCTGGGCCTTAGTGTTGCAGTTGATATGTGATGGCGTCCAGGCATGGATGGGTATCTTTTAAAAGCACCACAGTTGAGAAACCCTAATCTAAATATCACTTAAACCTTTCCTTTCATAGAGGTGCTGCTCCAGTATAAATGGCCAAATGAAATTGCAGGCTGTATACAACTGCTCTAGTGTCTTAATGGAGTTGTTTCCCTCCTGATTTTGCCTTTGATGGTAGTGAATTTCTTGTGATCTACACTGATGGTCTCATAGAATGGGAAGGAAAAACAGAGTTCTTCTCATACTTTATATGAGTGCCCTCCATTATGTAATCTATGTTTTGAGTGTAGCTTGAACTCTCTCTAGGGTGGGAAATTCCCTGCCATTCAAAATGATATACCCCATCATTGGACAATGTCACTTGTTAGAGGTGTTTACTTTCCATTGAGTTGAAATGTGTCCCTCTGTAATCTACCAGTTTGCCTAGCTCAGTGCCTTTCAAACTTTTGGAAAAAATACATTTGCATCATGACTCATTACACACACACACACACACACACACACACACACACACACACACACACACACACACCATTTCCAGTCGGGAGGAATCCATGTATGGCCCACTTCCTGGCTCTATTTGTTGTGTCTGGTTTAGCTCCCATGTTCATCTTCAATATGACTCCTCCTTTGCCTTGGCTGCAAAGACTATTCAGCATTGTCCTTAACGATAGACGCTTATGACATGGAACTGACAAGGAGAGGAACGTTATCCAACTCCAAATCTGAGTTACCAAGAAGGCTTTGGGGAGGCTGCTTCTTCTGTTTAATTTTATATTCACCTTTCTTTGTAGAGGATTCTGCATCCATTTCAAGCTTGTCATTTCAAAGGATTAACTATGATTGTATATAAAGTTATACCGTGTGCTTACTGTAATCTTTCCAGAAAAGAATGAAAGTAGTATTAACAAACTCAATTAAGTAGGTACACACCTTAAAAAAGTTCTTATGAGTCAATTCAGACTTGTGTGTTTCATGTGTTTCCATTTCTGCTTTGCTATTTAAAAAGAAACCCTTTGTTCTAGCTTTATTCTATAGTATTTATTATTACTATTAAAATAACATCAGATTACTTTTTGTCATTCCACTGGTAAAATGGAATGCAAACCTTATGGTCTTGCGCTACAAAATAGAATGAATTGTCCCCACAAACCTTTCAAGTTTAATTAAGTTTTAAACAAATATGAAGTTCTGGTTTCCTTTTTTTTTATTACAGTGCATTTTTTCTTTTGATTATGTGAGGGGGCGAGATAAGGATGCAGAAATGTTTTCTGGTTCACGTTGTTTACTGCATATGATACAGCAGCCAATTCAATCAAAAGGGAAATAAGAAAATAACTACTCTATTAGTGCCTTGTAAGCAGTTTGTAAAGTCCCCTCCAGTCCCTGTGATTAAATGCTGGCTTCTCGCCTTGCAAGCTTCTAAAGTGAAATTAAAAAGTGGAGCAAGCAGCATTTTAAAACCAAACACAAATACTATGTAGGGACAACCCCAGCAAATTGAGGAAGTCCAGCATTGCAGGCAGGTATTTGATTCAATGCTGTAAGAAATGCAACAGAAGAGGAAAGGGTGTGGGGAAGGGGCCTTTGAGAAAGTTCCAGGTCATTGCAGAGTTTCTGAGGACTTGACCGTGTTGGGGGTCGGTTGGGATGGTGGTTATAGTTGAGCTTTCCCTATTATGTGGGATAAGTGCATAAGTAAGGTTATTGTTACCAAGTTACTGTTTGCCCCAGTATAAGCCTGAGAGTGGCCCCGGCACATGCTAGTGGGGAGGGAAGGGCTGGAGGGCCATCCTAGAAAAGGGGGTAGCGCTGCATAGAGGAAAGAGCATTTGGGCTGGCAGTTAGGGACCTGAGTCCTGCTCTTGGGCCTCCCACTGCCTGTCTGTGTGACCTTGGACAGTTTACTTTACCTCTCTGAACTGGTGTCCACATCTGCAAAATTCAGGGTTAGACTAAATAGCAAATTCCTGAGCCTCTACAAACCATTTCAGAGGCTGTTACTATACCAACAATTGGGGCTCCTGGCTCTGAGCCTCAAAAGAGAGCAGCCTCAGTTTCATCTCCCATGTTTATGCTTCTTTGGGCTTGTGTTTGAGCAGAAAGGTCACCAGAAAGTGTTTGAAAACCACCAGATGGCTCGATTTCAAAGATCTCTTCTGGTTCTTATATTCCAGCTGTCTAGAACTTACATACCTAGTATAAGCTAAATGTGAGAGAGATCAAGGAACACTCATTATTCCCGGGGCTCTTCTGGTCATGCATAACACCAGGCACATGCTTTCAGCAACAGAAACACCACTTGGGTAATGAGTGTGAAGCTGTCAGTGGGGGAAAGAGTCTGTGTTTATAAGATTTCAGCCTCTACTCCAAGAACAACCCTTATTGGATATAAACAAAAAAATATAGTTTCCCTTTTTCTTCAAGATTGGGGTCTGGCGATGTTGTAGATGGCTCCAGGAGACATGCTATTTTGAGGGTAGCCATAACCTCCATCTCGTGGCCCCCCATCAGCTCTCCACAGGTGGTGCCTGGTCACTGAGCCCTGAACCTTGAATGTGTGTCTTTGAGGTTAGGGCAATAATAACCACTTGTCAGCTGCAAGTTGGGATTCTGAGAGTTGGGCCTCTCCCAGGAGACACTAAAACCAAAAAACCAAATCCAGTGCTGTCGAGTCAATTCCAACTCATAGTGACTCTATAGGACAGAGTAGAACGGCCCCATAGAGTTGCCAAGGAGTGCCTGGCAGATTTGAACTGGCAGCCCTTTGGTTAGCAGCTGTAGCACTTATCCACTATGCCACCAGGGTTTCCAGGAGACACTAGCTCTTGTTAAATAAGCCTTTTCTATTCCATGTCAAGTCATCACCCATCTGTTCCCTGTCTTGGGAATCTTTTCCTTTCACTCCTTAATGATGTGCCTTCCTCTGCCACAAACTTCATCTCTTCTGGAATCACAGTGCAAGTATTTTTGTGTTGCCAGGAGTGAAAATTTAGGGAGTATGCCTTGAATTTCCCCTGCTATTTCCAGCAAATGTAGTGCCTTTTGTTACTGGTCCTAAGGTGCTCTCCTAACACATAGGCCTGTGAGGAAAGGTTTGGCAGAGAAAACTGTTGTGAAAGAACTATTTTAATTGAAGAATATGTAGCTGGAGACCCAGAGGTGTTGAGCTGCTTAATTAACATTTATTAAAAATGAAGCCTTGTTATTTAAAAATGAAATTTTAAATCTCTTGCCTCCATATTAATTTCTCCATCATGCTGTTGTTGCTTTCACATGCTTTTTAATTTAGCAAACTTTTGTTAAGTCCCCACGATGACACTAGGCACTTTGCTAGATACTGGCTGACGAAGATGAATTAGACACAGGCTTTTTCCTCAAGGGGCTCATGGCCAGGCACAGGAAAGAGTGAAGCAGACAGTAGCAGCCGACTTGGTCAGTGCTCCTTAGAGATGGTGCTGGGAGCTGGGGGAAACATTCTGGACTAACAGCCCCACATACTTGGTTGAGGATAATTCCTGTAGGGGGTGCTCCTGGGCCCGTGTCCTAAAGGACGACTTGGAGGAGGCCTGGAAAGGAGTTGTTAGTTGCCATTGAATTGGCTCCTACTCATGATGATCTTAATGTAAACAGAGCAAAATGTTGCCCACTCCTGTGCCATCCTCATGATCATCTTATGTTTGAGTCCGTTTTTGTGGCTTTTGTGTCAATCCATCTTATGCGTATGAGGCGACTCTCATTTTTGCCGACCTTCTTCTTTACCAAACATTACGTCCTTTTCTAGCAATTAGTCTTTCCCGATGATGTGTCCAAAGTGAGCTAGCCAAAGTCTCACCATCCTTGCTTCTAAGCAACTTTCTGGTTGTATTTCTTAGACTGATTTGTCTTTTCTTTTAGCAGTCCATGGTATATTCAATATTCTTCACCAACACCACAGTTTGAACATACCAATTAGTCTGTCTTCCTTTTTCATTATTCTCACTTTCAGCTGCATAGGAGACAATTGAAAAGGCCATGGCTTGGGTCAGATGGAAAAGAGGGGGAGGGCATTTCAGGTAGAGGGTACAGCGGGTGTAAAGGCATGAGAGAATTGGTGGGTTTGGTAAAATGTAGGGTGGGGCGGGGTGAGGAGGGGTTAACAGGAACTTAGTCTAGGCTGTGACGAGCCTTGAATACTATACTAACATGCTTGGTAGTTTGGATTTCACCCTGAGAGAATGGGAACCTACAGCAAAATTTTATGTCGGGTGGGCTAGGAGTTTGGGATTTTAAAAGTTAGGTATCTAGGGCAAAGCAGTTTCGCGTTGAAGTTATGAGCGAGGGCCCTAGATCCAGTTGCTTGGGGTTGAATTCCAGCTTTACCACCTTCCAGCTGTGAGCGAGTTTCTTAACTTTTGTCTCTGCTGCCTCATCTTTAAAATATGGATAAAAATCATACCTATCTTGTAGGGTTGTTGTTAGCCAAAAAACCAAACTCATTGCTGTTCAGTCAATTATGACTCATAGCAACCCTATAGGACAGATTAAAACTGCTTCATAGAATTTCCAAGGAGCGGCTGGTGGATTCAAACTGCCGACCTTTTGGTTAGCAGCTGAGTGCTTAACCACTGTACCACTGGGCTTCTAGGTTGTTAGGAATAATTAAATAAATTCACCTATAGCTCTTATAACCACAGGCATGTGGTAAGTACTTATTAAAATTTAATCATTATTTTTTGGGGGGTGCTGTTGTTGCTACGTGTCTTCTAGTCTGTTCTGACTCACAGCAACCCTGTGTACAATAAAACAAAACACTGCCCAGTCCTTCGTCATCCTCACAATCATTGTTATGCCTGAGCCCAGTGTTAGAGCCACTGTGTCAGTCCATCTCGTTGAGGGTCTTCCTTTTTTTTTTTTTTTTTTTGCCGACCCTGTACTTTACCAAGCATGATGTCCTTCTCCAGGGACTGGTCCCTCCTGATAACATGTGCAAAGTATGTGAGATGAAGTCTCCTCATCCTTGCTTCTAAGGAGCATTCTGGTTGTGCTTCTTCCAAGATGCCAAAAAACCCATTACCATTGAGTTGATTCCGACTCATAGCGACCCTATGGGACTGAGTAGAACTGCCCTACAAGGTCTCCAAGGAGTGCCTGGTTGATTTGAACAGCTGACCTTTTTTTTTAGCAGCCGAATTCTTAACCACTACACCACCAGGGTTTCCTCTTCCAAGATAGATTTATTCATTCTTCTGGCAGTCCATGGTATAGGCAATATTCTTTACCAACACTGTAATTCAAAGACATCAGTTCTTCTTTGGCCTTTATTCATTGTCCAGCTTTCACATGTATAGGAGGCTACTGAAAACACCATGGCTTGGGTCAGGTGCACCTTATTTCTTAAAGTGACATCTTTCCTTTTTAAGACTTTAAAGAGGTCTTTTGCAACAGATTTGCCCAAATGCAGTGCATTGTTTGATTCCTTGACTGCTGCTTCCATGGCCATTGATTGTGGATACAAGTAAAATGAAATCCGTGACAACTTCAACCTTTTCTCCGTTTGTCATGATGTCGCTTATTGGCCCAGTTGTGAGAATTTTTGTTTTCTTCGTGTTGAAGTATAATCCATACTGAAGGCTGTAGCCTTTGAACTTCATCAATAAGTGCTTCAAGTCCTCTTCACTTTCAGCAAGCAATGTTGTGTCATCTGCATATCACAGGTTGTTAATGAGTCTTCCTCCAATCCTGATGCCACGTTCTTCTTCATGTAGTCCAGCTTCTCGGATTATTTTGCTCAGGATACAGATTGAATAAGTGTGGTGAAAGGATACAACCCTGACTCACAGTTTTCCTAACTTTAAACCACACAATATCCCCTTGTTCTGCTTGAACTACTGCCTCTTGGTCTAAGTGCAGGTTCCTTATGAGCACGGTTAATGTTCTGGCATTCCCATTCTTTGCAATGTGATCCGTAATTTGTTATGATTCACACAGTCGAATGCCTTAGCATAGGCAGTAAAACATAGGTAAACACCCTTCTGGTATTCTCCGCCTTCAGCCACGATCCGTCTGACACCAGCAGTGATACCCCTGGCTCCATGTCCTCGTCTGAATCCAGCTTGAATTTCTGGCAGTTCCCTGCCGAGGTACTGCTGCAACTGCTTTTGAATGATCTTCAGCAAAATTTTCCTTGTATGTGATATTAATGATTTTGTTCGATAATTTCTGCATTTTGTTGGATCACCTTTCTTTGGAATGGGTACAGATATAGATCTCTTCCAGTTTGTCGGCCAGGTAGCTGTCTTCCAAATTTCTTGGCAAAGACGAGTGAGCGCTTCCAGTGCTGCGTCTGTTTGTTGAACCGTCTCGGTTGGTGTTCCCTTAATCCCCAGAGCCTTTGTTTTTTGCATGTGCTTTCACTGCAGCTTGGACTTCTTCCTTCAGTACCGTCAGCTCTTGATCATTGCTACCTCCTGAAATGGTTAAATGTCAACCAGTTCTTTTTAGTACAGGGTCTGTGTGCATTCCTTGCATCTTCTTTTGATGCTCCCTGCATCATTTAGTATTCCCCCGCCCATAAAACCTTCACTATTCCAACTCGAGGCTTGAATTTTTTTTCTTTAGCTCTTTTTCTGCTTGAGAAATGCCAAGCGTGTTCTTCCCTTTTGGTTTTCTATCTCTAGGTCTTTGCACGTTTCTTTATAATACTTTACATTGTCTTCTCTGGCTGCCCTTTGAAATCTTCTGGTCTTTCACTTCATCATTTCTTCCTTTTGCTTTAGCTACTCTACGTTCAAGAGCAAGTTTCAGAGTCTCTTCTGACATCCTCCCTGGTCTTTTCTTTCTTACCTGTCTTTTTAATGACCTCTTGCTTTCTTCATGTATGATGTCCTTGATGTAATTCCACAACTCCTCTGGTCTTTGGTCATTAGTGTTCAGCGTGTCAAATCTATTCTTGAGAGAGTCCCTAAATTCAGGTGGGATATACTCAAGGTCATACTTAGGTTCTCATGGACTTGTAGTTTTCTTCAACTTGAATTTTAACTTGCATATGAGTGATTGATGTTCTCTTCCACAGTCGGCTCCTGCCATTGTTCTGACTGATGATATTGAGCTTTGCCATCATCTCTTTCCACAGATGTAGTCGATTCGGTTTCTGTGTATTGCGTCTGGCGAGGTCCACGTGTATAGTTGTCATTTATGTTGTTGAAAAAAGGTACTTGCGATGAAGAGGTTGTTGGTCGTGCAAAATTCTATCACGCGATCTCCAGCTTCGTTTCTATCACCAAGGCCGTATTTTTCCAACTACCAGTCCTTCTTCTTTGTTTCCAGCTTTCACATCCCAATCACCGGGAATTATCAATGTATTTTGATTTCATGTTTGGTCAATTACAGACTGCAGAAGTTGGTAAAAATCTTCAATTTCTTCATTTTTGGCTTTAGTGGTTGGTATGTAAATTTGAATAATTGTCATATTAACTGGTCTTCCACCTAGGTGTATGGATATTATCCTGTCACTGACAGCATTGTACTTAGGATAATCTTAAAATGTTCATTTGATGATGAACACAACTCCATTCCTCTTCCATTTGTCTTTCCCAGCATAGTAGACCATATGATTGTTTGATTCAGAATGGCCAATACCAGTCCATTTCAGCTCACTCATGCCTAGGATATCGATGTTTATACATTCCATTTCATTTTTGATTGTTTCCAATTTTCCTATATTCATACTTTGTACATTCCATGTTCCTCTTATTAATAGATATTTGTAGCTATTCACATTTTGAGTCGTGGTGCATCAGCAAATGAAGGTCCTGAAGACTTAACTCCATCCATGTCATTAAGGCAGACTTTACTTTGAAGAGGCGGTTCTTCCCCAGATGGGGTTCATCTTCTGGCACTGTATCAGTCAGTGTTCTGCTGCTACTCATAAGGTTTTCACTGGCTAATTTTTTTTTCAGAATTAGACTGCCAGGTTCTTCTTTCTAGTCTGTCTTTGTCTGGAAGCTCAGCCGAAACCTGTCCACCATGGGTGACCCCGCTGGTATTTGAATATTGGTGGCATAGCTTCCAGCATCACAGCAACATGCAAGCCCCCACAGTACGATGAACTGACAGATGCGTGGGGTTTTTTGGGGGTCGATCCTGTTTTCTATGAGCAGTCTCCTTTGACTCTGTATCAGTTAAGCAGTGGCATATTAATGTGGCATAAAAAACGCTTTAAAACACAGTGGCTTAAAACAGTATTTGTTGTTGTTACTGCAGCTGTGGTTTGGTTGGGCTGGCTGATCTAGGTTGGGCTTGGCTGAGCAGCTGTGCTTCAAGCTCTGGGCCTGGCTGGGGCGGCAGTTCGGGCTCACCTCTGCTAACCTTGGGAGCTTGAGGCAGCTACCTTGGGGCAACTTTTACCGTAGCAATAGCATAACTGCAAGGAGGCAGGTGGAAATCTTCAGGACTTCCTAAGGCCTAGACTCCCACTGGCCAAGCGAGTCAGATGGCCAAGCCCAGAGTTATACTACTCCCCTTTGGTGGGGGGGAGCTTCTGAGTCTGTTGACAAAGAGCATGAACACAGGGTGTGGTGAAGGATTGGGGCCAATAGCGTGAGGTACCACGGGCTGAATCTTGTGTCTCCTGCAACTGTAGCTTTGTAGCTTCTGAGAGAAAACAGAGTCTGTTGAGGGGAAAGCTTCCAAGAGAAAGCGGAGCCTATTGAAGGTAAAGTCATCACTTGCCTTGGGCAAGCCAGGAACCCTAGGGACATGGCTTTCATTAGTGACTTTCCTGCAGTTGTCCCAACACTGACATT
Source organism: Elephas maximus indicus (assembly GCF_024166365.1). Taxonomy (NCBI): domain Eukaryota; kingdom Metazoa; phylum Chordata; class Mammalia; order Proboscidea; family Elephantidae; genus Elephas; species Elephas maximus. The sequence goes on from NC_064824.1 coordinate 45,976,500, forward strand.
TAGGCCTAGCAGATGTGTTCTTTCCCTGCCTCTCAGAGTCTTTGGGGGAGACTGTGTATTTTAGAGGAGTGTGCTGGTTTGGGCTTGAATCTAGACTCTGTGCAGCGAAGTGGGCATAATAATACCAACCTTGATGCAGTATTGGAGTCCCTGAGTGATTCAAACAGTTAACACCCTCGACTGCTAGCAGAAAGGTTGGCAGCTTGAGTCCACCCAGAGTCTCCTTGGAAGAAAGTCGTGGCAATCTACATCTGAAAAAACCGCCGTTGAAAACCCTGTGGACTACAGTTCTGCTCTGACGCACGTGGAATTGCCATGAGTCAGAATCGACTTGATGGCTACTGGTTTTTTTGAAGCATTGTTGGAAAGATTGAGGTGACCAGAGCTGTTGCTACAGACTGCTTTGTAGCCTTTCTTTCATACTTACCAGGCTGCAGTGGCATTCTTGAACCTGGTTGGTAGCAGACATGAACTGCTACAATGAGACTTAATGTTAAATCCAAAAATAAGATTTTAAAAAGTTTAAATCCAATAATTAAAAAATAAATTAAATAATAAAATAATAATAAACCCAACAATATGTGTGTTCTTAGGTGCCTCTCTCCCCATACAGCTGATGCAATTTCATTTTTCTGGACCCTTTGCCATTTGCTTTGCATTCCCTGGGAGCCTCCTGTGAGGTGTGGCTGATTCTCCAGTCGATACCCCTAGGCAAATGCTGTGACAGAGGAAAGAGAGGGAGAGGCAGCTTGGCTAGTATTTATTCATGGGTAACTCTACCTCTGGTTCTCCCGGACTCCTCGGGGCTTGGGAGTAGGATGGGGACAGTGATGGGAGGAGCTAAATAGGACTCTTTTGCTGGCATGTAAAATAATCTCTCTCCTCTTCCCGGGCCTCCTTATGCTGTATGACAAATGTATCCATTATTCTCCAACAGGAAAAGGAACAGAGGTAGAGATGGCATTCTTATAGGTTATACTTTTCTATTTCGTGTACGAGAATATAAGTATATTATGAAATTTAACATCAGATCTCTTAAACTGTTATTTTTCAGATGAAAAAATTAAGCAGTTATCTCTAAAGTTACATTTAATAAAACAAAACAGACACCTGTTGGCGTTGAGTCAGCTCTGACTCATGGTGACCCTGTGTGTGTCCGAGTAGAACCGTGCTCCACAGGGTTTTCAGTGGCTGATAGTTCAGAGTAGGTCGCAGGCCTTTCTTCCAAGGCACCTCTGGGTAGATTGAACCTCCAGCCTTTTGGTTAACAGCTAAGTGTGTTAACTGTTTGCACCACCCAGGGATTCCTTACATTTAATTATTAAGTATAATATTAAATTGAGCAGTATTTCAGGGATGGGAAAAATGTATTCTTGAATTTTTTTGTAACAGAAACAGCACTGGCAATAACATGGAAAACACTTAGCGTGATGAGCATATATTACCCATTGCTGTCAAGTCGATTCTGACTCATAGCGACCCTGATGGACAGGGTAGAACTGCCCCCATAGGGCTTCCAAGGAGCACCTAGTGGATTCAAACTGCCAACCTTTTGGTTAGCAGCCATAGCCCTTGGCCACTACACGACCAGGGTGGATTCAAACTGCCAACCTTTTGGTTAGCAGCCATAGCCCTTGGCCACTACACGACCAGGGTTTCCAGGCATATATTAGATGCCAGAAAATTGCAGCATTAATGATGATAACGAGAAGATGAGAATGCTTTCTGTAGTCCATTTACTAGAGGTGGGGAGTAAAGAGCAGGGATCACAAGGTTGAGGATTCCATCAGCTACCTTGGTCTAGAGGGACCACTTTCAGCCATTCCCTCCCTGTATGAAAGAGCAGCAGGAAAACAAACTCAGAAAAGCTTAGATTCTAAAACCAAGCCAAGTACATATACCTTAGTAATGATTTTTTTTTCCCTTTAAGTGGTTGTTTCTAAAAGGCACAATTCAAAACAGCCACTGCAAGAATAGACATGCTGAAATCCTAATGGTGCAATGCTATTTTGTTGAGTCAAATATAGGGCTGGATGATGATGAATCGCAGTTATGCAAATGAAAAGAAAGATCATCGCGTCTTATGCTTCAGGGTGCAAATTGATGGCCAAATCTGTCCATATTCCTCAGCTGGGGAGATGAATTCAGATGAAAGCTTTCAGGTATATATATATATATATATATATATATATGTGTGTGTGTGTGTGTGTGTATGTGTGCATATATGTGAGTACACACACACATATATATACACACATATATATATAATTTTTTTTTTCCTTAAGCACTGATTGTGGCTGAAAGATTGAAATTGTTGGTCCACGGGCAGCCTTTCCTGAATGTCCACTGTGGGCAAAGCTCAGCACAGAGTTAACTATGAAGATTGCAGATGGGTCATTCCTTCATTTATTATCCAATAAACACAGGCTTTGCCTTCCAGGAGCTTATACCTTAAGGGAAATGGCAAGATGCAGACATTAGAAATGTAAAAACAAGTGCAAATTTATATGGTACATATTGTGTATGGCAGGTTTCTAATATATCTGAAGGAAGAAAATCAATAGAAAGAAAATGATAGTTCTAAATCTTGACCAAATTAAACAATGAATTCTTCTCTCCTTTTATTACGGTCAAGGGTGTTATTTCCATTTCTTTCAGGGTTAGAATAGCATTGCCACCCAAGAAGTAGCCCCTCCCTGTAAAATAAGCAGAGAATTTAAAGGCTAGTTGGTGACTCAGCTACCACATACTTACAAACCCTACAATTACATTCTCAAACCTTCTACTGAATAGAAAAACCTGATTTTTTTATCACTTAACTGGCTGAACCTCTGCTGACATTGGAATGGCTTGGTTGTGAAGGTTTGGTTTGTTCATAATGTCCTGCTGTAGTTGCTTACGAAACTGTTATGTATATCTGGGTTTGTACATTGTGGTTCTTGTAATTTATATTAAAAATGTGAATCAGAGTAATTTTCCAGCTACATATATTTCAAATATGCTAACATGTTCAAAATAAGGCAGTGAGAAAGAATTGTTTAATAGATTATTTCATAAATGGCTTGGACATAATAAAATATCCGTTTGGACTCTACCAAACATACCATATCTCACAAATAAATTCCAGAGATTTAAATATTGCAAATCAAATTATAGAAAACTAGCAGAGAATATAATGTTTATTACGTTTGTGCAGAAATGACAGTTTTCACAGTTCTAAAGCAAGAGAAGCAATCAGTGAGGAAAAGGTGAGCAAATTTGAATATTTTAAAAGTTAGAACTTCATACAAATGAAGAGACAATAAAACAAAAACCAAACCCAGTGCCGTCAAGTCGATTCCGACTCATAGCAACCCTATAGGACAGAGTAGAACTGCCCCATACAGTTTCCAAGGAGCGCGTGGTGGTTTCGAACTGCCGACCCTTTGGCTAGCATCTGTAGCACTTAACCGCTATGCCACCAGGGAAAATTTGCATTAAATTTGTGACGCATAAATGATAATAGAGCCTCTTCTCACTTATTGACATGGTTAGGTTCCAAAGACCAGGTCATTATGCAAACTTGGTCTTATGTGAAAATGGAGGATGACCACATCAGATCACAAATGGAGGAAGACTGCATCATAACATAACTGCCAAACCAATGAGAATAATGGCCCAGCCAAGTTGACACGTCACCTTAACCAAGCCAGCGTTACCCTCTCCTCGCACTGCGGCATTCATTACTGTGAGACATATGTCGTTAACACACCAAACAGTTGATAGATTTTTTACTATTGTCGTCAATGTGAAAAGTCAGATAATGAGACAGTTGATAAGTGAGGAGAAGGTGTATGTGTTGTACTTTAATATATAGTTTACTCAAATGTATAAGAGAAAGTCTGGGACCTTAAGAAATAGATGGAGAATATAATAAAAGCAACCATTTATTGAATATTTTTCTATGCCCACAAAGATGTAGAAAATCAGATTATATTGTACAGAATGTTTTGTAACTAGCTTTTCTCACGCACCAGCACAACATGAACTTCTCCATGTCACTAACTAGTCTTCTAGAACATGGTTTTCAGTGGTTGCAAAGCATTCCATTGGTGTAGAAGCACAGTCCAACTTTCCTGAAGTTCTCAGTGGTGGACATTTTAGGTTATGAAAATCTAATTTAACGTTATTTTTTTCTAGTATCTCTTGTGATGCTATGGTTTACTGTTAGAGCAATGGTTATGAAAAAGCACATACCATCAAAATTGGATGAACTGAAGTGATTTACACAGAAACATGCTTGATACTGCTTTTATCAATAATTTTATAGGTAGCCTTTGCCACTAAAACCTGTTTTAGCAAAAGAGGAAGTGTTATATGAGAGCCCACACTTTTCACAACATGTCGTCACATATCTTTAAAGGCCTGAGTAAAACAGACACGTTAATTACCATCCTTGTGAGCATCTCTAGGCTAGCGATAGCTATGGCATTGTACTAGGGCACTTTGTCAAGCATGTCATTCTCTTATCTTGCTTTTATAGAAGAGTGAATAAAGGCACTGGAGAAATATCTTTGAGGTCACACAACAAGTTAACAGCAGGTAAACATTAGAACTGGCAGCTCGAGAGTTCCCACTGGTTGTAATTAGTTCAGTGCAGGCAGGAAGTGACAGCATTGGGGATAAATGGCAAATATGGTGTTTGGGGGCCTGGAGGCTTATGGGAATTCTTTGTGCTCTTCAGAATGGGTAATGAAGTTAGTTTCTTTCTGAGGTTCTCACTGCGTAGAACTTGAAGGCCTGTCAGCTAGGGGCCTTCTTCCTCAGGGTGAAAGGGAACACCATGGTCCTCCTTTAGTGCTTTGATGGGATTGTGTGGTGGAGAACATTGGGTGTGGGCTAGAGTACTTTTTTAGGTGTTGCAGTCTCATACTGAGGATTATGGAGTTTCTGAGTTTTGTTTTCATAGGTAGCTCCTGATGGGCCCTCGATGTTGCTGGGGAGCATGAGGTTTGTAGTCAAAGTGCATGGACTGTTTTGACTCTTTACAAGTCCGTTCACCCTCCCTCTGCTCCAGTGCTCACAGATTCGCCTCTGGGAGCTGATCAGAACCCTTGATCAGCTCTGGAGTCTGTGTTTGCCTCCATTTGTCTCCTTATGAGTAATTGGTACTCAATTCGTGGACTGTCTCTTACTCTTAGACATCTAACAAAATCATTGTAGGCAACAATGTGGCATTTGAGAATGACTGCCAAGAGATTTGGTGTGTTTGTGTTGCCAAGTTGTAGCCAAAAGCTGGTTCCATTGGATGCTGTAACAAGCTCATTAGATCCTAGAATCGTGATTATCTTAATTTTATTGCCCCCTTTTAAAGACATGACTAAGTATTTAATCACCAAGGATCGACTAGAGAGGAATTAATCTGTGCTCCTGCTTTAAACTTTAAAAGAAGGCAGAATTTTGAGGTCACTTTTTCTTCTGCCCAGCCTAGGATTAGCTGACGTGCTTCCTTGGAGAATGCAAGCTGGACTCTACCAAGTTCTCCATTGCATCCAACCTGGCTACCCAAAGTGATGTTGTTGGCCAGCAGCATCAGCACCACCTGAGAGTGTTAGAAATGCAGGTTCTCAGGTGCCATCCCCTGTGGTTTAACAAACTCTCCAGGTTGTTCTCATACATGCTCAAATTGAAGAAGCCCTGCTATGTAACATGTAAATCGTTAGAGGTAGCTTGGTCAGAATCACTAGTGAATGCCTGCCTGATCTTGATTCTGTTTATATATATTGACTCTTAATAACATTTTATTCCTTTCACGTTTTAATAATTTAAACATTTTTTTAAAGTTGCTTTTTATAATAAATCAATGCACCGTGATTACAAAAGTTTTAGAAAATACAGAAAAATGGAAAAATCTTTTGCATAGAGTCAATTCTGACTCATGGCGACCTGAAGTGTTGCAGAGTAGAACTGCTCCATAGAGTTTTTTTGGCTGTAATCTTCATGGGAGTAGATTGCCAGGCCTTTCTTTCTTAGTGCTCCTGGGTGAGTTAGAACTGCCAACCTTTCGGTTAGTAGTCAGGCATAAACCATTTGTGCTACATGAACTGAAACCAAACCCATTGCCAAAGAGTTGATTCCAACTCATAGCGACATTACGGGACAGAGTAGAACTGCTTCATAGGATTTCTGAGGCTGTAAATCTACATGGAAGCAGAATGCCACATCTTCCTCCTGAGGAGCAGCTGTTGGGTTCGAACTGCTGACCTTTTGGTTAGCAGCTGAGCGTTTTAACCACTGCCCTATGAGGGTTCCTTGTGCCACCCCGGAACTCAGAAAAGTGGAAAGCAAAGAAGAATTTACCACTCAAGTATGGTCATTAATCACGTTTTAAAGGTACATTTCTATTTTTTCTATGGAGAATTAAAAAAAAAACTTCGTTTCTTCCTGATTGTAGGTGTTATATATGATCCTTGTAGAAAATCAAGAAAATAGGAAAAAGCGTAAAACTGAAAATGAAAACCAGCCTATGTATTTAGATTTTGGGGTTTTACATAGTATTAGAAGGTGGCACTGCATGGTCTTTGCTTCTTTCCTTTCGTTTAAGAGAATCCTCTCAGATAATCTAGTCTTTGTTTCTTATGCTGCTTACAGCACCTGTTTCTCTACTTATTTTTATTGATGTTTTATATAATTCCTGGTATAATTATTCAATGTCTCAAATAATTTATGGTCTGAACAGAGAACTTACTATCTTTTCTGCAACTGAAAAATTAAATTGGCAACTCACCCATGGGGCACGGTCTGAATTATATATGAAGCCTCTTTGACCAGAAACTTCCTGGAGGGAGAAAATCCTTTGCTTTTGAAAGATGCATGACCACCCTCCTCTCAGACTTGCCTATCATGTTGTCTTTTAGAGAGGCAAGGGAGGGACTGGTTAGATTGACAGTCCAAAGAGGAAGTCCTTTTCCCCTCGGTTCAGCTTCTTGTCACTGTTGTTAGTTGCCTTCTAGCCGATTTTGAGATTCTGACTCGTGGTGACCTCATGTGCAGAGGACAAGTGCTCCATAGGGTTTTCAAGGTGTGGCTGTTTGGAAGCAGATCACCAGGCCTGTCTTCTGAGGCACCTCTGAATGGGTCAGACTGCCAACCTTTGGCTGGTAGTCAAACACTTACCACTTGCGCCACCCAGGGAAGTTCAGAGCAACTTCTAAATGATTGGGAAATACCTTTGCCTGGAAGCAGGTTTTTGTTACATGGGCTCCTGTGCTGAGACTGGAAAAATACGTATAAGGAAGAATCTTTGACAAAACCTCTGCTTTTCTACACAGTTTGAGAGGAAATTGGCATTAAAAAAAAAAAAATCTGTAGAATAACTGGCTTCTGTGTTGGAGGTAGGGCAGGGCAAATCTGGTTGTGATTTTCCCTGCAGCAACTCTGCCATGCTTTGTTCTAGAATATGTCATTGCCCTTGGTTATGTAGAACACATTACATCAAGTGAAAAGTTTGGTGCATTTCTTAAGTCCTTGCATTAGACTCTTTGCCCAAGTCTAGTTGTTCCAAGAGTAATTGACGCAGTTTAGCATTTAGAGGAACACAGTTCAAAAACTAAAGTATTTCCAAATACTTGCACCTTTCAGAGAATATTAAAATTAAAGAGGTTCAACTGGACCATAACTTTTTATGAATCTCCATCATCTTCTTCCATCTCAGTCATTTAGTATGTAGGTCCCTTTAGTCTCTGACTTCTTTTAGCCACCTCTTTGGTAGCCTCAACTCTATGGGGCAGCTCTACTCTGTCCTATAGGGTCGCTATGAGCTGGAATCGACTTGACAGCAGAGGGTGTGGAGTTTTTTTGGTTTTTGGTGGGAAGCGTCCCAGCAACAAGAATTTGTCCATTTTGTGAGTTGGGCAGTGGGGATGGCCTTGGGAGGATGTGATGGGGAAGTATTCTGGCTACTCAGTCATTAATAATAGTATTTTTTGTCATTGACATACAAGCTTCAGGCTAGAGCCTGTACTCCATGCTTGTTGCCTTGGTGGCACAGACTGTGTAGACTTAAGAACGATGGACTCACTACAGTAGAGTTGCTTATCACTTGTTATGAATGCTTGTTAATCGGAAAATTGTTTACATGATGTGTGAAACTGGGTTGATCAGGGTTGAATAGAACTGGAGGATAGCAAGATCTTAAGGTACCACCCAAAAGTCCTCTTGTGTCTCAGAGGATGGCATCTTGTTTGTGTTGAGAAGCTGGTTGGGCAGGAAGGATGTGTGGTCTAGGTATTGCATTACGCAACTTGGCATTTAAATTTATTAGAGATTTTGAGGCATTGCAACATTAAAAAAAAAAAGTTCCTGTGGTAAATTTAAACACCCTGGTCTCCTACAATTCTACATGTGATTTTTCGCTAGCATGCCTTTTTCTGTAGCTTCATTGAGTGTCCAGTTGACCATGGTCCTGGGCAGTGTTCTCTGGTGCGACTCCCTGTCCTATAGACGCTTACACTCAAAACCACAGGCAGGTGTCATTTTTATTAGTAGAAGCTTAGGATTTTTCAATAGGTAAACATGTTGGCTTGTACTTTTTTTTGGAGGGAGGCAGTTATTCTCTTGAAATGTAGGTATACAGATTCTTGGAAATGCAACCACTGGAGAGTTTTGAGTAAATGAAATTCGGTCTTTTCATGATTGTTAAAAACGTGTATCTTTTGGAAGCAAGGCTCAACATGTTCTGGGTCCCTGCTCCTGTCTGACTTATCTCCTCTGTCTCTCCCTGTGAGCACTCCAGCTACCCTGGAGCCATGTTCCACCGCTTGTCCTTTGCATTTAAGTTTTCTCTCCCTGAAATGCTCTTCTCCACTTATCTGCAAGGCTGGCTCCCTTACTCTCTCCAGACTCAAATGCCAGCTCCTCAGTGACAAAACATCCTTGCATAAACTAGTTGCTGCAGAGTCCATTCCATCTCATGGACACTCCATGTGTGTCGAAGTAGAACAGTGCTCATATGGTTTTCAGTGGCCAATTTTTTGGTAAGTAGTTTGCCAGGCTTTTCTTCCTAGGCACCTCTGGGTGGGCTCCCAGCCTTTCAGTTAGCAGTCAAGTGCATTAACTGGTAGCACCACCCAAGGACTCACCTGTAGTTTTACTTCCTCCTTTTGGCCTTTGATGTTTCGTATCCTGCTTTATTTCATTTTTTCCTTTCACACTTATCGATATCTAACATAATATAAATTTTACTTATTTATCTTGTTAATGTCCATATCTCTCACTGGAATATAACCTTCCTAAGAACATGGAGTTTTGTACGTCTTCTTCACTGTTGTATTCGCAGTGCCTAGAAAAGTGCCTGGAGCATCGTCAGCACTCAATAATGGCTAAAGGAATGGAAGAAAGAAGGAAGGTTGTTAGTGTGCTCTTGTTGGCTTCTGTCTGTCATAACTGACCTCCTCCACAGTTTAGAGAACTCAGTGTAAGCCGGTAATTAACCTGCTCACTGCATAGGAGAGTCTGTGATTCTGAGGTGAATTTTGAGGCTCCATGGCTGGTAACTATAGGAAGTGGACTCTCATTACCAAAAAACAGAACTCATTGCTGTCTAGTCCATTCCGACTCATAGCAACCCTATAGGACAGAGTAGAACTGCCACATAGAGTTTCCAAACAATGACTGGTGGATTTGAACTTTAGGCCTTTTGGTTAGCAGCCAAATGCTTAACCCCTGCACCACCAGGGCCCCAAACTCTCTTTAGTAGTTAGTATATAGAGGCATGTTCCATGACCCTAGTAAACACCTGTCTCTCTACAAAGTTCTTCTGTTTCATACATTTCCAAAAAGTCAACAGGTAGTAACAGATGCAGCCTGATTGCTTTCTGGGAGGGTGAAGACAGCATATTTGCCGTGGGATCGGTAAATAGCATCTTTAGCACTGAGATTCTATTATCTTTTGTCCGCGGATAAAAGGTGTATGACTTACTTATCATTTAATTCCACACATGGCATTAGCAGTACTGATAGGTGAGGGGGTATGAGGTGAGGGACTTGTGTGTGGCTTTGTAAATATGTGATAAGATGGTGGGAATGTAAAACTCGGCTTGGCAGGGTCGGCCCTGGATTTTGCTGAGTCCATAGCAATACTTAATTAACTGTGCAAACATTCTATCCAAGATAAGACTATAACAGCTGCCTTGGGGAAAATTCTTTGAGTCAATATTTGTTTGATCTCTTGTATAGTATTTTGGCTTAGCTGTTCATGCAATAGCAAAGTTCCTATTATAAACGCCATTTTCAGGGATTTGCTATATTTGCACGCCAGGTCAGTCCTGAAAGGGCTGGAGGAATTGGAATCACTGTTTAAATAGAGGCTTAAGGATCTTAAAACGAATCTTTAAAAGTTGAAATCCTTTGTTTCAATCAGTTGACAAATAATATAACAGCTGTATTAAGTACTGTGGAGGATTCTAAAACATGGGATAAGACCTTTGCCTTCAATTTGCTTATAATCTAGGTGTAGAAATAAGGCTTTAATCAGTGCAGTTTATACCAGATACATATAGTAAATAGTAATAGTGGCTGTGATTCACTGGGTACTTAAGGACCAGGAAACCCTGGTGGTATAGTGGTTAAGAGTTATGGCTGCCAACCAAAAGGTCAGTGGTTTGAATCCGCCAACTGCTCCTTGGAAACTCTATCAGGCAGTTCTCCTCTGTCCTGTAGACTCTATCACTATGAGTCAAAATCAACTTGATGGCAACGAGTTTTTTTTTTTTTTTTTAATAAGAGCCAAGCACTTGTCCTAAATGTTTTACTAAGCATGAATTAACTTGTTTAATCCTCTCAGTAACCTACCAAGGCAAGTGCTGTTAGTTAATGTGACGTTTTATGTGGTTTTTTAGACAAGAGTTGGGAGAAAGTGGAGACAGGGCATCCTAGAGACATGAAGGAAAACTTCAAGGAGATCTCACAATCTAGGTTCTGAAGATAGAGAAGCAAGAGGCTGTGTGGTAGGAAGAAGGAAAAGGGCCCAATGGGCATTTGTTGTTTTTGCTTGTAGTATCTTCTCCCTCTCTTGGAAGTTGTTTTAGCTTTCCGGTACTCCTGGCAATGTGCTCTGGTGAAGGGGGAAATAAACAAATACAGTAAAACATACAGAATGTTAAATGTGGTAAGTGCTATGAAGAAAAATAATAGAGGACAAGGAGAGGGTGCCGGGGTGTTGGAGGAAGGGACTTGTAATTTCAAATAGGGTGATCAGGGAAGGCTAATAGAGACATATGAGTGAAGATTAAAGGAGCAGAGAGGTACTGTGAAGATACCCATGGGAAGAGCTTTCTAGGGAGAGAGAACAGTTAAGTGCAAAGGCCCTGGAGTAGCAACTTACTTGGTTTGTCAAGAGGCATCAAAGAGGCGAGATTTGCTAAGAATAGGAGCAGGTACGAGGTGAAATCATGAGGGACAATGCATGCCCAGTTGCTGGTAGTTTTTTTGATGATGATGTAGGGGGAGGTATTGAGAGTTTTTGAGTGAGTGCCAGCCGTAGTCTGCCAACTGTAACTGTTTTCTCTAGCTCTGTGGAGTAAGGAAAAGCCAGTGACTGCTGTGGCTTTTCACTGACAGGCTCAGTATCTCTCAGGTCCCCATCTGTTGCTCACCTGGGCAGAGGCATGTTGGAGCTTCACACCCATCAGCTGACAGGGTAGAAAACCAGTGACACAGCTCAAGCCTTAGGCTGAGGGTACCATACAACTTGAATGACACCCTTGCCCAGCCCTCACGGTATTTTCTTAGCCTGTATTTCTGGATCCTTTGATTCCCTGCTTGGCATTGCAGTTCCTCCTAGAATTGCCACCCTAGCCTGGCTGGCAGCCCTCTTGGCTGGGTCCTTGGATCAGCCTTGTTCTTGCTGCCCTACCTGCCAGGTCCACCCTATATGGCTGGGAGTCAGTGCTGGTTTGATGCTGAACCCTGTAGTTGTTCAGGGACTCTGCACCGAGTGGAGATTTAGGAAGATCCACTGCACCGCTGGGGCCTCCTTGTCCCCCATCCCAGTGCTTTTGGTTACCGTCCTACCACTGCTGTGTCTCCTGGGATAACAGACACAGAGAGTCAACTTAGGTGTGGTTTGCCGTGTTTCTTTAGACACATGTGCTGTTAAAAAAACTCCTTGGGGGAGGGCTGAAAGAAACAACAAACCCTTTGCTCTTTTGCTGTTGAGTTGATTCCAGCTCATGGTGACCCCATGTGTTACAGGGTAGAACTGCTCCATAGGGTTTTCTTGGCTGTAATCTTTAAAGAAGCAGATTGTCAGGCCTTTCTTTCTCTGCACCGCAGGGTGGATTTGAACTGCCAACCATTCAGATAGTAAACCCATTGCTGTTGAGTTGATTCTGACTCATAGCGACCCTAGAGGACAGCGTAGAACTGCTCCATAGGGTTTCCAAGGAGTGGCTGGTGAATTTGAACTGCCGACCTTTTGGTTAGCAGCTGTAGCTTGCCGTAGTTTTTAACCACTGTGCCATAGACAAGTGCAAACCATTCGCGCCACCCAGGGACCTTTGGGAAGGGCTAAGGCACATGAATTTTCTCAGGCTTGAATTTACCTGTCTCTGATCCTTTATGTTCAGCCCATTGTTGCTGATCCACGCAGTTATTTAAAAAAAAAAAAAAAATTGCTGTTGAGTCGATTTCAACTCATGACAACCCTTGTGTGTCAGAGTAAAACTGTGCTTCATAGGGTTTTCAATGGCTGATTTTTCAGAAGTAGGTTGTCAGGCCTTTCTTCCAAGGTACCTAAGAAGACTTGAACTGCCAGCATTTTGGTTTGCAGCTGAGTGCGTTAACCGTTTGTACTACACATGGACTTCCTGGAGTTATAAGCCCATGCTATAAGAGAGATGGAGAGAATGGGGTCAGGGAAGCTTTCCTGGGGTGACAGGATGAAGACCCAGGCCAAGATGACAGCAGTGTGAATGGACAAGAGAGCAGAAGTGTGAGCCCTGGGGAAGAAAACCTCAACATAACCTGGTTCACTTTGCTTTATGATAACTCTGTGAAAAATCAGAACCAAATAAGCACTGAAGGGTTTAAGGTTGAATACTAATTCAGGAGTTGCAGATGCAGCTAGTACTTTCAGAAAGTCTCACAGCCAAGTTATGACCAAGTTGCTAAGGAGTTGCCTTGGAGAACCTGTGAGTGTATAGTTGGGGGCTGGGTCAGTCTGGGTTAAGGTCAGATGGTTGAGCTAATGTTTATTGGAGGGGTCAGTCATAGGATCAGGTCTCAATGACACACCCATATGCACACATTCCTTCTGTGGAGGAGTCCCTGACTGATGCAGACGGGTTAACGGTTAACGCATTTGACTGCTAACTGAAAGATTGGGGTTTGAGTCCACCCTGAGGTACCTCGGAAGAACATCCTGGTGACCGGCATCTGAAAAATCAGCCACTGAACACCCTGTGGAGCAAAGTTCTGCTCTGAGACGCATGGGGTTTCTATGAGTTGGAACTGACTCGAAGGCATCTGGTTTTTACTTCTTCGTACATCCAGAACACTAACTTGAATGTTGCTAATCAAAGTAATTATAACACTAATAAGCCCGGTTGTTAAATTTGCAGACCAGAGGTTGATGTAAAGTTCTCTGCAGTTCCCTCCCTGCTCCCAGTAGCAGAAAATGACTTACTAGGAGCACACATAGAGTCTTCCTTCATCTACTGTGGGATAGGTATGCTATTGGGTCCTTCCAGTCCCAGAGAAGAGTAATTGGGTTGAAAAATGTTATCATTATAATAAAAATATAATATCAGCATGATCCTAGAAGGCAGTTAAATAAAGGAGTGTTCCCTTTTTGAAGAAAAATGCTAACTTATTTAAGATAAGTGGTCTCCCTGGGCCTACCGTTTACTTTCTTGGGAAATGGATTAATTTAACATTTATTGAGCTTCCAGGATATTCTATGAAATGCTTTAAAATTTTAAAATACAATTTTCTGAATAGGTACTTCACTCATGTGGTTCAACATTTAAAAGCCGTAAAAGAATACAGTGAAAATTCTCCCTCCCATCCCTTCTCATTCATCTGTTCCCTTCATCAAGGCAACCCATGTTGGCGGTTTCTCATATATGTCTTACTGATATGCATTATAATATACTCCTTCAATGTTAACAATATTCAGAAAAAACAAGGTGTCTTTTTCCTTTTTAAGGAACTTCTAGTTGAAAACACAAAGTGAACCAGTCAGTCATTTATATCTGTATCTTGGAAACTTTTATGAGAAATCCAATGATTGTAAGTTCCTAGGTGTTGTAGAGTATATATTTGCTACTCAGAGCATAGTCCTTAGACTAACAGCACTGGCTTCACCCGGGAGCTTGTTAGAAATATAGAATCTGCGGTTCCACCCCAGATCTACTGAGTCAGAATCAGCATTCACATATTCACACAATTCATTGTTGCTATAGAATCGCCTCCGACTCATGGCGACCCCGTGTATAACTGAACAAAACATTGACTGGTCCTGCACCATCTTCATGGTCTGTGGTATGTTTGAATCCATCGTTGCGGCAATTGTGTCAGTCTATCTCCTTGAGGGTTTCCCACGCCTTTGCTGGCCCTCCACTTTACCAAACACGATGTCTTTCTCCAGCAAACAGCTTCTCCTGATGGCACATCCAAAGTAAGTGAGTCAAAGTCTTGGGCGATATTTTGTGATCCATAGTGTTTTCACTGGCCAAGCCTTGGAAGTAGATCGCTGTCTTAGACTGAGTTCTCTAGAGGAGCAAAACCAGTGAAACGTATATGTATAAATATATGTAGAGAGATTTAATTCAAGGAAATGGCTCATGCAGTCATGAGGCTGACATGAGGCTGAAGGCGTCTTCTGACTCACGTGGTTGCAGGGGCTGATGAAGCCCAAACTCTGCAGGTCAGACGGCAGGCTGCTGGCTCACATCCCAAGAATTGGAGGTCTGAGGATGATAAGTTGAATGCAGGGTGGAGAGAGGGTGAGCTTTGCCAGAACACCCATATATATTGGATGCAGGCCACATCCCCAAGGAAATCCCCCTTTTGACTGATTAGTTGCTCACATCAGATCACAAAATGGAGAATGATTTCATAATATTCATCAAACCACTAAGAATCGTGACCTGCCCAAGTTGGCACATAACCTTAACAATCACAATCACCAAGCCTTTCTTCCTAGTCTGCCTTAGTCTGGAAGTGCCACTGAAACCTGTCCACCATGGGTGATCCTGCTGGTGTCTGAAATACCAGTGGCATATCTTCCAGCATCACAGCAACACACAATGCACCACATGACGACAAACTGCCAGATGGGTTGTGGACGTGATTCATAGGCACATTAAAATCTGAGAAGTCACTGCTGGATCTCATTTTCATGGCTGTATATCATCTGCCTCCTATAGCAGAGTAACTGTGATGCCCAGATGGAATGAAAAAAAGGGTTGGATGCTGTATGTGTCTTAGAAGGAGAGCCCTGCCCCTCGTGTTATTCCGAGGGCTTTGTTTTGTTGCTGAAATTAAATGATAGTGATCTTATTTTGTAACTACAAATTAAGTTGGCATGTAAACATTTTGTGATTTGATTTTTAAATTGAGAAATCTTACTTCTTCCCTTCTCATAAGTTGTTGCCACACCTTTGTCACTTGGTTCTTTATGGGACAGTGCTGGTCCTAAATGAATTAAGTAGTAAACAAATAGTAATAGAAAAGTATAGAAACAGCCATCCCGATTTAGACTGACAGCTTCTGTTTTGATGGGTACATAAGTTTATGACTATGGTTTGATTTTGTATTTTTCAGTGTATGTTTAATTAAACTTCACATTACTGAGCAATTTAGACTTAATAAACAGATATGTTTGGGCTAAATCTCAGTATGATGGAATTAAACAGCTCACGGATTTCTGAAAAAAAAAAAACTCATGATTTTAAACTCTTTAGAAGTTGTTAACCTTCTGGTAGAGAAGAGAAGAAAGGAGACTTGTTTGTTTTGTGCAGATGGAGGTGTAGAGAAAGTGCCGAAGCCCACTCTGATAGACGAACCTGTAAACTAGTGCAAATACTGTGGATGTGACTCAGAGTTCGACTAAAACTCATGGGAGATTTCACAAAGAGGAAATTAGAAAGTTGGTCATACGACTTCATTAGGTCTTTTAGGGTAGATATTTTAAAAATAAAGGTCTCTAATTCCTAAAGGTTTTGCATTTTAAAAAGCAATCCACATAACTTTAAAAATGATGTTAGTAGGATGCTTTTGTGGCAGGATTGGAGGACGAGTGAAAACAGGCAGAAGCAAAAGGGAAAACTAAACAAAACCCTAACCTCTTAAAAATGAGACTGTTTACTTCCAGGAAATTGGTGGTCAGTCCTACGGCAGGAGCCTTGTGGAAGGAACAAGGCCAATCTAGGCGAGAAGATCCTGGAGAGGAATTCAGGGCTTAGGAGGAGAATGAGCATTCTTGAATATGGGACAGTGAAATGCAAGGATTCGACACTGAAATGAATTGAGAACCCGTTTGACAGTGTGCATCAAAAACATGAAAATAATCTTCATTTTAATCTAGTAATGCAAACTCAAAAAATCTATTTTCAAGGGAATGCCTGAAATACAGGAAAAGGTTTGACATAAAGATGTTCTGAAATGTATAGTTTATAATAAAGAACAATTGAAAGTGAGTTTATTGTCTTACAAGAAGCGAATGGATATGTAAATTGTAGTAGATCCACATGATCTAAAATAATATTTATGATGTATTTGAAATGACCACTGAAAAAGGATTAAGATTGTATTGAAAAAAGACAGAAAGGGAATGTTAATGGTTGGATATGATAGGATTTAAAAAAAACATTCTGGATCTCATAAATGGGCTAGCATGAGGGTGTAGTTCTTTGGTGCTGTCAAGTCGTTTCTGACTCATAGCGACCCCATGTGACAGAGTAGAACTTTACGGGGGGAAGATTGCCAAGTCTTTTCTCCTGTGGAATCACTGGTGGGTTTGAACTGCTGACCTTTTAGTTAGCAGCTGAGTGCTTAACCATTGGGCCACCAGGGCTCCTTACAATGAGGCTGTATTACTTTAAAAATTGAAAAAATCCTCCAATAAAAAACAGACCAAGGTTTGAAAACTGACAAAAAAAAAAAACTTGGTTGCCTTTATTCAGTGGAGGATATATCATGACTATATTCCCCTCCCCCCTTCGGAGAGTTTTAATCAAATTTTTTTCTCATTGTTTTACTCTTACATGATTTCAGCCCCACTTAATGTCAAACAAAGGAAGAAAGACCTGGCTTGGGACTTTTTAATAGCAACTTTTTTGCTTTACCCTCTCTGCATTTAAGAGCAGCTCCTTCTTGGCTCTTGCTTTCTTTCTTTTTTTATTGCTATCACGAACATTTTAAATCTGAGGTGTTCAGGGCATTTTGTAAATTCCTTAGCAGTGCAGTGTCAAAGTTATGGTGTGGTAAGGCTGGGGTTAGTTATGTGGGGAAGGAGGAGAGGAAGAAACTAAGTAGGTAAACTAAGTAGGTAGAAGTGAAAATATTTCTAACTGAGGATATGCAGAGTTTGTATCCCCCTCCCCGCTATGCACTCACAGAGTTTGTAATTTGCGGTGATGACAATCTCTGCCTCTGGTTGTGGCCAAACTGCCGGCAGACTGCAACGATGGTCATGGATAAGTGAGTGACCAGTGTCCTGTAAAATGCCACAGAACCCCCTGGCAGCTCATTTTTAATTCCCAGGAAGTCCCTTGCAACTTCGAAAAGATAGGCAAAAAATCTGACCGGGGCTGTGCCCAGAGCACAAGTAGTCACCTAGTCTTTGCAGGAAGCTCTGGAGAGCAGTGAAAACTTCTGGCTTAACAGCAGCCTGGGGTGGTGAGGACTTCGGTGTGTGCCATGCTTTAAATAGCTGTCTGGACATAATAGATTAACTCTGAAAAACACACCACCTTTGAATTTGTAAATCTTAATTTCCATGAGTGGCACAAATGATTAAGTGCTCGGCTACTAGCTGAAAGGTTGACGGTTCGAACCCACCCAGAGGAGCCTTGGAAGACAGGCCTGGTGATCTGCTCCCAAATGGTCACAGCCTTGAAGACCCTGTAGAGCAGTTCTTCTCTGCATACATGGGATCTCCATGAGTGGGAATCGACTCAACAGCAAACAGCAGTAGCAACAACAATGGTAGCAACAACAACTTTTGTAATTTTGATTTTTGTCCAATTCAATGTCGGATGTAGTAGAAGAGGTAATTATAGTTTTTAAAACCTTCCCTAGAGCTCCACTTAAGCATCTCTTCAAATGGCTGGTTTGCAGCCTGTTTTTAAAATGATTTAAAGGGAGTGTATTTGATGGTTTTTGTCCTTACTTTTTCATGCACCTTATTTTTTTTTTTTAATAACTTTTATTAAGCTTCAAGTGAACGTTTACAAATCCAATCAGTCTGTCACATGTAAGTTTACATACATCTCACTCCCTACTCCCACTTGCTCTCCCCCTCTTGAGTCAGCCCTTTCAGTCTCTCCTTTCTTGACAATTTTGCCGGCTTCCCTCTCTCTCTATCCTCCCATCCCCCCTCCAGACAAGAGTTGCCAACACAATCTCAAGTGTCCACCTGATATAATTAGCTCACTCTTCATCAGCGTCTCTCTCCCACCCGCTGACCAGTCCCTTTCATGTCTGATGAGTTGTCTTCGGGGATGGTTCCTGTCCTGTGCCAACAGAAGGTCTGGGGAGCATGGCCGCCGGGATTCCTCTAGTCTCAGTCAGACCATTAAGTTTGGTCTTTTTATGAGAATTTGGGGTCTGTATCCCACTGATCTCCTGCTCCCTCAGGGGTCCTCTGCTGTGCTCCCTGTCAGGGCAGTCATCGATTGTGGCTGGGCACCAACTAGTTCTTCTGGTCTCAGGATGATGTAGGTCTCTGGTTCATGTGGCCCTTTCTGTCTCTTGGGCTCTTAGTTGTCGTGTGGCCTTGGTGTTCTTCATTTTCCTTTGCTCCAGGTGGGTTGAGACCAATTGATGCATCTTAGATGGCCGCTTGTTAGCATTTAAGACCCCAGACGCCACATTTCAAAGTGGGATGCAGAATGATTTCATAATAGAATTATTTTGCCAATTGACTTAGAAGTCCCCTCAAACCATGTTCCCCAGACCCCCGCGCTTGCTCCGCTGACCTTTGAAGCATTCATTTTATCCCGGAAACTTCTTTGCTTTTGGTCCAGTCCAATTGAGCTGACCTTCCATGTATTGAGTGTTGTCTTTCCCTTCACCTAAAGCAGTTCTTATCTACTGATTAATCAATAAAAAACCCTCTCCCACCCTCCCTCCCTCCCCTCTTCGTAACCACAAAAGTATGTGTTCTTCTCAGGTTTACTATTTCTCAAGATCTTATAATAGTGGTCTTATACAATATTTGTCCTTTTGCCTCTGACTAATTTCGCTCAGCATAATGCCTTCCAGGTTCCTCCATGTTATGAAATGTTTCAGAGATTCGTCACTGTTCTTTATCAATGTGTAGTATTCCATTGTGTGAATATACCACAATTTATTTACCCATTCATCCGTTGATGGACACCTTGGTTGCTTCCAACTTTTTGCTATTGTAAACAGAGCTGCAATAAACATGGGTGTGCATATATCTGTTTGTATGAAGGCTCTTGTATCTCTAGGGTATATTCCCAGGAGTGGGATTTCTGGGTTGTATGGTAGTTCTATTTCTAACTGTTTAAGATAACGCCAGATAGATTTCATGCACCTTATTTTTTAAAGTCGATGAGCTGAGTGTGTCCACATGAACACATGCAATTATAATCACCCCAATTCCCAGCTCACCTGTGCCACAGTGAAAAATCCATACCATTAGCACAGTATGTGAGCCTCTCTCTTGTGAAGTGCTGGGACACTCTTTTTTTTTCTTCTTCTTTTATTGTGTATCCACCACACATCAGTCATTTTGTCCTACTCTGGTGGCTTGTGTGTAGCTGCGATGCTGGAAGTTATGCCACTGGCATTTCAAATGCCAGTGGTGTTACCGTGGTAGACAGGATTCAGTAGAGCTTCCAAACTGGCCAGTGAAAACCTTACAAATAGCAACAGAAAACTGTACTGATGAAGATTAAAGACTATGGTCTTCAGTATGGGTTACACCTCAGCATAAAAAAACAAAAATCCTCACAACCGAACCAATAATTAACATCATGATAAACAGAGAAAAGATTGAAGTTGTCAAGGATTTCATTTTACTTAGATCCACAATCAATGCCCACGGAAGCAGCAGTCAAGAAATCAAGCTACGTTATTATATCTGGCAAATCTGCTGCAAAAGACATCGTTAAAGTGTTGAAAGGCAAAGGTGTCACTCTGAGGACTAAAGTGCACCTGACCCAAGCCATGATAGTTTCAGTTGCGTCGTATATGTGCAAAAGCTAGATGATGAATGAGGAAGACTGAAGAAGAATTGATGCCTTTGAATTATGGTGTTGGTGAAGAATATTGAATATACCATGGACCGTCAGGAGAACAAACAAATCTGTTGTGGAAGAAGTACAACCAAAATGCTCCTTAGAAGCAAGGATGGTGAGACTTTGTCTAACGTTCTTTGGACATGTTATCAGGAGGGGTCAGTCCCTGGAGAAGGACATCATGCTCGGTAAGGTGGAGGGTCAGCGAAAAAGAGGAAGACGGTCAACGAGATAGATTGACACAGTGGCTGCAACAACGGGCTCAAACATAGCAATTGTGAGGATGGCTCAGGAGCAGGCAGCGTTTCGTTGTACATAGGGTTGCTATGCGTTGGAACTAACTCGATGGCAGCTAACAACAACAAGTATATATATGTAAGAAAACACTTACCATATCATACCTTACCAACATTTTTGTATATACAATTCAGTGACAGTAATTATGGTCATCATGCTGTACAACCATCACTATGTTGCCAAATTTTTCCATCCATAAAGAAACTCTCAGTGCCCCTTGGCATTTTTGTAAATATTTTTAATGGAAAAATTTTGAATTTAATAATGTAAAACTAAAGTTAATCACACTGGCATCTATTCCTTCAGCTTGTCATTTACCTGAAAGTGATCTGATGTCATTAAGGAAGAAGGTGAGTTGAGATGGCATCAAGTCCTATTTATGGTGTAGCTTTGTGCTAAAATTCTTGCTCCTTGAAGCAACTGCTGCTGCCTCATGAAGGGCAGACTTTGTTAAAGAGGCTGTTTCTGAACTGCTCTGTTATCAGTAGGAAAGGAAAATCTTAGAATCCATGCAAGTAATGTGGCCATCAACACTATTAGGTTGCCTGGTAGGTTGACAGTGGCAAGTCACAGTGTCGCAATGTCAGGCCAGGAGAAGGTTCCTGAAGGACTGGGGGAATCCCACTTGTAGACGCAGAGGGAGTGCTGCCCTCACCTCTCACCTCTGCTTCCCACTGGGGAATGTGCCATGGTCCCTGGGCAGAGGCCTGATTGTTTCCTGCCGTAACTAGACCTTCATTTATATTAGCTTTGGCTTCCCTCTCTGTTCATGAAATGGTTTGCATATATCACCTCTGAGTATTTCGGAAGCCATAATTTCTTTCTGTAAACCAGCGGCTCCAAGTGTACCGCTGTCAGCCTGGGCATTTTACCATAAGTGCAGTCTGAATGAAGCTGTCTGGCCCTTCTGGGAATTAAAGGAAAGTGTCTTTGGCTTTCCCAAGCTACATGTACATTGGTCTCTTCCCATGCTTAGCACATGGCAGTAAAGGGGAAAGCTTCTCCCATACTCTGTGCCTAAGGTGAGCTAAGAAGTCCCCCTGGGTAGTACAAAAGGTTAACATGCTTGGCTGCTTACCAAAAGGTTGGATGTTCTAGTTCACCCAGAGGCACTTTGGAAGAAAGGCCTGGTGAGCTACTTCTGAAAAACCAGCCATTGGAAACCCTATGTAGCACAGTTCTACCCTGACACATCTGGTGTTGCCATGAGCATGAGTTGGCGCTGACTCTACTTGGGCAGCTGATTTAAGGTAAGCTAAAAATCCATCCTCAGGTACTAATATCAAAGATAGGCAGGAGGTCTGGCTGATTTTAAAACTCAGAAGGACGAGTAGAAATTTCTAAGATTGTTGTCACTAAATGTTTTCCTTTGAAGACCAGCAGATATTACCACTTTGTGAGTTAACCTCTGAATTCCAGTTTGTGAGCCCAGTTCGTGAGGGCAGGGCTGGTGTCTGTTTTGTTCATCACTGTGTCTAACTTTCAGCATTCGGACTAGTATCCAGTACATAGCAAGTGCTCAATTAATATTTCTTAAACGAGCGAATTTCTGTTTCCTAAAATTTCACTCTAGCCATACTGTTTATAGAACATAGATATTACTGATGTTTGCTGTAATTTGGACTTTAGCCATAAGCCATAGCCGGAGATCAAGTTATGATAACCATTCTAATGTTGATTGCTTTTAGAGGT
The DNA here is from genome assembly GCF_024166365.1 of Elephas maximus indicus. Lineage (NCBI taxonomy): Eukaryota > Metazoa > Chordata > Mammalia > Proboscidea > Elephantidae > Elephas > Elephas maximus. Next base: position 45,998,957 of record NC_064824.1, read on the forward strand.
TCATTTTTATTTTCTGTGGCTGCACTTGAGACGGACACCATTGTGCAAGGTTTTTGCTTTGGAAGACAATGTAAATGAATTCCGTATTAAAGTTCAGAAGTGATTTCGACCTACCAGGCTCACTTGAAGACTCATTACTTATTAAAATGTCATTTCTATTCATATTTTCTTTTTTCTTGCCTCATTTTCAGTTAACTATATTCTTTTTAGCAGATTCAGGGGTTTGAAAAATAATTCATTCCCGCAGTGGGAATTGCAAGTCTGTGGGGGAAGGGGTACTGGTATTGGCTTAGACTAGTGGGCCCAGGAGGTGCCTTTGGGGAGGGGGTTAGCCCCACCTTTACCTCTGGGCAGAACCATCGCAAGCCTTCCCTGTCAGAGAATTTAGCAGACTTCCAGGAAAGAGAGCTCTTCATTGCTTTCATGCTCTACTTCTCACAGCTTTTTGCAGAGGAGTATTTCTTGATTTCTGAATTCTAAACTTGGTCAGTGAGTGGCTTTGTGACTTAAGGCAAGCTGCTTTATCTCTGTTTCCGGTTGCCATAGGGTCGACTCCGTGTGTATCAGCGTAGAACTGTGCTCCATAGGGTTTTCAGTGGGTGATTATTTGGAAGCAGATCACCAGGCCTTTCTTCTGAGGCACGTCTGGGTGGATTCAAACCTTTTGGTTAGCAGCTGAGCATGTGCACAACCCAGGGACTCCTTACCCTCTGTACCTGTTTCTCCATCTCTGAGATAAGGGTAGCAGAGCTCTGTTTACTGGCATCTCCAGGCAGGGTCTGCACAAGCGAGACAGTCACATAGAACCGAGAGGTCTGAAGTAGCAGGTGTACTACTTCTCTTAAGTTCTCTGTTCTTTCTTGCTTTTCAGAATCTTATACATTAGGGAATTCCAACATGGGATATGCAGATTTCTGTCTTACTGGGATCCTGCTTATAGAGAGTAAACAGAAGTTAAATGAAGGCTTGGTTTAAGCCATGAATTTTTTATATTAGGAGGTTAATAACACTGGTGGTGCAGTACTTAAGAGTTCGGCTGCTAACCAAAAGTCAGTGGTTCAAATCCACCAGCCGTTCCTTGGAAACCCTATGGGGCAGTTCTACTCTATCCTGTAGGGTCGCTATGAGTCGGAATTGACTCGATGGCAATGGGTTTAGTTTTCTTTTAGGTCCTTTCCTGAATTCTTTAGGCAATGATGGTTCACTGGTAGAATTCTCACCTTCCATGCAGCAGACCTGGGTTCAATTCCCAGCCACTGCCCCTTATGCGCAGCTACCACCTGTTTGTCAGTAGAGTCTTATGTGTTGCTTTGATGCAGAACAGGTTTCAGCAGAGCTTCCAGACTAAGACAGATTAGGAAGAAAGGCCTGGTGATCTCCTTCCAAAAATCAGCCAGTGAAAACCTTATGGATCACAAGGGTTCGATCCACAATCGATCATGGAGGTGCCGAAGGAGCAGGCAGCATTTCAATCAGTTCATTCATCCATGATCCTGGGGCTGATGTGATGGCAGCTAACGACAGCAGCCACAGGTCCTTTCCTGAATTCAGCTGCTACCTCCTAGGCAAAGGTGACATGATGTGGGCCTGGTGCTTGTAAACAGGTGAAGACACAGGGGTCCTCTGTCAAAGGAATGCAGAGCCTTGTTTGTTTTACTGGCTGTTTTGAGATCCTGCATAGAAGATAAAATAGAAGATCAAAGACCTTTGTAATTACTCCCCCCCAGCAATTCCAGGTAATGCTTGCAGAGTCATTTATACACTGTTGCAGGGACTGTGTCTAATTTTACTCTATGTATAGCTTAGAAGCTGGCTCCTAATTGTCCTGATCACTTTCTTTAAAAGGATGATTTTATAGAATATCACCATTTCTGAGGTTGTTTTAAAAGTACAAGTCAGAGTTCACTTAGAGCTGGAATATTAAATTGCCTTTGTATATTTTAAGTAAACTTTTTATTGAAGTATAACATATATAGAAAAGTACATATATGAGTGTACAATTTAATTTTCACAAACTGAACATACCTGTGTAGCCAGCACCCATAACAAGAAATAGAATTGTAGCAGCACCCAGAGACGCCTCCCACCCTATCATGTCCCTTCCCGGCCCCTTCCATCCCTCCCCAAAAGTAACCTCTTTCATGAATTCTGTCAGCATCAATTATTTTTGCCTGGGTTAAATTTTATATATGTATTTTAAAATACATTTTAAATTTTTAAAAAATAAAAACTTTATATACATATTTTAAAATAGATTTAAAATAAAAAAATTTATATATTTATGTAAATTTTATATAGTCATACAATATACACTTTTTTGTGTCTGGCTTCTTTCATGCAACATTATGTGAGATTTCATCCCCGTTGTTGCTCGTAGTGGTACTTCATTCTAATCACAGTATGCTATTGTAGTGTAGCCCTTATGTTTCATTAATAAAAAATTACTGTCTTCTAAATAAAAAAAAAATTACTGGAAACCCTGGTGGTGTAGTGGTTAAGAGCTACGGCTGCTAAGCAAAAGGTCAGCAGTTAGAATCCAGCAGGTACTCCTGGGAAACGCTTTCGGGCAGTTCTGCTCTGTCCTATAGGGCCACTATTAGTTGGAATCAACTTGATAGCAATGGGTTTGGTTTACGGTTTAGATAGTTACTATGTTGTTACATATTAGAGTCATCTTCTAACTGGTTTCCTCCTCCTCCTCCTTCAGGCTTGCTCACGTTAATTCTGCTGCCGCTCTCAAAGATTTGAATGCCTGCCTAACTTCCTTGATATCTGAAGGTTGTTTTTTTCTTCTTCCCTTTTATTCTTTCCCCACGGGATATTTGAAGCTTAGTTTTTTTCCCCTCTTAATAACTATCTGTAGTAACTTTCAGGAGGGAAACATCTGGTTTAGATTTTTGAATTTTCTGACATTAATGTGTGAAAAGAAAGATGTGTGTAACAGTGAAATGGCCCTTTAGGGATGCCCAGGAGGAACAACCTGATGACGTAATGTATCTTCGTTTCTGTTGCTTTCAGTGCTCTGGGAGACAGAACCCACGTCAGGAAGCAAGCTGTGATTTTGATGGTGGTGTATTCTTTTTCATGATAAATGGTTATGGAGGTATAGGTGCAAGAATTTGAGGGGGGATTTGCCTTCATGGTTTTCTTAAAAGAAATAGTGAACCTCCTCCACCCCCAAAGTACCAATTTCCATTTTTTTCAAGGAAGGAGGGATTACTTGACTTTCTTTGTGTGAATAACATTACAAATTATTTTTTAAATTTTTGCCTGCCATGAGTGTTTCATTCAGTGCTTGATAGTATAAAAACCCATTGCTTCATGTCAGTTTGACTCATGGCGACCCCACGTGTGTGAGAGTAGAGCTGTGTGCCATAGAGTTCTTAATGGCTGGTTTTTCGGAAGTAGATTGCTGGCCTTTTTGAGGCACCTCTGGGTGGACTTGAACCTCCAACCTTCTGGTTAGCAGTGAACATGTTAACCGTTTATATCACCCAGGGACTCCACTTGATAGTATAGTACTTGATGATATGTTAAAGATTGACCTTATCTGGAGCCCTGGTGGTGCAGTGGTTAAGCGTTTGGCTGCTAACTGAAAGGTCAGTGGTTCAAACCCACCAGGCTCTCCATGGCAGAAGGATGTGGCAGTCTGCTTCTGTAAAGATTTACAGCCTTGGAAACCCTATGGGGCAGTTCTGCTCTGTCCTATAGGGTCACTATGAGCTGCCATTGACTTGAAGGCAATGGACAATCTACCTAAGGCACTTAGAACAGTGTCTGGCACACAATAGTAAGTGCTCAAGAACTGTGGTTGTCATTATTATTTGATATTACTTGAGACTATCTATGTCCTACCAGAGGGCCCAAGTTGGCTGGATTTCCATTGTGTGGTTAATAATCACCTGGTACTCCGGCAACTGGAAAGACTTGTCAACTGAACCTGGCTGGGTCAGGCCATAATTCAAGGCTCTCTTTCTGCCTCATTGCCTGTAGGAAATAAGGAATTCAGAGAGTGGAACGGCACTTGAATTGCTTGCCAGGCTGCACTTGGGTATGCCTCTGTACGGAAACCAGATGCCAGCAAGGAAGCAGATGCTGCTGCTGTCGGATAGGGAAGCCAGGGAGAAACCCATGTCTCCAGGCTACGATCTGGAGACACTGGACAAAACTCCTCTTGGATGGGAATAAAATGGCATAGTAGGGCATAACTACAGGGCAAATAACTGAAGGAGGAAAGAGCTTCGTCCATACCATGCGCTGTGCCTGTATTCTTCACCAGCAAACAATTAGCGTTTTGCTGTATTTGCTTTTCTTAGTCTTTTGTTCTGGCTCCCTAAGTTTCAGTCTCTTAAGTTTCAGACCTTATAGCATTTCACTGCTAAATACTTCAGAATGCATTTTGTAAGAATAAGGCCTTTTTTCCTTCAGTACTATAATACAATATTATCGTTAGGTGTCATCAAGTGGACTCTGACTCATGGTGACCTCATGTACAACAGAATGAAACTTTGCCTGGTCCTGCGCCATCTTCATGATCGTTGGTATGCTTAAATCTAATTTTGTGGCCACTGTGTATTTTGAGTGCCTTCCAGCCTAGGGGGTTCATCTTCCAACACTATATTGGACAATATTCTGTTGTGATTTGTGGGGTTTTCATTGACTAAATTTTGGACGTAGATTGCCAAATCTTTCTTCCTACTCCATCTTAGTCTGGAAGCTCTGCTGAAGCCTGGCCACCATGGGTTATCCTGTAATACCTTGAACTTCTGGCATCATAGCAATATGCAAGGCAAGTTACCACAGTAGAAAACACTGACAGACGGGTGATAAGATACAGTTTTACAACTAAGAAAATTGACAGTAATTCTATTTTATCTTCTAATAGCCACTATATTTTCAAATTTCTCTACTTATTAAAATTTTTTTTTAACTTTTGTTTCAAAACCAGGATCTAATCAAGGTCCATGCACTGCATTTGGTTGTCTCTTTCATCTCTTTTAACCTCTAAAGCAACCAACCAACCCACTGCCATCGAGTCGATTCCAACTCATAGCGACCCTAGAGGACAGAGTAGAACTGCCCCGTAGGGTTTCCAAGGAGCCCCTGGTGGATTCGAACTGCCAATGTTTTGGTTAGCAGCCGTAGCTCTAAACCACTACGCCACGAGGGTTTCCTCTTTTAACCTCTAACAGCCTGTTTTTTCTTTAACCTTTTGAAGAGGTTAGGCTAGTTGTCTTGCTGAATGTTCCACATTATGGGTTTGTTTGATGGTTTCCTCTTATGTCATTTAATTGATTCCTCTATACCATGTGGAAACCCTGGTGACATAGTGGTTAAGTGCTACTGCTGCTAACCAAGGGATCGGCGGTTCGAATTCGCCAGGTGCTCCTTGGAAACTCTATGGGGGGCAGTTCTACTCTGTCCTATAGGGTCGCTATGAGTCGGAATCGACTCGATGGCACTGGGTGGGTTATTCCATGTATTTCCTGTAAGCTGGAAGTTAGGTTTAGAGGCTTGAGTAGATTCAGGTTAAACATTTTTGGTAAAAGTTCTTCATAGAGTCTGTGAACTTCGTGTCACTTACTGTCCTGCTCTCTGCTTATTAGTGATGCTAATCTTGATGCCTGCTGGATCTTTCCACTATAAAAGCACATTTTTTCCCTTTCTAATTGGCAAGGAATTTATAGGGTGATACTTTGCAAAATGCAAATATCTTGCTCCCCAACAACTTTTCAGTCAAGCTTTTAGCTTCTTTTGGTCCTTGCCTGAATCACTTACTGTATTAACCCATAGCTGTAGAGTCGATTCCGACTCGTGGTGACCCCGTGTGTGCAGAGTAGAAGTGCCCTCTGTAGCGTTTTCATGGCTGTGACCTTTAGGAAATAGATCACCAGGGGTTTCTCCTGAGGCCCCTCTGGATGGGTTCAAATCACCAACCTTTCAGTTAGTAGCCCAGCACTTAACTGTTTGTGCCACCGGGGGACTCCTAGTTACTACACCGGGAGATGAAAAAAGGACGTATTCTAATTCTTTCATTTCTTCTACATGGAGCTGCTAGCCGAGAAGAGTCCCCCCACCCCCATGACTCTTTTTCTGAGTGTCATTATGTATTCATGGATTTTTATTTATTTAATGTTCTGATCAGTTGCAGTCATTATTATTTTTGATACTCAAGTTTGCCCTTCAAGTCAAGCCCCTTGTGACGCACCTCATTAATCTTTGATATTTCCCTTGTTTTCTGGCATTGCAAGATAGCCCATGCATTTCCTGTAAGCAGAAGTTTGGTTCAGAGGCTTGAGTAGATTTAGGTTAAGCGTGTTTGAAAATGTACACAGCAAAACGTACACCAAACCACCAACTTCTACATGTATAATTCAGTGACATTGGTTAGAAAAAAAAAAAATTTTTTTTTTACATTCTTCAAATTACGTGGTGGCATTGTTTTAAGCAATTTGACCCAAACTTGTATAGAGGGAACCCATATGCAAAACTCGAGAGAGGTGAAAGGAAGACTTCTGGTCTGGTCTCTACTTCTGGTTCTCCCTGTACTTCTGGTCCTTCTTCAATAAGATGGATTGACACAATGGCTGCAACAATGGGCTCAAACATAGCCACGATTGTGAAGATGACGTAGGACCGGGCAATGTTTCATTCTGTCGTACATAGGGTTGCTATGAGTTGGAACCTGCTTGACAGCAGCTAATAACATCAACAAGAACTCTACAATCACTGTTATCACTGGGATGGGAAGAGGGGGTGGTGGAACAGAACTTTTTTTTTTTTTTTTGGCTTCCTTTGATTAAGTTGAGTTAGTTACTTGATAAATTCCTCTTATATGAGTGGAGTCATTTAAAGTAGTTTCTTAACTATAGGCAACTGGCTTAAAGGCTGGTTATGTTCAGAAGCATTTAGAATGTCTGGCAGTGGGGGAGTAGGTATGGGGCCTTATTTCAGAACCAGACTTGTTTGAGCCTGTTGTGAAACTGCACAATCTAGAAGTGATTTGATGATAACTGCGTACTGCTAGAGCAAAGGATGAGAAATTCATCTGGTAACTTTTATGGTAAAGCAACTTTCCCCAAGTTTTTCCTGAGTCGAAGCATTATCTTTTCTCCAACTTTTCGGTCACTAATACGGGAGAAGAATGTTTCAGGAAGAGCGGGAGAGGATAGAAGGCTTCCCTCTGTTCAGAAGGCTAATCATCAAGGATTGGGAGTATCTGCAAGAGGAAGCTAGCTATCGGTACCTCTCAGTTAATGCAGGTAGCAGGAGAAAGGTCCATTAAAAACTACTCTGTCAAAATCCAAAACATTGCCAGAAAACTGTTCTCAGGCAGAAGGCCTGGGCCTTTTCAATGCATGGATGCACCTAAGGTGAATTGTTTTGACCAGGGTGGAATGCAGCCCCCCTTTTTTTTTTCCCCTCCAAAATCAAATGCTTCCAGAATGCACATCCCGCCCACACGTACAGGACCTCTGTGAACCTTCCCGCATGTAATGCAGCCTACCCACATTTGTATATATTTTATAATAATAAAACCAAAGGAGGCTACATCTAGGAAATAGGTAAGAGCCATCCATTCTCTCCCTGATAAGAAAGACAAGGAGAAAAGAGCGTTTTGGTATTGGTGAATACTGAACTTTCATTGCGGCCCTTAACTTTCCAGCCTCCCCCCTGCTCAGCCAGGCCCAGGAGGAGAAGCAGAGCTGCAGGAAATTGAGCAGTTGAGGTGCTATGAGCTTCAAGGTATCATAGAGTGATAAATTTTAAATCTGGCACTTGCTCTCTCCTTCCTTTTCCTGTCTTACCCCAGGGTGTCAACTCTGAATAAGACTGGCCTCCCTTCAGAACTAGGTCCAGGGGCAGGAATCGTATACTGTCTTAAGGAAGGCATCAGATGAAATAGGATTGCTTTTATTTTAATAGGGGAAGATACAAAAACACATCCTATTATTTGATTTGAACGTTAAAATTCCTTAACGTACTTGTGAATTTGTTAAAAGCAAGCTTCCTCAAGGCCGTCCTGGAGCCCAGTTCAGGTAGGGACACCCTGTTTGTTCCTAGGAAGTCTGTGGTAGGGTGGGGACCATGGATGCCAAAGAAGAGGGCTGTGACTTGCCTCCTGCTTCAGTATCTTGGGTCTGGGTGGGTGTGGTTTTGCTTCTGTCATCCACCAAGTTGTTGTATGATGTATTGCTATCTCGCATAGAATGTATTTTACTTATCTGATTTTCTGTCTCCCCTTCTAGAAATAAGCTCCAGGAGGGCAGAGTTTTTTGTGTGTTGTTTTCATTACTGCATTTACATTTTCTGGTATATAGTAGGTATGTAATGCTACCTATTAATATATAAACAGTAACCAGTTGTCATCAAGTTGATTGTGACTCATGGTGACGTCATGTGTGTCAGAGTAGAATTGTGCTCCATATGATTTTCAATGGCTGATTTTTTGGAAGTAGATCTCCAGACCTTTCTTCCAAGGTGCCTCTAGGTGGACTCAAACCGCCAGCCTTTCAGTTAGCAACTTAATGCATTGACCGTTTGCAGCACCCGGGGACTATTATTATATAGTAGTAGATGCTTAATAAATGTTTATTAAATGAAAAAACAAAGCAAACTTCCTGAATGCTGCTCTGCTCTCTTCCTTCCTCCCACAAAAAAGTACCAGAAATAAAAAACAAGAGTATAAAGTTGAGGTGTGATCTATAATAATCGAGAAAAAACACTTAACTAATGCTTTTCTTCTACGTTTGTTACCATATATTAGATTTTTAGATGTGTAAAAGAAAGGAGAAATCAGTTACAGTGATATAGACTGTTCTTTTTTTAAAATTTCTTAGAACACAGGATGAACCCGGTTATTCATTATTATTATTTCAGGACCATGGAATAAAATATATGTAATATATATGTGAGTTGTAAAGCATAACAGTAAAATGAACACCTGTGATTCTAACATATAATTGAGAACTTTAACAATGCTATTTTATCTATATTTGTGCACGAATATCTATTCTACTCTTAGCCTCCCCATGAAAGATAACCACATCAAAACTTTGTATTTAATCCCTTTTATAGCTTTAGATTTTACATTTAGGTGTCTGATCTATTTGAAGTTAATATTTGGGTATGGTGAGAAGTGTAGACTGAAGTTGAGTTTTTTTGCTTTTGGACATCCAGGTGTTCCAGCAGCGTTTGTCGAAAAGATTAACCTTTATCCACTTCATTGATTTTGTACCTTTGTACAAAAACAGTTGCCCTTTTATGTGTGGCCCCATTTCTGGACTTTCTATTCTGTTCCAGCCCCCCCCCCCACCTTTATGCCACTATCACTCTTTAAAAATTTTTGTTTTATTTGTCCCTTTTGGTGGAAATATGATATAGACTATTCTTTAATAGTTATATTTCTCTAATGAGCAGGTTGCATATTTGTGCAAGCCCTTCGTTCCTGTGGAAAGCCTGGCCAGGGTTTCACTCATCCATTAACAGGTACTCACAGTTGCTTGGTGGCACCTATCAGAATTGGGGCTTAATGCCCAAAGGAAATGCTGTAGCCTCTCCGTCTAGTACCGCCTATGTCAGAATCACCTGGGATCCTTTTCAAAATACTTATGCCGTAGCCCTACACCATATCTATCTAACCCATTGCTGTCGAGTGGATTTGAACTCACAGCAACCCTACAGGACAGAGTAGACCTGCCCCATAGGGTTTTCAAGGCTGTAATCTTTACAGAAGCAGACTGCCACACCTTTCTTCCACAGAGCGGCTGGTAGGTTTGAACAGTGGCATCAGTTAAGTGGTGCAGGGGGGTGCACTGGGTGACACTGTCAGAGAGAGTGACAAAATGTCCATAAAAATACCCTGTAGTTAGCTGTAACAACAGAAACACTTCTCGTAAGCCCAGCTTACGTGTATTAATGTACCTACAAGGCTAAAACTGTATGCTAATTTACTTTTTGAACCTTCCAATGTGCTCCTGGAAACCCCGGTGGTGTAATGGTTAAGTGCTATGGCTGCAAACCAAAAGGTTGGCAGTTGGAATCCACCAGGCACTCTTTGGAATTCTATGGGGCAGTTCTACACTGTCCTACAGGATCGCCATGAGTTGGAATCAACTCAGTGGCAGCAGGCTTGGTTTCGGTTCCGTTTAATGTGCTCCAGTCAGAGCTGTCGTTATTACCCAGTTACAGTGATGCTTTGAATCACGTGGTTTTGTTTGCACACACCACAAGAATGTGCTGTTATTTTCATTGCTGCTGATATTTTTATAGTTGCTGATTCTGTCACATTTCTGGTGTTTTGGCTACAATATTGTGGTAATTAGTATTTGTGAACCTGTATCAATAACTTTTGAGAATGAAGTAGTAGTTAAAGGAAAAGAAGGAGTGATATATCGGAATTACAATTTATGAGTAACATTAGTACAAAAAACATTACTAAGGATTCCATGTGGTCTGGTACGAGAGGAGGTCCATGGAGGGGTGATACCATGAGTTACCCTACTGGGTGACACCAACCCTAGTGATGCCACTAGGTTTGAACCACTGACCTTTCAGTTAGCAGCTGAGGGCTTAACCACTGTGCGACCAGGACTCCTTTTACACCATATCTACATACATACAATAATATTCAATTACATTTAAATTAAATTTTAGAGGTTTAATATTGGACCATGTGCAATGGCTAAACAAAATGCTATGGAGTCAACAACTTAAGGGATTTTTACAGTAGTCATTAACTTTATTAGGGCCAAGACACCAGAACAAAGAGTGTTTGTCAGATTTTCCTATTAAAAGTAAATAATTTTATCAAACAGGTATTTTGAGCCTTTAGGAAGAAAACGGGAGGCAGTACAGTGTAGGGCTAAGAGCACCGTCTTTGGAATGAGGTCTGAACAGAGCAACCATATACTTCCTCAGTGTCTTTAGGCTATTTAACCTCTCAAAGGCTCAGTTTCTTTTCCATAAGATGGTGATGATAGTAATATATAAATGTAATGAGGATCAAAAGCTACAATACAGTGTGTAGTGTAGTGGGTCATACCATAAGTGCATTTGTATGTGTGTATGTTCAAAATTCTAAAAACGGTGTTTTTTAATATTAAAATAGCCATTTGGCATGTAGTGCAACAAACCACATAGACTTTAACTCCACAAAACTTTTAATGTTTTGGATAGAGAACATCCCAGACAATTAATTCACCTTCTGTTGTGTAGAAATCTATTGTGAGTCCATATCTGGGTTGGTTAATAGGCTTTATTTCAGATTGGAAGGGGCCGGCTGGCATGCTGGGTGAGGATGGTGAGCTGGGTCTGGATGCCATGGAGAGCCTCTGTTGGGGTTAGCTATGTCTGCACAAGTTCTAGAGGGAAATTGAAACTATGCAAGCCAAGCATTTGCCATTCTGCTACGCTAACTCACAGCTAAGCTGTTTGATCTATTAATACTTCCTTCCATTCCTTTTTATACTTGATATGAACAAATGATTCTCTGAGGTAATTAAAATACTCAAATCTGATGTTAATATTTTTCCTGGATAATCATTTACTTTATATGTATTTGTGGTTTGGAAATATTACGCTTCAATGGAGATGGTAGGAAATTTAAGCGAAGCCCTCATTTTGAATGAATAGAAGAAATCAGTCACTGACTCCATCTGTTGTCTAGTAACAACTCCTGTTTTGTTTGTTTTTTTCATTGTTGTTGTGCAGTGTTGCCCATCCTGTAGCTATGAACCGTTTAAAAATACTTAGGTCAAACTATTTAAGTGGTTCAAGGAAAAAGCATTTAAAGAGTAAAATCAAAATCGCTTAATGGTGCAGAGGCTGGAGGGTGAGCGTTGGGAATGCTTGCTACAGCCAGAGGCGTTTATTTTCACATCTGTGGTGGAAATCTTGGCTCTCTGTGATCATGTTCATACCTCACTTTCTTCCTGTAAAGAATGTACCTAATAGCATGTGATAGAGCTGGAGACGGTCTGTTCTGGAAACCCCAAATCTGTAGCTCTGAGTTGATTTTGTATACTGGAGGGATCATGGAATTTTGTGGAATTCTCTGTATATCTTCCCATTGTTCTAGCGTGGGGAGGATTGTGTGTTGTCACAAGACGTTGAATTATGATAGCAGGATAAAATGGATGTTACGTTTCAGAGATATATGTATGCCTTTGAAGGGCATAAATCTAGCCCAAGCAATTAACATAACATGGACTCACATGCTATTATTTTGGCTTTTTGTCGAGCACACTGATTTTCTGAGAATGGTTCAGACATGATTTCCAGCTGACTGGTGGTTTATATTATCATATGTGGCAGAATGAAATCATCGTGCGCTTAAATGAGGTTAAATCAGCGTTCCTGGGTCATTCTTTTCTATTTTAGATGAATTTCCTTTTGGCTCATGCCAGGTGTCAGAGATACTCGCAGAATGTTAGGAAATGATCTTTACTGGTATTGTCAGTACTCTTAGCTTCTTCATACGGGATCATTCGTATTAAACCAGACTTAACAAAATTCTTTTTATAAGACTTTTATAAATGGGGACACTATAACATCTTTTAATTATTTTGAAAGAACACTCCATTTCTTTAAAAAGTGATCTCAGCCCATGATGGGAGATAACTCAGATAGGGAATATAAAGACATTGGTCATGTAAAGCAAATGGAACAGTCTTCAATTTTTAAAAATGTGATACAAAGGCAATATAAGTTCATCCTTATTCATTGAATTATTTAACAAGTTTCCATCCAATTCTGACTCATGACGACTCCATGGGTGCCAGAGTAGAAGTGTGCTCCATAGGGTTTTCAGTGGCTGATTTTTCAGATCACCAGGACTTCCCAAGTTGCCTCTGGGTAGATTTGAATTGCCAGTTTTTGCTTAGCAGGCAAGTGCGTTAACCGTTCACACTACCCACTCCTATTTTGAAACCCTGTGGGTATAAAACTACAGCACTTGTCAACATCCCTGTGCTGAACATGGGGACAGAGAAACCAGTGATTAAGAAGCAGACCTTTACCATGAGATGCTCATAGTTTTGTGAAGTTACTTTTCTTTGAATTTGCTCTGGTTGGTCCAACTGACTCTGAAAATATCTGAGTGCCCAGCATTAAATACAGTAATTGAATTATAATTATACACAGAATAAGCAGGACTCAGTTCTTGATGTCTTTTGTCTGTTCCAGTAGGATAAAGTAATATTAGCTTTTGGGGAACTCTCGATTTCTCCTGAACTTTGCAATAACATAAAACCTTATGTAGCTTTTCATGTATACAACCTTCTTCATGCAGTTCCACCTCTGCATCTCTGAAGTTGGATTTCTGGATTTATGTGAAGGGCCTAAATGAAATGAAGGACTTTACATTTGTCCTTATTTAAGTGTGTGTATTATATATAAATCATATATCTATGGTTTGCTCCATCATTCTATTCTATTTGAGAGCCTTTGGATCTTGTTTCTCACATATCACATTTATTTTACTCTCTTTGCTCCAGGCCTTTGGCATTTTTAATAATCATGCCAACTATGTTTTCATTCGTGTTGCTGAGTAGGACAAAGCCAAGGATAAAGCCTTGACGCTTGCCTTCCCTGAGCTTCTCTTGGGCTTGTATTCATCATTAATTGGTATTCTTTGGTTTTTAAAATGTTGCAGGTCTAAAATTCTACCTAAGTATACTGAAGTCCATTTTATATTCTTCTTGTCATCCATCCATCATTCCACCCATCCATAAACAAACCAACATTTATCAGGTGTCTACTGTGAATTGTGTTCTGTGCCACTTCTAAAAGTAAAATACAGAAAAGACACAGGCTGTAATCTCAGAGAGGAGAAAGTGGCATAACAGGGCAACTTTAAAACTATTTGACAACTTAAAGCCAGCTTTGAGGACCACTGCTTTAGAAGTTATTCAGGATAGGAGTTTTCTGTGAAGGTGGGGTGTGGTTCCATGGGAATTTGGGGGAGCACTTTAGTGATAGTTCAGATAACTATGGTGTCTAAACTGATTATGGAATAGAGTGAGAGTGGGAGAAATGCAGCCATCGTGATGAGATGCTTTGCTGTGTGATACAATAGGCAAGTAAGAAAGCTGGAAGGGTGGCAAGTTGGGATTGGTGTGTGGTTTAAGATGTCAAAGGTGATGGCAGTGTCTAGGGTGTGGTCAGGGGAGGGAATGGCAGAACTGGAGGGGAGGTGGAAGTCTTTGCGTTGAGTAAGTCAAATAATTGTGATGCTAGGGTGTTGAGGAGGCTGCATGTACATAGCAGCTGTCCTAGATGGTGACAGGATTTGAAATGTCACGAGGACCATGAACCAGGTGTCAGTAAGCAGAAATAACTAGGTAATCTCTATTAGACCAAGACAGGTACACTGTACTAGAAGCAGCCCTGTGAGTTGAAGATTGACATCTGAGGTGGAAATTGCAAGTTGACTACCCATATCTGTACTTCCTTGACAATATAATCATGATTTTTAACTGAACACATGACCACCAGGATAAGACTACATTTCCCAGCTTACCTTGCGACTAGGTGTGACCATGTGACTACTTTCTGACCAATTGAGTATAAGCAGAGGTGGTGTGTGCAACTGACACATAGCCTTCCTAAAGAGAGAAAAAAAGACCTTTTTCTTGCTAACTTCAGTAACCTCGTGTGCTTTTGTGAAATGTTGTACCCTGCTGTACCATGAGGCAGAAGACACCTGCCGAGGGTGGTGGAGCAATAAGATAAGAACTGATCTGGGTGTCTCATGACTTTGTGAAGCCCACCTCTAGATAAATTTTATGTGAGAGAGAACTACATTGTTCTATCTCCCAAAGGTATTGCTCTCTTGAGGTTTCTGTTATTTGTAGCTGAACTAATTCTCCCCCATATCCCCGAATTGGGGGAAAGGGGTTAGTTGGCATCAGCAGATCTCTAAAAGATTGCCAGATTTTAATTTAGGTCAGAGGGTGGAAACTTACTCTGGGAATAGCTTATGGATGCCAAAGGGCTGTTTTACCAGGAAACGAGGGTGCCAGAAGATACAACGGAAAATTTGGAGGGGAGAGCAGAGGAAGATGCCTGCTAAGGAGAGCAAGGATGGAAAACAGAGTATAGGAATTAATCTATAGGGATTTACATTTCTGGCAGTGATCAAAGAAGTTGGTTATGTGAAGCGTGATGTTAGAAGCTGGCCTCAAAGATTGAAGCAGATGTCTGGTGTAGTTTGCATTGGTACAGATGCAGCCTGCAGCCCCAGGTAGGTAAGAGCCCTGATGAAAGTAGCAATTGGAAATAGTTCTCTTGGTGCTGAATCCTGTGGCAGGAATAGGCTCTGGTCTAAAGCAGTCTCACAAAAGATCGTCAGATGTCCTACCAGCATTTCCATGAATAAGACCGGAAACCCTATCCAAAAAGGACGTGAGATTAGTCTACTGTCCACTGTCTGGGACAATCCATGCTGGTTCCTGATGAGCCCCACTCTTTGCGTGCTCATGGGCCATCTCTTTAATGATCAAATTCTGGTATTTTCTCTTGGATCTGACCTTTTGAGCTGCACATGACTTACTTGTTACCTGGACAGGACTGGTTCTCATTCTCTTTACAAGTATGTTCTGACATATTTTCTTTATTAGCCATGGCTGTTACAATTAGTGATTTTCTATTTCCCCTAGAATTTTCTTTTACATTTCCTGCGTATATTATGAATCCGAGTATTTTTTTTTTTTTACCTCTCTGGCTATTGTCTGTGAATTATTTAATTTTCCTCATTTATGATGGTTACTTAAAATGATTTTCTTGTGCTTACTCCTAGTCCTTTAACTAACATGGCGATGCGTTTGTTTCTTCACCTGTGATTCTCATCAATCACTTTGAGACTCCTGTACATCAGCTTTGTCTTTCTCATTACAATGGAAGAAGAGTTTTCTTGATTTTTTTTCCCAGTGTATTAAAATGGGATATTACTTTGATATTGAAGAGTTTCTGTAAAGCAGTGGATCAACAAATGGGTAAAATAAACATGTATAATGAGTGAGACAATTTCCTTCAACAAATAAGAAAATAATTATCTACTTAATTTTTGGTACTGATTTAATTATTTTTGATCCCTGCATGCAAATGAATAGACATAATAAATTGTACATAGAATAAAACTCTTTTCCTTTTTTAAATGCTCATCAAGGATGTGAATACCAGCGTGCACTTTCAATGAAATAAACGTGAGCGAAGTTTTGACGTGAGAACAATGGGGCTCCCGTAAAGGGAAATTGAATAAAACCTTGTAATCTAACTTCTGTTATGCTAGGGACATGATATAATCTTGAGGAAACATTTTGTAAGCAAACATTAAATTAGATTTATGAAACTAAATATTCAAATGATTGTCTGAAAAATGCTCATGGGCCCAGGCTGGTGAAAGGAATAGTAAGGAGACTGTTACCCTGTGGTTAACCATTGGGGGGTTAGGTTTTGGATATGATGCCTACTGAAGCAGTAGAGTAATTAATGCATTTCCTATAATACAGGTATCCTTGAGGGCATCTACTAGCTCTCAGATGGATTCTTTGTCAAGGAGAATAAACAAACGTAGATTGTTACTTTAAATTAGAATTATTTAAAACTGAACAACATTTATAGAAAATAGGAACATAGATTCTGTTTGCAATCCCAAATTTAATTTCTGGTTCTTGTCGATAGATGTTTGTTATTTACGTGTAATGAGGGGCCTTGAAATCACCACTGTATTGTGGTTACTTTGCTTGGCAGTTCGTAGTCACTTACCAAAGGATTTTCAAGGAGAGTGGAGCATGTGTCAAGTAATAACCACTTCCATCAAGTTGTTCCAATTCATGGCGACTCTGTGTGTGTCAGAGCAGGAGTGTGCTCCACAGGATTTTCAATGGCTGAACTTTTCAGAAGTAGATCTCTAGGCCTTTTCTTCTGAGGTGCATCTGGGTGGACTGGAACCTCCAACCTTTTCGTTAGCAGCCGAGCATGTTAACCATTTGTATTTGTATCACCAGGGGGCTCCATGTAATATGCATCAAGTAGCAACTCCAGAAATAGCTATCAAAACAATAAGAAATTGCTAATATCTTCTGTCATTATTCTGGCTTATCATGTAACTTTTAATGTTCAAGGAAATTGTTTTAGAAGATTATGGCATAGCAACCATAGCTGATATATTAAGATAAAGACAAAAATTGAAAGAACATTTCCTTTTTTAAAAGGACAGGATGCAGTTAAGTGTGAGATTACGCTCTCAGATAAATAAAGTTGAAGTCATTCTCACAGTGAAAATTAGTGTGTGTCTAGCTGGACTCCCCCGTCCCAAGTGGGAGTTTGATTAAACACAGCAGTGTTTAGTGATTTGTATGCACTTGAGTTGAACAATAAAAATTATTTACTCTTAGCTAATCTGATTAGTTATTGCTTTATGTTTGGTGTTGAATCCATTAGATTCTGGGGGGTGGAAGAGAGGGAGTGAAAGCAAAAACACAAATGGGGCCATGGCAGCAAGCACAAGACAGGCAAGAGATCTCAAATCAGTGAGAGAAAAAGAAGGCAAGTTTGAGTGGAAGAATGTGTATTAGTTTCCTACTGCTGCTGTAACAAAATACCACAAAGTGGGTGGATCTTAAACAATAGAAATTTATTGTCTCACATTTCTAGAGGCTAGTATGAGTTCAGGGATGTCAGCAGGGCCATGATCTCTCTGATGCCTCCAGGGGGAGATGTTTCTTATCTCTCTTAGCTTCTTCACTTGCAGTTGTGTCAGACTTGTTTATCACATGACCATCTTCCCTCCCTCTGTTTCTCTTTTATAGAATACTACTCAGATTGGATTGGAAACCCTGGTGGCATAGTGGTTAAGAGTTTGGCTGCTAACCAAAAAGGTTGAAAGTTCGAATTCACCAGGTGCTCCTTGGAAACCCTACAGGGCAGTTCTACTCTGTCCTATAAGGTCAATATGAGTTGGAATCAATGCGATGGCAACTGGTTCGGTTTGGTTACTCAGACTGGATTAGGACCCATCCCACTCTGATATGACCTCAGGTTAACTTAACATCTTCAAAGACCCTATTTCCAAACCATGTCACATTCACAGGTACCAGGGCATAGGATGTCAACATAATTTTTTGGAGGGATACAACTCAGTCTCTAACAGAGGATGAGAAAGAGCTCAATGGAGGGTGTTGGAAGGAGAGGGAAAGAGAGAGAAGGAAAGAATGAGAATGAATGAATGCAAGAACAGGCAGGAGAGTGTCAAGGAGAATGAGAGAAATGGAAGGTAAGGAATAATCAACAAGTCTGAGGTCTTGTGTTTGTTACAGCCCCTTGGTAACTGCCTGAATTCCTTCCTTTTGGTTAGTTATCATGGAGCAAATATAAGTTTATTGTATGCTGGTTAATGAATGGAAAAATCATTTGAGAGACAAGAAGCGTATTTACTTCTTTGAGTTAAATTTCTTTAGTTTTTATTTAGTCCAAGCTTTTACATCCTGAGCTAGGGTCCTAAGCTGCATTAATCATTACTTAATATTAATATGGAAATGAGCTTACCTTGTTGCAAGTCCCACTTTCAATCAGTAAGTAATTATGAAAATCAGTCTTAAAGGTGCTGTGAAGGGGTATTGCTTTCCAGGCAATAATTAAACCTCTCAGCATCCCTGAGTGTTTTTTTTTTTTTTTTTCTTATTTTTTTTTCCTAAACTTTCTGTAGGTGGGAAAAGATAGCAAGTTCCTGACTGAGGGATTCATTAGTCAAAGTAGGTAAATTTCATCCAGAGAAGGGAAAGAATGGAATGTTTTAGAGCTAAAGACTATATATATATATATATGTATAAAAAAATTTTTTTTTATTTTTTATATATGTATATGTACACACACATATATAAAGAAAGGTCAGCTGCTTTATCTTTGCCTAAAGGAATTTTTTTTTTTTAAAGTACAAATAGAACTTTGAGGCTACAGTTGTTTTCATAGGAATATTTTCTAGTCAAATCTGAAAATGTCGAGCTAAGTCTCCATACTCAACAGGAGCCAACCAAACGTGCTTGGCAATTTCAGTTTCTGGCATAGAGTAAACAGGTGCTCAAAAATAACAACATTTGTTTTTATTATCGTCTATAAAATCCTGTGGGAACTGTGCATTACTAAAGAGGTGGAAGCCGAAGAACTGTAGACATGCTGCTTTGAAATCACCATTGTCTTCCTGCCCCCCTGCCCAAAAAGATAGGCATTTTATCTGACAACCATACTTCCCTCCACAATGTATTTCTGTGTATAGTGTACACGAAAGGACATGCCTTCCTAACAGCCTATTGAGAAGATTGCAACTTAAACAAATCTAAAGTTGAAAAGTAGTGACTACATCTAAACGACCTTCTTGAAAGGCCTCATGCTTTAAGGACTTTCAAAGTTGTTCCCCCTCCCTTTTTCAAAGTTGACATAAAACTCACTGCTATGGATTGAATTGTATGCTACCAAAATATGTGTTGAATTCCCGGCTTTTGTACTCGTGGATAGCCAGCTCTGGTGGCTCAGTGGGTAAGCGTTTGGCTGCTAACCAAGCGATTTGAACCCATTGGTGATTCAAAGCCATCTGCTTCTCTTCGGGAGAAAGACGTGACAATCTGCATCTGTAAAGATGCAGCCTTGGGAACTCTATTAGGCAGAATAGGGTCACTAGGAGTTGGAATTGACTCGATGGCAATGGGTTTGGTTTTTTGGTTTGGTTTGGTACATGTGGACATAACCTTGTTGCAACATAAGGGCTTTCTTTTGTTATATTGATGAGATTATCCCTGCATTGGGCATAGAGTGGATCTTAAACCTAATCACTTTTGAGTTATACGAAGCCCAGATACACACACATAGGGGAAGACAGACACTGTGTGAGGATCATCTACAAGCCAAAGAACGCCAAGGAAACAAGGAACGCATGGGACTACCTGCAACGAAGGAATCACCTAGCCAAGCCCCTGATTTGGACTTTTAGCCTCCAGAACTGAGAAAAAATGAATTTCTGCTTTTAAAGCCACCTAGTTGTGATGTTTGTGTTATAGCAGCACAAAGACACATTACGTAAAAGTAATGGTTTTAAAGTATGCAATTCAGTGGTATTTAGCACACTCAGTATTGTGCTATGTTGTCCGCCCCTATCTAGTTCCAAAATATTATGTACCTGGCCTTTTGTCCTCTTTGAGGGAGCAGAAAACCCTAGAGTGAAAAGACCTGTTTCCAGAGCTTTTCCTGAGTTATTTCAGTTCACCTTTGTGGATAGATACCAACGTCAATATGTTCAGAGTTCCATGTTTGAGTCCCTGAGACTTAAACCTTCTGAGGGTTTCCTAACTTTTACAGCCTCAAACTGATTTTAATCTGTGTTGTAGAAGCCTCTGTTCCTCCCTGTGTGAATGGTATAGGACAGGACCAGCAAGGAGATTTTAAAATAGCTTGATTCCTTGCATTATTTTTGAAAGTTAAGCTTATCTGCTACATGAGCACTTTGGAACTTTGATTTTTTTGATCATGCTGCCACGGTGGGAAGTTTCCGACAAATGTGAGATGACTGGACTTGGATGCACTGCTGTGTCCTGTACTTTCACGAGGCTCCTAGATGCCTTTCCTGCATGTCGAACTGTCACAGCAATGATCAGTGGCTTAGAATGCCTCCTGAATTCCTGACTGCCTGCCAAAACAATTGCTTAAGTAAATGTTTCCCGATGTCTAATGACCATTAATGCCCCCCATATACTACTGGTTATGAGCCGAGGTTGTGAAGGTGTACTGCCTGTGCTTTAATGAAGTTGACATTTTATCTACGTAAAGCTTTGCTGTTGCAGTCCGTGGACTAGGGAGGACAGGGCAGAAGGGACAGGATAGGACAGGTTACCTGCTTCTTCAGAGGGCAGGATGGGTCTCTGAACTTGCCTAATGGCCTTTTAGTTTATGGGAGGATCACACCTCAGTCTTAGAAGAAATACAACCAGAATGTTCTTTAGAAGATGGTGAGACTTTGACTCACTTACTTTAGACATATCATTAGGAAAGACCCATCATTACAAAAGGACATCATGGTTGGGAAAAGTAGAGATCAGTGAAAATGTGGGAAACCCTTAATGAGATAGATATATACAATAGCCACAACAATGGACTTGAGCATACCCATGATCATAAAGATGGCACAGGACCAGACAGTGTTTCATTCTGTTATATGTAAGTTCAACATGAGTTGGAGCCAGCTTGGCAGCTAACAAGAACAACAAAGGATCATACCAGTGGCAGCTAGAAGCAAGTCTGTGTTCTAAGATCCTCCCCCCATCCACCCCCAGCTTGGAACCCAATAGAACTCTTTTTTAAAAAAACTTTTTATTGTGCTTTAAGTGAAAGTTTACAAATCAAGTCAGTCTCTCGCAAAAACTTATGTACACCTTGCTTCATACTCCCAATTGCTCTGCCCCTAATGAAATAGCCCGCTCCCTCCCTCCACTCTCTCTTTTCCTGTCTATTTCGCCAGCTTCTAACCCCTTCTACCCTCTCATCTCCCCTCCCGGGAGGAGATGCCAACATAATCTCAAGTGTCCGCCTGATCGAAGAAGCTCAGTCCTCACCAGCATCCGTCTCCAACCCATTGTCCAGTTCAATCCCTGTCTAAAGAGTTGGCTTTGGGAATGGTTCCTGTCCTGGATCAACAGAAGGTCCGGGGGCCATGACCACCAGGGTCCTCCTAGTCTCAGTCAGACCATTAAGTCTGGTCTTTTTACAAGAATTTGGGGTCTGCATCCCACTGCTCTCCTGTTCCCTCAGGGGCTCTCTGTTGTGGTCCCTGTCAGAGCAGTCGGAGGTTGTAGCTGGGTACCATCTAGTTCTTCTGGTCTCAGGCTGATGCAGTCTCTGGTTTTTGTGGCCCTTTCTATCTCTTGGGCTTGTAATTACCTTGTGTCCTTGGTGTTCTTCATTCTCCTTTGATCCAGGTGGGTTGGGACCAATTGACGCATCTTAGATGGCCGCTTGCTAGTGTTTAAGACCCCAGACGCCTCTCTCCAAGGTGGGATACAGAGTGTTTTCTTAATAGATTTTATTATGCCAATTGACTTAGACGTCCCCTGAAACCATGGTCCCCAAATCCCTGTCCCTGCTACACTGGCCTTTGAAGCATTCAGTTTATTCAGGAAACTTCTTTGCTTTTGGTTTAATCCAGTTGTGCTGACCTCGTCTGTATTGTGTGTTGTCTTTCCCGTCACCGAAAGTAGTTCTTGTCTGCTATCTAACTAGTGAATACTCCTCTCCCACCCTCCCTCCCTCCCCACTCTCATAACCATCAAAGAATATTTTCTTATCTGTTTAACTGTTTCTTGAGTTCTTATAATAGTGGTCTTATACAATATTTGTCCTTTTGCAACTGACTAATTTCACTCAGCATAATGCCTTCCAGATTCCTCCATGTTATGAAATGTTTCACAGATTCATCACTGTTCTTTATCGATGCATAGTATTCCATTATGCAAATATACCATAATTTATTTATCCATTCATCCGCTGATGGGCACCTTGGTTCCTTCCATCTTTTTGCTATTGTAAACAGTGCTGCAGTGAACATGGGTGTGCATATACCTGTTTGTGTAAAGGCTCTTATTTCTCTAGGATATATTCCGAGGAGTAGGATTGCTGATCGTATGGTAGTTCTATTTCTAGCTTTTTAAGGAAGTGCCGAATCGATTTCCAAAGTGGTTGTACCATTTTTCTTTCCCACGAGCAGTGTAGAAGTGTTCCTATCTCTCCACAGCCTCTCCAACATTTATTATTTTGTGTTTTTTTGATTAATGCCAGCCTTGCTGGAGTGAGATGAAACCTCATTGTAGTTTTGATTTGCATTTCTCTAATGGCTAATGATCCTGAGCATTTCCTCATGTATCTCTTAGCAGCCTGAATGTCTTCTTAGTGAAGTGTCTGTTCATATCTTTTGCCCATTTTTTAATTGTTATTTGTCTTTTCTTAGTTGAGTTTTTGCAGTATCAAGTAGATTTTAGAGATCAGGTGCTGATCGGAAATGTCATAGCTAAAAACTTTTTCCCAGTCTGTAGGTAATCTTTTTACTCTTTTAGTGAAGTCTTTGGATGAGCATAGGTGTTTCCCAGTAGAACTCTTAAGACTGTTTGTTATGAATTGAGTTCTGTACCACTCCCCTGCCCCAAAATGTGTGTCAACTTGGCCATGTGATGATTCCCAGTATTGTGTGGTTGTCCACCATTGTGTGATCTGATGTGATTCTTCTGTGTTATAAATCCTCAACTCTGTGATGTTAATGAGGCAGGATTAGAGGGCAGTTATGTTAATGAGGCAGGACTCAGTCTACAGGAAGATGTTATATCTTGAGTCCTTCTCTTTTCAGATATAGAAGAGAATTGGGCAGAGAGGAGAAGGACCTCATTACCACCAAGCAAGAAGATCCAGGAGGGGAGTGTATCCTGTGGACCCAGGGTCCGTGTGCTGAGAAGCTTCTAGACCAGGGGAAGATTGATGACAAGGACTTTCCCCTGGAGCCAATAAGAGAGAGAGCCTTCCCCTGGAGCAGGCACCCTGAATCCGGACTTCTAACCGCCTAGACTGTGAGAGAAAAATTTCGGTTTTTAAACCCATCCACTTGTATTTCTGTTATAGCAGCACTGGAAAACTAAGACAGTGTTTTACGTTATATTCTCAAAAGGGTTAATAAAGTGACTCCTAGTAGCTAGATGTAGCTAGGCCTGTCTGAGGCTTCCCAGAGTTCTCCATACCTCAGTGTGTGTCAGCAGTACCTATGCCTAATCTAGGACTGAATGTTGACCTGCATGGGTACATGTCTTAAACCCAGAGACTTTTAAAATTTCATGTTCCTAAAAACTGAAGGGAGAGCTAACACTTAGGGTGAGACCACACCTGGTTGTCCAGCATTAGGGTTAGGTTGATTATAAGCTTGTTGTGCAGTAATGTGACATTTAATAAACAAGAAGCCAGGGGCCTTTGTTCAGGAGTTATTTCCTAGGTTCATGCAGGCCTCATAGAGCTGTTCTCAGTCACAGCAGTGGTCCTTCCATTATTTCAGTGCTGTTGTTCTCAATGAGCAGTTTATTCCCATTATATTCAGGACAAGGAGTATCACATTTTTATTCTAAAGAGAACCATTCATACCAACTTATGTCCTGTTAGAAAAAGATTGATTACTGTTATCTGTTGGAGTTGCTGGGGAAGACTGGGGCATGATGGAATACATGATGATCTAAACTGGGTCACACCAAATTTAAAGCTATTATCACACATATCCCCCTTTCCTTTGGAACCATGTGTGACCCCAGAATCTTTCTCAACAAATGTTCCAGGCAGTCGCTGCCATAGATGAATTGTTTCCACTGCTTTTTTTTTCTAGCAAGAAGTATTCAAAGGCAGCTCTCAGGATCTCCTAAAAGCAGGTCTTGGGATCTTCTAAAAGCAGGTCTTAGGATCTTCTAAAAGCAGGTCTCAGGTTGGTGTCCTTTGGCGTTGGCAGAAAAAGGGGCAGAGCACAGGGCAGAAGGCATGGTCTACTGCTGGAGATGGGCAGTAATTCTTTCAGTATGGTTTGGCCATAAGGAAACTGTCTTACTTACCTAGTGCTGCTATAACAGAAATAACACAAGTGGATGGCTTTAGCAAAGAGGTATGTATCTTCTCACACTCTAGTAGGCTAGAAGTCCAAATTCAGGGTGTTAGCTCAAGGGGAAAGCTTTCTGTTTCTGTTGGGTCTGAAGAAAGGTCCTTCTCATCAGTCTTCCTCTAGACTAGAAGATTTTCCATGTAGGAACCCTGGGTCCAAAGATGTGCCCTGTTCCCGGTACTGCTTTCTTGGTGCTATGAGGTCTCCCGTCTCTCTGCTATATCTCAAAAGAAATTGGCTCAAGACACAATCCAATCTTGTGTATTGAGTTCTGCCTTATTAACATAACTGCCGCCTATCCCCCTTTATTAATATCATAGAGGCAGGATTTATAATACAGGAAAATCACATCAGATGACAAAATGGTGGACAGTCACACAATACTGGGAATCATGGCAAGGCCAAATTGGTACACATATTTTGGAGGACATCAATCCATGACAGAACCCTTGCTTTTTCTTTTTAGGTCCCCTACCCGATCACGAGTGGGCAGTAGGTCCTGGGAATAGTGGACTTTTTAGGAAATTTACCTTCAAACAGAACTAACATGTCAACATACCCTGTTCTTGGACAAGCCTATTTCCTCCTTATCACCCTCTTCAGTGCCCACTAGGCTTTATGACTCAAGTGTGTCTTATTTATATAGACTTTTGTAAAGTATTATAAAAGGCTGCATGAATTTATCTTAAACTTACCAACATTTTAAATAATGTTAAAAAGTCACAGAGCAGTTTGGGCTGTGAGTTACCCAGCCTTCAGAGTATAAGATGTAAAACAAATAAAAATCTTCTTCCTGTCTGTGTTCATACTGACCCCCATCCCTCCCCAGGACCCCACCTACGCCCTACTCTATGTGGCATTTTTAATTGACACTCTTGTTGCATGAACTAACCCATGTTGTTGTTCTAATCCTGCCAATCAGAGCTGTCTTTTCAGGTAAATCAGAACCCATTTACTTAAACAATACACCCTTCTGTTGTCAGCTCTGCTGCATTCAGTAATTTACCTTGACTTGACGTTCATTAGTGTGTGCTGTTGGCAAGGAGGCATACCTCCAAACTCTGCTGATTACTCAGCTATTCAGTATCAGCAAGACTGAAAGGAAGCTAACCATCTCTGTGAAGGGTGCTTCTCACCAGAAGCAGCTCTCGAATGTAGCAGGTGATGGGGGACAGGGCTAGAAGTGATGCACCAAAGCCACAGGAAATCTGGAAACTTCAAGTAAACTGCTAGTGCTTCCTCCAGTGTAGTGCTTTTCTCCAGTATACTCCCCCTTCTGCACCCCCATGGGAGTACAATTGAGCCACCACACAGCCCAAAGCCTGGAAATTAAAAGGTGTTGCAGGAAGGGGTCAGCATGGATAGCCCTAGAAAGCCAACCACTGAATTATGAACTCAGTAGTAAAGTAACTAGTGGTGATGCTGAGGCTTAGGTAATACTTGGCAAGGCTGTCATGTATAGTTGTGCCTATTGTTCATTGCATGAGGGTGCCAAGCCAGAGGCTTAAGTGGAGGCCTGAAGAAAGGGGGGTCTTTTTCAAATGCTCACAAAGGCACCATCTTCTCATTAAGCCGTGCACACAGTCAGGGCTAATTTGCCCACGATGGACACCTTTTTCTAATTTGAACAAAGGTGGCATATGGGCTAGTGGGGACCCTAATGTTGCTCTCCAGTCGCTGGAGTAGTTCAGATGCTTTTCTGAATTCTGATTCCATCTTGGCCTGTAGCTCGTAAGACAGGCTATTGGTGGGTCACCAGAGGGCAGGAACTCCCATGGCATAAGATGATTTTAGGTGGTTCACATAACTACTCAGATAAGTTACTCCACTTTTGATTCTTTTTCAGTCCTACTCATTAGACAAGAAAGTTTCAGTTTGCTTAAAAGGGAGATCGGCAAGGACTGGAAAAGGCTTAGTTAAAGACACTAGCCCCAAGGAGAAAGTACAAACGCTTTTGTAGGTGTTTATTCGCACCATTAGTGTTCATTGTACTTACTTCTAGAATTAAATTCTATCTTTGTCAAGAGTTACTAGTTTTCTATTTAATGAACTAAAGTAACACTAAAAAATGTATTATGAAAGAAATGAGTTAGTTCTTAAAAGTGGAGTAACAACGATGAACCACCTTTGTTGTTTTAGTCAAATCCAAGTACCACCGGCACCAACTGAATTTAGTGTAATACTCACTTAGTGTAAAGGGATCAAATGTGAGATGGAATTTGTTGAGTGTGAGGAAGAGAGGTCTGCACAGTTAGGAATGCAGGTTTCTGACCACTTCCTCTCCCCTGCTAAGAAGAGAATAATGGGAAACGTTTGTACTGTTGTTGGATGGAATTGGTTTCAAATGCACAAGTAAGTATGTGTGTCTCTGTGTTTGTGTGTACCCATTGCTGCTGAGTTGATTCTAACTCCTGGCGGCCCCATATGTTTCAGAGTAGAACTGCACCCCACACGGTTTTCAGTGAGTCCCTGGGTGGTGCAACTTGTTTGTGCTTGGCTACTAACCAAAAGATTGGTTGTTTGAATCCACCCAGAGGCCCCTTGGAAGAAGGGTCTGGCAATCTGCTTCCAAAAAAAAAACAGTCATTGAAAACTCTGTGGAGCTCAGTTCTGCCCTGACACATGTGAGGTCACCATGAGTCAGGGTCGACTTGGTGGCATCTGGTTTTAATCTTACAGAAATAGATAGCCAGGCCTTTCTTCAAAGGCACCACTGTGTGGATTCGAACCTCCAACCTTTCAGTTAGTAGCTGAGCACAAACCATTTGCATTTGTGTTTGTGTGTACTAGTCCATAAGCCAGAGCTGAGGCATTAACTTGTAAACTGTATGAATTCCAGCAGACATCTCCTTGGGGGTGGGACTAGAAGATGTAGGAATGAAAGGAAGTATTTAGCAGTCAAGTAATTGACCCCACGTTTTTTTCTGTAGGGAAGAAATGGCTGAATTAAAACCAGAAAGTTCCAGAAGAGGAACACATCTATTGACTCAAGATCTCCTTTTGTATGCCCCTCTGTGTGTCTCACTTTCATTCTCTAGCTCTCAGTCTTTCTCATGCACACACACACTCATACATACACACACACCAAGTCACCAGTGATTGAATACTACTGTCCTCCTTGGAGGAAGACTAGATGTGGCCATAATGTAAAATGGCAAGCATGACACGGGGAACTAAGGGTGTTCTCAGACTTCTTTAGATAAAATAGCATATTCAGCAGTTGGTATGAACGTGGTTGAGATTATAGCAGTAAAAGCATTGTTTGGTATTGAGTGGCAATGTATATGTTTACACAAAGGAAAAAGAAAGGGTCATCTGATATAATCTCAGAAAACTGCTGCCACAGGCCTTTAAGACAATTAGTGTAGACTATTTCACAGAGCTTTAAGCTTAACGATGCCAGCCTGTTCCTAAATGCTCTTCAAGATAATTTAGGTTGGCAAAAAGGCAGCCTCATCTTATTATTTTTTAACAGCCTGTTTTGAGTTACAGTTGATCTAAAGTAAACTGCACGTATTTAAAGTGTATAATTTCCTAAATTTTCCCACATATATATACATACATATATACACATATATTTAAAAAATTCTCACCGATACTTGGTATGTTAGCCATTTTATCTCACTGTAGTTTTAATTTATGTGTGTGTGTGTGTGTTTTGTGTGCATACAACTGATGGCAACCCCATGTGTGTCAGAGTAGAACTGTGCTTCATGAGGCATTCAGTGGCTGTGATCTTTTGGAAGCAGATTGCCATGCCTTTTTTCTGAGGTGCCTCTAGGTGAATTTGATCACTAACCTTTCAGTTAGTAGTTGAGTGCTTAACTGTGCAACGTGCATATATGTTTTTCTTAGTTGTTGTCAAGTTGATACTGGCTCACGGAAACCCCATGTGTGTTACAGAGCAGAACTGCTCCATAGGGTTTTCTTGGCTATAATCTTAACGGATACAGATACCAGCCCATTTCTTGATGAGTGGATTTGAACTGCCAACCTGTAGGTTAGCAGTTGATATTTATATATATACAAACCACCCCCCCCAAAAAAAAACCCATTGCCATCAAGTCAATTCAAACTCACAGCGACCCTATAGGACAGAGTAGGGTTTCCAAGGAGTGCCATAACTCTTAACCACTACGCCACCAGGGGTTCATATTTTGTATGTATATGCATATATACAAATATATAACTATATATAAAAACTGTATATAGTTTCTGTGAAACCAGCACCACAATCAAGGTAATGAACACATTCATCACGCTAAAAAGCTTTGTTATGCCCCTTTGTAATTCCTCCCTCCTGTGCCTCTCTGTCCATTACCTTCCCAGGGCAACCACTGTCTGCCTTCTGTCACTGTAGATTAGTTCATATTTTCTAGAGCGTAATGTAAAGGGTACAGTATTTACTCATTTTTGTCTGGCTTCATTCAGTATGATTATTTTGAAATCCATACACATTGTGTGTATCATTAGTTCACTCTATTTTACTGCCAAATAATATTCCACTGTATGGATATACCATAATCTGTTTATCAATTCACCAGTTGATAGACATTTGGGTTGTTTTCAGCTTGTACTATTACAAATGAAACTACTGTGAACATTTCCTTACAAGTCTTTGAATGGATGTGTATTTTCTTTTGGGTAAACACCTAGGAGTGCAATGGCTATGGTATGTAGTAGTTGTATGTTTAGTTATTAAATAAACTGGTACTGCTTTTCAGAGAAATTACACCATTTTACATTCCCACCAGCAGTGTATGAGAGTTCCAGTTCCTCCATGTTCTTGCCAATACTTGGTAAAACAAACAAACAAACAGCACAAAAAAACAAACCCTCTGCCGTTGAGTCTATTCCGACTCATAGCGATCCTATAGGACAGTTAGAACTGCCCCTTAGCATTTCCAAGGAGCACCTGGTGGATTTGAACTGCCATCTTTTTCGTTAGCAGCTGTAGCTCTTAACCAGGGTTTCCACACTTAGTATGTTACCCATTTTTATCTCATTGTACTTTCAATTTGTATTTCCCAGCTGAGTAATGATATTGAACACCTTTTATGTGCTTATTTACCATTTGTATATCTTCTTTGGTGAAGTGTCTCCCCATTTTAAAAATTGGACTGTTTTCTCTGTCTCTTTTCGAGTATTCTTATATATACTGAATACAAGTTCCTTACCAAATACATGCTTTGCGAATATTTTCTCCCATGCTGTAGCTTGTATTTTTATTTTCCTAACAGTGTCATTCAAAGAAGTGAAGTTTTAAATTTTGATGAAATTCAGTTAATTAAATTTTTCTTTCATGGATCCTGCTTTTGGTGTTGTATCTAGAATTTCTTCTCCTATGTTATCTTCTAGAAGTTTTAAAATTTAGGTTTTACATTTAGGTCTATGATCTACTTGGAGTTAATTTCTCTCATATGGTACAATGTATAGATCAAAGTTCAATTCTTTGCAAATATATATTCAATTTTTCTAGCACCATGTGCTGAAAAGGCTATTCTTTCCTCTACATTTGTCACCTTTGTCAAAAACCAGTTGTTCATGTATTTTTCAATGTATTTCTTTTTCTGGACTTTATTTCTTTCCATTGTTCTATGTGGTTTTACTTTCTTGATTACTAAAGCTATGTAATAAGTGCTGAAATCAGGTAATTTTTTGGGGGGGGCTCTTCTGTACCCTTTACATTTTGTATGAATTTTTGAATCAGTCTGCCAATTTCTACAAAAAGCCTGCTGGGATTTTGATTGGGTGGTGTTGAATCTATAGACTGATTGGGGAGATTGCCATTTTAACAGTATTTTGTCTTCCAGTTCATAAACAATGGTATAGCTCTACACTTATTTAGGCTTTTTAAAATTTATCTTAACAATGTTTTATAGTTTTCACTGAATAGTTATTTCTCTTTTTTGTCTGATTTTCCCCTTATTGTTTTTTTTTTTTTTTTAATTTTTTCGGTGTGTAGTAGTACAGAAGAGCACTTGTTGTTTGTCGTTAGATGCCGTCGAGTCAGTTACAACTCATAGCAACTGCTAGTACCCTGTTAAAAGTAAAACTCAAAAGTTTGTTGAGGGAATAGAAGTATGGTTTAAACTGGGGGAACAAAAGGTAAAAGTAATTTACTGAATGTCCCCCTCCCCCACCAAAGCTATTCAGTTACAAGGGTTTATAAAGGCAGAAACCACAAGCATGAAGAGTAAGCTTAAACATTTCTGATTGGTTGACGTTTGAGTCAGTTAGAAGAAGGTTATGGAAAAGCATATTGTATGGAGGTCAGAAAAACATTTTTTGAGGGAGGTGAAGGGATATCTTCTGAGAATCGGCTTAACCACTAAAGTCATATGATTCCTAGATCATCTGTAAGCCAAATGATCTCCACTGCAATCTTAATCTAGTTAGCAAGCCTTGGCCTTTCTGAGAATAGCAAAACAGAAGTAACTCTTGAGGAATAGTCAGACTGGCAAAATGGAATCAGGCCTGCATTTCAGCTGAAAGCCTCAGCCAAGCTAAGTGCCTTGAATTGTAGAATGCTCTTTGTCATTTCTCCCCTTTTGATCAAGAATTTCAGTGGAAATTCGCTGGTCACTATTATAAGAGTGCCTTCTTCTGCATGGACTTACTTTCTTTGAGTTGGTTAGATGGATGTCTATTTAAGATAGACTTTTATAGGGTCTCTATGAGTAGAAGTTGACTTGATGGCAACAGGTTTTTTTTTTTTTTTTGGTTTTTAGGACCCCAGACACCATCCCTAAAAGGGTAGCCAGGCATCACCTATTTCATCTTTGCCATGTCATAACTTGGGCCTCTGCTTCTGTGATCTTTTAGGGTGAGGACAAATGTAGAGCCAAGCTTAATTGGAAGGAACAACTTGACAAGGCAAAAGGACTTTTAGCTAAAGTTTAAGGTTTAACCTTTCTGAACATGATGTTCATTCAAAGTCCATAATGCATTGTACTGCAAGGGGAGTGGTTGATTGATTACAGAAACTTAACTACATTTCATAAAACATTTGATTATACAATTAGTACAGTAATAATTAGCATAATTAGACCTGCTTGTAGTATGGAACAAAACCAAGATTTTATGCCATTTGGTAGCCAACTGAAAATGCCAAAGAAGTAAAAAGGTGAGGAGTCAGGTTTAGAATTGATATTCAACCGGGTAGATTTTTATCGAATTTTTTCTATGTCTGGTTATACTTTCCAGTGGTATTTATCCATGTGTAACAAGAGGCGTTAGCAATGGCACGTGCTCTTCCTTGTTGTGCTAGAAGAAAACCAAAACCAAACCAAACCCAGTGCCATCGAGTCGATTCTGACTCATAGCGACCTTAAAGGACAGAGTAGAACTGCCCCATAGAGTTTCCAAGGAGCGCCTGGCGGATTCAAACTGCTGACCCTTTGGTTAGCAGCTGTAGCACTTAATCACTACGCCACCAGGGTTTTTGTGCCAGAAGAAAGTCAACAAATATTCTGCTGTCTAAAACTACTTTAGATAAAGATGTCAAAGATTCTTGTGCTGCAATACTATCTGCAATGTCATTAGATAGTTCCATAGTGACTGCCATGTTTTAGATAACCCTTTCTAATTGGGCTACTCTGTAAAACGAGAAGAATGTTCTAAGAAACTTTAGTCCCATATCAGGGTATTTGACTGTCGGGTTGTAATAGCCATAAGAATCCTTGACTTCTACAATGTCTGACTAGGATATTTAAGTTGTTAGCCCAGTGTTTACTTTCATCATAAGGATGACTGTCTAAAGGAACTTCCGAAAGGCCTAGGGTGCATTGAACCATCATGTTCCATCCATTTAAACAGTGTAACGTCCAAGCGTAAGGTTCATTGCTTGGTTTCTTTTTTGTGGAATAATTTGATCCTCCATATAAAAAACATATATCCATAAGGAGCACAAATCATGCTATCTCCTTCATGATTACGTGTGAAGGGAATGGTTTGATTAGTTTGTTCAAGCCAATGCTCTGTTAAAGAGTTATTACAAATAGACAGTCATCTTGTCTTTAAAGGGTTTTGGAGTTTATTACAAGGGGGAGATATTTAGTTATTTTTCTGACAGTCTGGTAACAAAGTATAGAAAGTATTTAGGGAATTCTCTGTGTTGGAGGGAATATCTCATTTGACAGGTAAAGGGAGCTCCTCTGTCTAGGTCAAGAAAGAGTCTGTGTTTTCTAGCACAAGTAAATAAGCGTTCTATGACTTGGTTATGTGTTATGGGTTGGGTTAAATTAAAGCATGGTACATAAGGTTGGGTTAATAATCCAGGAGGATGCCGTAACCTGACACTTATGGCTTGTTAAAGGTGATATTGAAGTTAATGGAAACGGGGTATAGAATTATAGTTCAGTATGGGAGAAGCTAATGGATCTGAATTATTATGCACAGCTGTTGGAGAGGGATGACAGATCCAACATTTAGTCATAGTATCGGTACTAGCTACTGATTGGACTAACTTAACAGAAAAAAGCATTTTCTTCCCATGGGCTTATAGAGATTATTGAAAACAGCAAAATAAAATTTAAGATCTTTGTAAGGTAAAAATGCTAACCAAAGTCAACTATCAAAAATAATAACTAGGATAAAATATTTATTTGCAGAAAAAATAAAACATTAAACCAAGGGATAATGCCAACTTGATGCAATAAGGCAATTAAAAGGAATGGCTGTAAATGTGAAGAAAATTGCAAAAATATTGATTATCTGAGTGGGAAGTTCTTACCAGTCAATAAATCTCAGTTTATAAAATAATGCATTTTTAAAAGCGATAAGCTTTAAATAAAGTCCAATAAATTAAAAAGCTTGTATGTGATCTTGTTCTGTTGTCTTGGGAGGAGTTGTCTACCTCCAACGTCATCTGCTTTTGGCCACGAAGGCATTTAAATGTCAACTAAGTCCCTCTGTAGGTTGAACAGTCCAGGTAGGAGCTCTAGCCTTCTTTAGCTGGGACAGGTGAATCCAAGTTTTAACTCCCTGTAGTTTAGTGGCACAAACGTTGGTGAGAAGAACCAAATATCCCTTCAGTGAGGCTCAAGTGAATATTTCAGCTGGTATGTTTTCCAATATACATAGTCACCTGGTTCAATAGCAAGTAGTCTTAAGTAATTCTAACTTTTGTTTATTAAAGGCATCTTTAACTTGTGACAGGTACTCTTTAGAGTTCTACATTAAAGGTTGGCAATATTTTAGCAGTTCAGGTTGAATCAAATTGAAATCAGAATAAGTTGAAAAATAGGGGACAGCCATAGTCCTTTCAGTAGAAATTTCATATGATGTTAATTTATGGAGTCCAAATGGGGTAGTTCTTAAATTCAGAAGGATTTTAAAGACAATACTTTATTCCAAGGTAAGTTCAAGGGTTCACGTAGTTCAGCTAATTGAGTTTTCATTATTCCATTAGTTTTTTCTGTCAGACTGGAAGATTGAGGATGGTAAGGGCAATGTAACGTCTGGTAAATGGGAAAGATTTTACGTATTTCTTTCATAACTTGTCTAGTAAAGTTGGTTCCTTTGTCTCTGCAAAGGGTGGCAGGTGCTCCCCAAGTGGGGATTATATTTTCAAGAAGCTTTTTAGCAGCAAAAGGTGCTGTAGCACAATGGCTGGAAAACCCCTCTACCCAGTGTGAAAAGCTACAGATCATTACTAATACTTATACCCATTTGAAGGTGGGAGTTATATAAAATGAAGTTGCCATCTAAGCATAGGTCCTGAATGCAAAGGGTGCTTTCCAGGTGGGAATTTAAAAGATCTACAGGAATTATAGCAAACACAAATAGCACAATGAGATGTGACATGTTCAACAGCCTCAAAAAGTTGTCCCCACCAATATTTTATTAAAATTTCAATAATTATATTTCATCCCAAATGGGAGCCTTCATGAAGAGCAATTAGCATAGGAACATGCAAGGATTTAGGTAACACAGTTTGTGATTAGGTCCCGGCCATAATTTGATTACAGGGTCTTGAGAACAATCAGCCTTTCTCCATTTTTCAGTTTCTTCAGTTTTGGCTAATTGTTGTTTTATTAATTTTTCTATAATTAGTTCACTAAGGTTATGATTATTTATAAACAAATCAGGATAGTCTCCTTTTGTTCTCATTAGTGCTAAGGGGCAGCGAGATATGGTATGATTGGCAGCTTAGGAAAAATGTCTCCACCTGTGTTTATTCATAGCTTCAATTTAGTTTATCTCTTTTTAAGGATGAATGCTTATGTAAGTTTTGAGTAATAATATGTAAAAATTTTGGCAAGAAAGTGCTGTTATCAGGTCCTATCCATAATTTAGTTATTGGGTTTTGGCAACAGCCAGCACTTTTCCAAAATTTAATTTCATTTTCTGGGGCTAGCTGTTGGTGTCTAAAAAGCAGGTCTAGAGCAGCATGAAAATCAAAATGGTCCTCAGTAGTATTTGAAGAATTGTCAGCATTAGGGTAGATAAAGCCCGAGAAGTGGTCTGTTTAGCTACTAGATTAGCGAGGTTATTTCATTTAATTTCCTGAGTCTGAGGCATTCCTTTAGGTTGGAGAACTTGTATTTTAGTCACCGCTATTTCAGAGAGAAGCAATAGTGCATCCAAAAGATATGCTACTAATGTTCCGTTTTTGATAGCTTACCCAGAGGAAGTTAAAAATCCTTGCTGTGTCCAAAGCGCTCCAAAATCGTGAACACTTCCAAAACAGTACCTCGAATCCATACAATTTATTCATGGATTTCCCTGAGGCTAATTTACAGGCTCTGGCAAGAGCAGTTTGGCTTGTTGGATAGAAATAGGTTCAGGGAGAACTTGACTTTCAAGGACCTCAGTAGAGGTTGTGATGGCATACCCTGCTTCATAACTAGAGTTGGTAGGGTTAGATTTTAGATAAAGCCCTCAGCAAATAAAATTAAATCAGGATTAGTCAAAGGAATTTCTTTAAGGTCCTTCCGAGGAGTCAGAAGTTGTTCAGATAAATCTAAGCAATCATGAACAGGATTATTTCCCTCAGGAGCCTCAGGAAGTAATATGACTAGATTCAAGCAAGCTACAGTGTACAGTCTAATGTTGGGTGCAGACAAAAGGAAGACCTCATCAGAAGTGAATCAGTTGATGGAAAGATGTTGGGTCAGAATAGAATTTTGTATGGAAGACACTGCAAGAGGAATGTAAATATCTAAAATATTTCCTAATGCTGTATGTGCAGTGTTTTCAACTAGCTTGGCTGTGGCCACAACAGCTCTAAGGCAAGGAGGTATCCCTTGGCCACAGGGTCAAGTTGCAGGCTTTAATAGCCTACTGGTCTTCGAATTCCTCCATGCTTCTGGATTAAAATGTTTAAATTATTTCTAGAAACTTCATGAACAAAGAAAAATCAAAATCATAATTAGGGAAACCTAGTGCAGGTGTTTCTGACAAGGGTTCCTTCAATTTGATTACAGCCTTTTTGTCTTCTGGAGTGATTTGAAAGGGATCTGGCTCAGAGGCTTTTAAATATTTATATAAAGGCTGAGCCAATAAAGAAAAGTTAGGAATCTAAGTTCTGCAGTGACCACAAAGTCCTAAAAATCCACCCAATTGTTTCTTGGTTTAGGAATGGGAAAAGAAAAAATAGCTGCTTTTTGTTTAGGTTCAATAGAAATGCCTTCTGTAGCTATTATATGTCCTAAGCATTTAACAAAAGGTTGAGCCAACTGTAATTTTTCTTTAGAAGCTGTCTTAGTCATCTAATGCTGCTATAACAGAAATACCACAAATGAATTGCTTTAACAAACAGAAATTTATTCTCTCATGGTTTAGGAGGCTAAAAGTCTGAATTCAGGGTGCCAGCTCTAGGAAATTTTTCTCTCTGTTAGTCCTGGGGAAAGATCCTTGTATTCAGTCTTCCCCTGGTCTAGGAGCTTCTCAATGCAGGGACCCCAGGTCCAAAGGATGCCCTCCCCTCCTGGGTCTTCATTCTTGGTGGCATGAGGTCACCTGTCTCTGCTCCTTTCTCTCTTTTGTATTTCAAAAGAGATTGACTCAAGATAAATCTATTCTTGTGGATCGAGTTCTGCCTCATTAACATCATAGAGGTAAGATTTGCAACACATAGGAAAATGACATCAGATGACAGAATGGTGAACAATCACACAATCTTGGGAATCATGGACTAAATTGAACACATTTTGGGGGACATAATTCAATCTATAACAGAAGCTTTATGTTCAACAGCTGCTAAATGTTGCAGTAAAATTATACTATCTTCAATACAAGCTAAGTGATAGGTGGAGCACATTAATAAATCATCAACATATTGCAGCAGTTTGAACTCATTCTTAAATTGTAAAGGCTGTAAATCAGCATGGAGAATTTGAGAAAAATAAGTAGGAGATTCAGTAAACTCTTGAGGCATCAATGTCCAAGTAAATTTTAGTTTTCCCAAGTGAGCACAAACAAATATTGACTCTTGGGATGGACAGGTGTACTGAAAAAGGCACTACAGAGGTCAAAGGCAGTAAAATGTGTCACATCTGGGGGAACATTAGAGAATAACAAATGAGGATTCAGTACTACTGGAAATCTGGGAATAACAATGTGACTGATAGACCATAAATCCTAAACAAATCTCCAACCCGTTATTTGGCTTCCTGACTGGCAACACAGGGATATTGCATAGGCTAGTGCAAGGAGCAATTAAATCTTTAGAAATAAAGCCCTGGACTATAGGAGTCAATCCTTCTTTAGCTTCCTTTTTTAATGGGTATTGGGAAGTCTTGGGTAAAGGTATGGAAGTATCTGTTTGAATCCTAATGGGTTCAGCTGATAAAACATGACCTATGTCAGTAGAAGTGGTGGCCCACAGGGCCTTGGGAACAAATGACAGAAGGTCGAAGGGAAGCCAGAAGGTTTCGATTTATTTTCATAAGCAACTAAGGCTCGTAAATGGCAGGTAACCTTTTCTCTTTGGGCTTGTTGTGATTCAGATTCATCTGATGGTTTTGAAAACTCTGGCAAATTTAATATTTCCCCTTGCTTGGTAAATGTAAATGACAGTTCCATTTAGATAAAAGATCCCTCCCTAACAAATTAACTGGGGTATCAGGGCTAAGTAAAAAGGGATTGAGGTCCTCTGTAGGACCATTTTTTTTTTTTAATAGGACCAAGCGATATTGGAACAGGTTTGGATTGAATTAAAGTTTATTCTTGATTAATAACTCCCATGATTTTTATAGTTTTAGTACTCTGGGGCAGGGGCCTTGGTAAACAAGTAGGGTTTATTGCTGGCAGTGTGGCTTCACTAAATTTTTAGTTGATACTATTTTTAGTATCAACTAAAAATTTACAAGGCTTTCCATTTATGTACATATAGTAGTTTCCCCTTGTGAATTTAGTGCCACTAAAGGAAATGCCCCTGTTTTATCCCTGGAGCCACTTCATTCTATACCTGGTTGTAAGGTCTGATTTTAGACTGCTTTTTTTGATTGTTCTTTAGTTTGTAGCAGTTTTATTTTTCCAATGTCCTAGCTTTTTACACAAATGACAGGTACTGGGTTTGTTAGTATAAAGAGGCTTTGAACACTCATCCTTATTAGAGGACCTGAGCTGCTGTGTTTATAACGCCACCAGCTTATTTTGGTTAGTTTGTTTTCCTTGCTTTAAAGTCTGGGCTAATTTATTGGCCAGGTTGGTGAGTTCTGTGATGGGCACAATTTCCCAACCTAGCCGATGACATTTGATTAGGGCAGAAATTTCTGGTTGGAGACCATTAATGAACATGGCATTAAAAGGCAACTTCACCTCCTTTTTCTGAAAAAGACAAACCAGAATATTCTACAGAAATTTTTGCTAGCCTGTCTCAGTAATTATAAATATTTTCATCTTTTTCTTGTTTACAATTTTGAACCATTCCTCAATTATTCAGGGGAAAGCTCTGTGAGTAGAATCTAAAAAGTTTTTACGTATTGTTCTAGCCCATTGTAGATGCTGAACCCTAGGGTCAAGGATTGTTCTGGGTGGTGCCAGCTGGCCTCTTTCATCCATAAACGGACTTTCCCTGATCCTAATAGCGTATTTATTAATTGATAAAAATGAGGCAGCCTTGGTTGATAGGTTGCAGTTAAAATTCTAAATTCTTCAGTAAATTTATGAGTGCCCTCATGAGGGTTGGGGAACTCCTTTACAATAGTGTGGAGCTCTGCCTTCAACTAAGGAACAAAGGTAACCTGTGGAGGTTTCTTTGGTTCTTCATTTGGTTTGAGTTTAAAAGGCATTTGGTAATTGGCACCTCCAGAGGGGGTCTCTATGACATAGAGGGGAGTTAGGTTATTGGAAGAGAGCTGAGTAGGAGCCAGCAGTCGGTCTGAAGGGGTAGCGGTAGGACAGTGATGTTGCAACTCTTTATTTTGTTTAATGAATTTGGAAACAAGTGTCATGCAATGAGGCCATTTTGCAATCCTGCTGTCTTTTAGAAGTCTCCAAATACTAATCAAAAAAGGCATTCCACTGAATTTGTTTTGTTTGGGATGCTTTCTTTTCCAGTTTTCTGCACAGGAAAGTCAATTTACAAAGATGAAAGGACCCCCAAAGTCGCCATTGGTTCTCTAGACTGTCCTTAGTGAGAGAATGCCAACCACACAGAAAGGCACAGGTCTGAGGACCAAAATGCGTATTCATATAATGGGCAGGGGTACCAGAGGGAGGCCTCCTCCTGGCTGCCCTTGGAACTGGCATTTCCCATGTCACAGAGAAATTGGGTTTTCTCTAGCCCTCGGGACAGTAGCCTCTAGAGCCATCCTGGTAGGGGGAGCTTGAAACTCACAAGTCTGAAGTTCACAAATAAATCACGAATAAACCAGACAAACTTGCAAGTGTGAAACTGAAACAGACTTTGTGAAGGAAAAACACACCCCACAATAAACTCCTAGGGTCCCAAAGCAAGGATGCAGAGGGTTGAATCTTGAGATTCTGTGGGATTGGAGAGCCTAATCCACTTTGCTGGCTTGGAGCCTGGATCCCTGAAACCTCAGGGTGCGACAGGCAGTGGTCTTCTGGATCCAGCTTTTGGCACCAAGAGATGTAGTAGTACAGAAGAGCACTAATATTCTATTAAAAGTAAAACTCAAAAGTTTATTGAGGGGGAATAGAAGTACAGTTTAAACTAGTTTTCAGTGGCTGATTTTTCAGAAATAGATCACCAGGCCTTTCTTCTGAGGTACTTCTGGGTGGACTAGAACCTCCAACTTTCAGTTAGCAGTCAGAGCATTAACTATTTTACACTACCCAGACAGTCCAAAAGTTTGGATGGTTTTGCTCAAAGGTATGTATTTTAGGATGCGGAGTAGGATGGTGGGCCAATGAGATTAAAAGGATATCAAGGTTAACTTTTAGAATTAAAATGTTGTGATGAAGTTGAAAAAAAGAAATGACATTCAAGATGAGAGGAAAGACTCTACTGTGAAGTTTATTTCTTGGCTAAGTTGGCTGTGTAAGTAAGATTGCTTGATATAGGCTAGAGGGAGCAATGTCAAGTGAAATATGTTGGAAATTGTAAGTAAGGCTCAATTCAATTAAAATGTTCTCATGGGTATTATTCCATTTGTGTCTCAACACATTTTTAGTAGGTCTTTTATTATAGATAAGGGAACATCAATTAATCGACTGATCTGGGACTGAAACCCAGATTGGCTCATGCTCTTTCCATTAAAACACACATCTGGGAACCTTCTCCGCATTCTTGGTTAGGACTCTTTCTGACTATGACAAAATGTGAATTTAGGTGGCTTCCTGGAGTTAGATGCATGGTTAATTTTTCTGGAGACTAGGTTACCTTCAATTTATAAAGAACCCATTTCTGAAATGGAATGGTAGTTGGATGACTGCAGTCAAATTTGGGTATGTGCCATTTATCTGGACCATGGGAATTCCATCCTTCCCTGTTCCCTCAGAAAGCTCAGTAAAGCAAAGGGAGGCTGTGGACAGGACAGTTAAAAGGGTTCAGGTGGTTGACCTGATACCAGCTGAGGTATTAGGTTAGTACTTCACTCACATACCAGTTTCTGAATTAAGGATTACAGTATGGAATTTAAGGATCGAGGGAAAAAAATAACAGTTTATGCTAACTGCTCTTTCAACTCTTTCTGAATGTACAGTCTTTGGAGAAAGTCTTATCATTGTAAGTCATGCTTTTATTTCAATGCCGAGTGATAATTCATTTTGATCTAGGAATCCAGGGTTTGAATATATATTTTGGAAA
Source organism: Elephas maximus indicus (assembly GCF_024166365.1). NCBI lineage: Eukaryota > Metazoa > Chordata > Mammalia > Proboscidea > Elephantidae > Elephas > Elephas maximus. The sequence continues at coordinate 46,039,843 of NC_064824.1, forward strand.
ATGTTAGCATTTTGTGCTGCTGAATTAAGTAACTACTGATTAAAAAAAAAAAAAAACCCAGTGTAGCTCTTCCCTGCTGTCTTAAAACCGTATCCAAAAAACAAAACAAAACCTGTTGCCGTCGAGTTAATTCTGACTCATAGCGACCCTACAGGACAGAGTAGAGCTGCCCCGTAGAGTTTCCAAGGAACAGCTGGTGGATTCGAACTGCTGACCTTTTGGTTAGCAGCCAAATGCTTAACCACTGTGCCGCCAGAGCCCCTCAAACCATATCAGGACCCCACATATCTGAAAGAAGGAAATTGTACCTTAAGGCTTAGCACGGAAGTCATAAAGGTTGTTCTCTGTTAAAGGTGGGCTGTCAGCAGCCAACAAATTAGAGCTGTAGGGAGCGTTGAATCTTAAAGTTCATCTTTTACATGAAGAAGGTTCACACAGTACTGTTCTGAGGCCTACTCATAGTGACAGATGCAGAGAGAGGGGCCTTAAATGTTATTAGGAAAACCCAAGCCTTCCATCCTAAGCCCTTTTGACTTTCATTTTAGGCGTCATTCAGGCATTGCTAAGAATATGTCTAAAGGGACTGATCCCAGTTATTTCAAAGGGCCTACTTTTACGTAACATACTTAAGAGAATCATGCATTGTTGTATTCTATGGTGTATCTTAAATGTACCATAGGAAAAGTTGCTGTTGAGTCCATTCTGACTCATGGTGACCCCAGTAGAAATGTGGTCCATAGGGTTTTCAATGACTAATTTTTTAGAAGTAGATCACCAGGCCTTTCTTCTGAGGTACCTCTGGGTAAACTCAAATTTCCAACCTTTCAGTTAGCAGCTAAGTGCCTTAACTGTTTCTGCCACCCAGAACCAAACACAAACCAAACCCGTTGCCATCTAGTCGATTCTGAATTACAGGAACTGTATAGGACAGAGTAGAACTTCTGCATAGGGTTTCTAAGCAGCGACTGGTAGATTCGAACTACCTGTGTTTTGGTTAGCAGCCATAGGTCGCCTTAACCACTGCACCACCAGGGCTCCATTTGCACCACCCAGGGACTCCTTAATATGTCATTACTACAAGTATCAGTGGCTCTAATGATTTATTATCATATATTAGCATAGACTTGTGGAAAGAAAGCTCAAAAGAGCTGGGAGGCAATCCTCACTATAACAATGCAAGTTAGATATCACCACTGTGATGGTTAAGGTGTGTCAACTTGGCTGGGCCATGATTATCAGTGGTTTGGCAGCCGAATGATGCTGCGATCACTTCCATGATGAGATTTGATATGATTGCCTCCATGATGGGATTAGCTGTGAGTAGCCAGTCAGTTGAAAGGGAGTTTCCTTGGGCATGCGGCCTGCATTGGATACAAGTGGACATTCTGGCAAATCTTGTGGGCTTTTGCTTGTTCTGGATCCTGCAGCTGGCTCCTGCTCATCTGACCTCCAACTCTTGGGACTGGTGCTGGCAACTTACCTGTGGTCTTGCCTGCCTATCTTGGGATTCATTGACCTTCGTAGCCTGTGAGCAAGAGCCCTGCTGCCTGACCTGCCAACCTTGGGTTCGCCAGTCCCTGCAGCTATGTGAATCAGGAGAAGCCTCTATCCTGGCTCACAAAGAAATGGCTCACAAAGTTGTAGCCTCTACAACTTTGTGAGCCATTTCTTTGACACAAATCTCTATATTATATGTTTTACCAGTTTTGCTTCTCTAGAGAACCCAGCTGAAGACAACCACTAATTAGATAACTGTAATGTTTTCATGGTCAAATGAAGCACAGTTCTACTCTGACACAAGTGGGGTCACAATGAATCGGAACCTTCTTGATGGCAACTTTTTTTTTATGGTACGCGAAAGGTGCACCATAGAACAGAACATGGCATGATTCTCAAATCCCTTGAAAAACTAGAATCCCAATTGTGGTGGAGACTTACAGTGCTCACCCATATCTAGTTCTCATTTCCTTTTAGACACATGGGGAGATTCCTCTTCCCGGCTCCTTTTGCAATTGGACAGGTCATGTGACTCTTTCCAGCCAATGAGCTGTGGATGAGAATGAGTCACTTCTAGGCCAGACCATTTAATTGCTGGTATGAAACCCTCTGGAAACCCTGGTGGCATAGTGGTTAAGTGCTACGGCTGCTAATCAAAGGGTCGGCAGTTTGAATCCGCCAGGTGCTCCTTGGAAACTGTGTGGGGCAGTTCTACTCTGTCCCATAGGGTTGCTCTGAGTTGGAATCGACTTGATGGCACTGAGTTTGGTTTTTTTTTGGTTTATGAAACCCTCTCGGTCTCCTTTCTCCTACTGCATTAATGGTGTAAACATTTTCCCACATGTATTTAGAGCTGGCTGGAATGCTAAAATAACATACGTACTATAGGTGTCTGGTAGAGGTACCTGGATTTGCAATGGACTTTGAGTAAGCAAGAAGTAAATGTATGTTACGTAAGGTCACCAAGATATGGGGTTGTTGTAGCAGCGTAACCTAGCCTATCCAGACTGTTCTAGGTGTAAAGAAGTTGTAAAATTATTACTGGGCTTATTTGTTAGAAGTCTTCTAGCCTCCTCCTAATATTTACAAGTAATTTGTTGGTGTGCAGTTTCTGACATATTAATGGGTTTGAATTTGATTATTTCAACTCATCCCCCTCACCAAGAATTTTTAATGTCCTATTGGATGTAAGGAAACCCTGGTGGTATAATGGTTAAGTGCTGTAGCTGCTAACTAAAAGGTTGGCAGTTCAAATCCACCAGGCGCTCCTTGGAAACTCTATGGGGGCAGTTCTACTCTGCCGTATAGGGTTGCTACGAGTTGGAATCGACTTGAGGCAGTGGGTTTGGTTTTGGTTTTTATTGGATGTAATATGCAAGAACAAACCATATAGGCAGTTATAACATAAAAGGATAGGAACTAAATTCAGTTAAGTACTGTGTCTGGCATATAATGGGCACTGGACAAACATTTATGCCAATGGAAGAGAAACTGGATGGTGTAGCTGTTACCCGTGATTCTATGTGGCAAAATCCAGTAGTCAAGCTTCAGTTTTTCTCTTACTTGACCTCATAAACAGTGTTTGACAGAGTTCATCACTCTGTCTTTCTTGAAACACTTTTTGTTTCTTGGCTTCTGGGACTCTACAATCTTCTATGTTTTCTCCTGTTCCAGTGGTCATTTCTTGATCTTTTTTGCTGAATCCTTCTTTTCTTCCTGCTTTCTAAATATTGGAGTGCCCCAAGCTCAGTCTTTAGACCCTTTTATTTGAATCTCTCAGTTGTACCTGCTTTCTGTTTTTCTATTGAGTGGTTCTCTTTTTATCAATTTATAAGTTCTCTGTTATATTTTTTTTATATAGAGGCAATTAACTTTTTATCTGTTTGTTATGGATTGAATTCTATTCCCCCAAAATATGTGTTGTAAATCCTAACCGCAGTACGTGTGGATGTAATCCCATTTGGGAATAGGATTTTCTTTGTTATATTAGGGAGGCCGTATCAATGTAGGGTGTGTCTTAAACCAATCACCTTTGAGATATAAAACAAGCAGATTTAGCATAGAGAAGCAGGCAGAGATGGGGGAAGACATGTCATACTCCATGAAAATTGCCAAGGATCTGAGGAACAGAAGCTGAAAAGAGACAAGGACCTTCCCCTAGAGGCTGTTGAGAGAGAGAAAGCCTTCCCCTAAAGCTGGTGTCCTCAATTCTGACTTCTAGCTTCCTAAACTGTGAGGAAATAAATTGCTGTTTGTTAAAGTCATCCACTTGTGGTATTTTGGTTGTAGCAGCACTAGGTAACTAAAACACGATCCTAAATTGCCAATAATTTTACTCTTTTGTCATTAGATTTTGACTTTATATGTGGTTTTCCACATACACATTTGACCTTTAATATAACCAAATATGTCATTATTTTGGAGGGGGCTTTTGGGATTAATATGAGATTTGGAGAATTAGTTAATGTGTGATGAGGTGCTGCTTGAAATATGAGAGTGGGCTCTATGGTAAAGCTCACTCATCATTGTTTGGATATGTTCTTTGGGTTATGTAGCTATATGACAAAGGGCCATGGCCTTCCAATTCACATTTTTGTCAAATTACATTTGTCACTGTATTATCTATTCCTTTGTAACAAAGCACCCCAAAATTTATTGGCTTAAAAGAATAACAGTAATTTATTATCTCTGATGGTTTCTCTGGGTCAGAGATTCAGAAGGGGCTTGGTTGGGCAGTTCAGTTTACCGTCTCTCATGAGGTTGCAATCAGATGTTGGCTGAGGCTTCAGCCATCTGAAGGCTTGAGTGGGACTGGAGGATTTACTTAAAAGGTGACTCATTCACATGGCTGGCAATCATTGCTGGCAAGTTGGTCCCTCTCCCAGTGGGCCTCTTCATGGGGTTGTTTGAGTGTCATCATGATGTGGTGGTTAATTTTCCCCAGAGCAATTGATTTAAGAGACCATGGGAAAAACCCCAATGTCTTTTACGACTTAGCCTCAGAAGTCACACACCATCATTTCTGCCTAATTCTACTGGTCACACAGACCAGCCCTGCTTCAGTGTGTGTAGGAGAGGGGCAGGGTGGGAGACTGCTAAGGGTATGGATACCAAGAGGTGAGGATCAGATCATGGAGAGCCATTTTGGAGGCTGGCTACTACATACAGAGACTTCTTCTGGGGTTTGATATATACAGTGGGCCCTCTGTATCTGCAGGTTCCACATGTGTGAATTGTGGATTGAAAACATTCTGGAAAAATGTTACATTGTTGCTGATTTGTACTATGTAGTTAGTCCTACTGACCATGTACAGACTTCTTTTTCTTGTCATTTTTCTGTAAACAATATAGTACAACAACTATTCATATAGCGTTTACATTGTATTAGGTATTATGAGTAATCTAGAGATTATTTAAAGTATATGGGAGGATGTTCATAGATTATATGCAAATACTACACCATTTTATGTAAGGGATTTGGACATCTGTGGATTTTGGTATCCGTGGGAATCCTGGAAAACAATCACACACGGATATCGAGGGAGGACTGTATTTTAGACTTCAAATACAGAAATGACAACTGATGAATATTGGGGTTTGTCCAAAGCACTATTTGATGTTCTAATCAAGTAGAAAGCAAATGGATGGAATTTTGTAGTCTGTTTGCTTGAGTAGGGCCCCTCAGGACAGAAGGTGTCCAAGATTGCACTGATGCAGTCCCTTCTAGTATACTTTTGGTGACTAAGGTTGTTACTCTTTTTTTCCACTCCCTCCATACTTCTTTGAATCCAAAGATTTAGAAGAAAATAAATCAAATAGGAGCAAGAAAATGTTTAAGACAGAGTAGAAATGCCACTTTTTGTTTTATTTAGTGCTTTTTTTTTTTTATGTGCCAGACATATATTAGACGCTTTTCATAAGTTAAACCTTATTTAGTCCTCTCAACAGCCACTGATGGGAGGTGTTATCATCCCCATTTTAGTTATGAGGAAACTGATTCTAATAGTAATTCATCCAAGGCCATGAAGTAAGTGGTTGAGCTGAGACTTGAACCTAGGTCTTTGTCTCTTCAACCCCCCCCCCAAAACCCACTGCCATCAAGTTGATCCCAACTCATAGCAACCACTTGTGTGTCAGACTGGAACTATGCTCCGTAGAGTTTTTAATGGCAGTAATCTATGGAAATAGATCACCAGGCCTTCAACATTTTGATTTATAGCTGAGTGCAAACCACTTGCACCACTCAGGCGTCTCTCTGCAAAAGCCATTGTTATTCTACTACCTCTCAATGTATCCCATTGATAAAACACAAATACACACACACAAATGTTTAGGCATCAAAAAGTTGAAGTGCTGTGGAATTGTGTGTTACCCGGAAGGATCTAGCAAAGGTAAAAGATCCGGGAAAATGTAATCCCAGGTACAAAAACCCTTTGAAAATGAAAAATGTTTTAGAAATGCAGAGTGGCAATGTTATTAACATTATTCAGCTCAGAGAAGTAAGAAAATGAATCATGTGTAATTCCTCTATGTCTTCTTCAGTCATATTATAACAGAACACCTGCCCATTAATCCTTACCCTCTTAAAACAAGAGCTGCCTATCCAGATAATACATTGGAATTAATGTGTAATTAAAGAAAATTATTACCTGCTTGGATATGAAATGGGAAGTGCAATATTTCAAGTTAATGTACATTCTAGACCAATAAATGTTTTAGGCCAGGGAAGGCTGCTAACGTATAATTTAGGAAGATATCGTTATTTTAAAATTAAAGCATAAAGAGTTTTATGTTTGTGAAAACATTTTGTTGTAATGTCAATATGGTGTGATATTAGTCCTCTATACAAAAACATTGCCTTTCTGACACCTAGTGCTTAAAGTAGGCCTTGGGAATGGGGAAAGCATGTTTTTCCTGGAGTTCTCCCTTTTTTCATATGCGTTTTGTGACGTTCACACATTAACGATGAACTGAGATGATGGCCTTGAGGTTGAGGGATGATATGTAAGCCTCATTACATTGCCTTGGCACTGGGCCCATAGGCACCAGCAACAAGAGCCATGATTTCATTTTAAAAGGAGTTAGAAGAATGTGAAGAAGGTCATGGCCATCAATCTGCAATCACAGATAGGATCTCCTTAAGGAAACGTATGAAACATTTTTAAAACCTCCAGTGAAGGCCCTTGAATGAAGATGGTCATCTTAACTGCTTTCTGATGGAAGTGTGCAGTCTCTGAAATAGCTCATAAGCACTTCACAACAAAAATTGTCTTAAGAACATGCTTTCATTGTAAGTTGTCCTAGCTACAATCTGCATATATAGTCAGTGTATACAATGAGGCAGGTGTATAAAGCAAAAAAATATTTTGCAGTCCTATTAGATTTTGTTAGCTTCACGTTCTGTGAGTGGGTCAGTAATCCTACTGCAGAGGAAAATATTGGAGACTGGAGTTAAATGTCCTGATTAAGGCTGCTTATTGATTGGAAGGCGGGATGTAGGCTTGAGGAGCCTCAATCTCCCAGAATGCACCTCTGCTATTACTAGCTGTAGCCATGAGATCTGTGGACAGTATGCATTTTGGGAAGGACATAATATTGTCTGTTTTCATTCTTGTTTTATTTTTAAGAATATTTTAGAAAAGAAATACATAATACTTAGAATCTGAGTTCTTTAACATGGGATTTTGTCTTGTGAAATTCTATTAACTTTTAGGTGCATACATATATATTTTTATATAATTAAAATTGCAGTGTGTGTTCAAATTTCTGTTTCACTTACCAAAATTAATACAAACATTTTGAAATTTTACTAACTTTTAGGTGCATGCATATATAATTTTACAGAATTAAAATTGTGGTATATGTTCAAATTTTTGTTTGACTTACCAATATTACTACAAACATTTATAGCTGTAAAAAGTCTTAATATTTCATGGTGACATCATAGTCCACCAAGTCAATATGTAATAGTTTAACTATTCCCTTACTGTTGGACATTTAGGTTGTTTGCAAAATTTCCACTCTTAAGAGATGAGAATGTAATAAATTTCTTCATATATACAGCTTTTCATTTTCTGAAGTATTATTTTCTTGAGCTAAATTTTTCAAGAGTGGCATTAGAAGGTCAAGGTCGCTTTGGTTGTTCATGTCATTTATGAATTTGCTTCCTTGATAAATGGTAAATGATTTTCATTTTTATATTGCTAATTTTTATATCTCATCTGTACTTAGGAGCTTCCATAGTACTGATTTGCGTGACCAAATTTGATAATTGTATCAGTAAAGGTCCGAGTGGAGTTCCTGGTGGCACAAAAGTTTATTGCGCTTTGCTACTAACTGAGGGGTTGGAGGCTCAAGTCCACTCAGAGTCACCTTGGAAGAAGGGCCTTATAGAGCACTGTTCTACTCTGACACATATGGGGTTGCCATGAGTCAGAGTTGACTCCACGGTAAAAGGTCCCACTAACCCATTGCCGTCAAGTTAATTCAGTCTCATAGTGACCCTATAGGACAGAGGAGAACTTCCCCATAGAGTCTCCAAGGAGCGGCTGCCTACCTTTTGGTTAGCAGCTGAGCCCTTAACCACTGTGCCACCAAATTCACACCATTGGTTCAAATGAAGAGAATTTAATGACGGGTTACCCACAGAAGTGTGTGCAAGGTTAAAGAACATTGAAGAGACTATAGTAGTGAAAGCCATGACCTCCCCTTAGCTGAAGAGACAAGGGAAGGCAATAGTATTTCGTGAATGCTTAAAGCTGCAGACATGATGGAGGAAGCAGTACCTCCTGAGAGCTGCATTTGTGGAGGGATGCGTCTTAGGTCTTACGCCAGAGATGCTGCCCTGAAGTGTGTGGGGAGCAGGAAGTAACAGCCCAACCTCCCTTTACTTTTGCCTTCCAGTCTCCTACCGGTGCCTCCAGTTGGTCATACCCAACTAGAAGTCAGCTGGCACAGGAATCTGGGTGATGAGGTCTGCAGGTGTCACCTTTTGGGGACAGGTGGAGATGGAGGTGGAAGGGCAAATGATAAAGAACTAGCATGATGATGCTGTTTTTAGGTGCCGTGGAGTCAATTTTTAATTCGTAGTGACCCGATGTGACAGAGTAGAACTGCCCTATAGAGTTTTCTAGGCTGTTATCTTTGCAGGAGCAGATTGCCTGATTTTTCCCCTGTGGATCTGCTTAGTGGATTTGAAGCACCAACCTTTTAGTTAGCAGCCAAGTGCTCCTTGTACCACCAGGGCTCCTTATACAACAATGATGGAAAGTTTATTTCAATAGCAGTACAGGGCCTATTTTGTAGACCCTCATGTTTGGATCCTATTTCACATTTCTCTGGACTGTAATCGCTGACAAAAAGGTCTAAAGTGTTACATTTTCTTTATCATGAAAACTAGGTCTCAGTGAGAGAGATGGGCACGCAGGAAAGAGCATTCAGTGCTGATGAGAATGAGTCACAAGTCTGCTGGGCTCTGAGTCTTTACATTCATCTCATGTCACCTCTGATTTTATTCCTCAAGCTTGTTCCATATCTCCTCAAGCTTCTAATTTTACTCCTCAAGGTTTCCAGCCAACCATGTTTTTTATTTCAAGGATGCACTTTGGGCAGATTGTCTGTGTAAGGACATGGAGACCAGGCAGCATTATGTAGGACAATTCCTCACCTTGGGGATCAAGAACCACAGAGCACGTGTGGACTTTGGGGGTCATGAGTCTTCTGTAAAAAACAAAAACCAAACCTGTTACCATCGAGTCAATTGCGATTCATAGTGACCCTACAGGACAGAGTACAGCTGCCCCATAGAGTTTCCAAGGAGCATCTGGTGGATTCAAACTGCTGACCTTTTGGTTAGCAGCCGTAGCACTTAACTACTACGCCACCAGGGTTTCCATGAGACTTCTATAAGAATTTTAAAATGTTGCTTTCATTACTTACCAATATTACTACAGTACCATCAATAAAAATTTAATATGGGCATATTTTAGATCTTTTGGATGACTGACTGTCTTATATCTCTGCCCTTCTGCATGATTTCAGTGTCTGTGCTTGCATTTATGTTTGTGTTCAAATTAGTGTCAAGCAGAACTTCTTTCAGTGTGGAGGGTTCTTAAAAAAAAAAAAAAACAGAATAAACTTAATATGACACTAAAACATTATTTACATTTAAAGACCAAATAGCCCCTGGCAGGTTTCTGAAGAAAGTCTTCACAGTTGTTCCAGTAGGGAAAATGGTGGTCCAATCCAGTTGTCACATGGAACATGGGAGTAGATGCTTGCTGAGCTTAAAGGGACTCATTCCACAATGATCACTACCATTTATATCCTCATTTGGACAGCAGTGTGGTTTCAGTATATCAATCATCTATCATATTAAATTAATGCTTTTAATTTGAATGCTATTGGTTTTATAGTTTTGATTGTATTTACTTATAAACATGCTTTGTCTTGAATAGATTAAGAGCAATATGCCTAAAGATTTTGTATCTGGTTTTATGTTGGTGGTTTTCTAAGTAGCACACTAATAATAATTAAAGTTAACATTGGTGGATTCACGGGAACATTTTTCTTTAGAAAGGTATATATGTACCTCAAGTTGGACAGTTACTACATGGAGGAAAGAGTAGTAGACTGGTAACCTCAGCCTTGGTTTACTGACTGAATGATGGAAGGAAGAAGGGAAAGAAGGAATGATGGACAGGTGGAAATGATTTTTTAAAATCTCTTTTAGGTAAAAAATGCATGACTTTATGTATTTCATTCAAGAAATCATGAGGTTTTAATGATTTAGTAGCACATATTTAGGAATTAACCCACTGCCATTGAGTTGATTCCAACTCTTAGCGACCCTATAGGACAGAGTAGAACTGCCCCATAGGGTTTCCAAGGCTGTAAATCTTTGTGGAAGCAGACTGCCATATCGTTCTCCGGCATGTTCAGAAAATAGCTACATGATATTAGCCAAGAGGATCCATTAACTCATTTGATCCATGCTTTTCTAGTTAGGGACTCTTTCCTGTGGAATGCAGGGGCAATTCTTCCTATTTCTTTCATTACCAAATAGCATAACTCCTGACGGATTTTCTCAAGTATTAATTCCAGTGGTTGAAAATGATAAAGAATGTCCCTTTTCTCACTCCTTACTGCACTGCCCCTCCAAGAATGTGGATCATGAATGCAACTCTGTTGGGTGAAATATCAATATATAGTCCTCTTTGGGGCTGGGAAAAACTACCTTGTAATTATAAGCAACAATATTTCCATTGCGCAGAGAACACTGTCTTCTCTGTGCACATAGTAAGAAATTTATGTCAACGTTAGGACAGTTACATGCGATGGGAAAACCAGGTAATGGTGTGTTTACTGTTAAGTGCATCACTTAGGTCTTTAGGCAGGGGTTATAAAACATGTTATGTGAGTGTGGGATCATGTGATACTGTGAGCAGGTGTGCATGCCAGAGTAGCCCAGTGTTCTCAACTAGTCAACACCTTTTGTCCTTCGCAACCCACAAGAGTGGAATTAGTTCTAACACTTCTGAAGTTGTGGTAACAGGGCAGTTATTAACTATTATTGTTGCCAGGTACTTATTCCTCTAATGAATTTCATCAGAAGTACAGGTAATCCAAATAATAAATAGTTCATAGATAATTTGGAACTGACATTAAAATGTGTTAATGTAGCTTCTCCCCTGCCAATTAACCTTTCTTCTGGTTTGCTTTAGAATTATGTAAAAAAAGAGCCTGCCTTCCACAAGTTAGGAATCCAAATGACAGTGTTGCTCCTTCCCAACACTTTTCTCACCTCTCTCTCCCCATACTAACTTAATTGCCCAGGCTATCATGAAAAGTAATGAAGAAATGGCCACAGGAAGCTTCTTTCGTTAAGTTTTCTGCAGGTCGACCCCAATCCTCAAGTAGACCCAGACTCCGTAACCAGATTGTGAAGAAGCCTTTGAAGAAGGTCCTCAGGGTTTTTTTTTTTTTTCTTAAGAAGAAAGTTCATGTGGTTGGACTGCATCTAGCAAAAATTCCACCGTAAAAAGGAATGAAGTTCTAATACATGCTGTGACATGGACAGACCTTGAAAACATTATGCTAAGTGAAATAAGCTACACACAAAAGAACAAATATTGTATGATCCCATTGGTATTCATATGAAATACCTAGGATTCATAGAGACAAAGTAGATGAGTGGTTACCATGGGCTGGAGTAAGGGGAGAATGGGGAGTTACTGTTTAATGGGTACAGAATTTCTGTTTGGGGTGATGAGAAGTTTTGGAAACAAATAGTGTTGATGGATGCACAGCATGGTAAGTGTGATTAATGCCAGTGGATTGTACACTTGAAAATGGTTAAAATGGCAAGTTTCATGTTGCTTGTATTTTGCCACAATTAAGAAAAAAAAAATCCAGGAGGAAATTGGGCTTTCCCTGTCAAAGGTTAACCTGTTATATCACCTCTCCCTCACCCCAAACCTCTCGATCCGATCGGCAAAACCCAGGAACTCAAACACATCTTGCCTAGTAGTCAGTATGGTAACTTTACAAATCACTTATCTCCAAGCGTGTTTGCTAAAGCCAAACAATGCCTGGCTCCTGCAGAGTCCTCCGTAAAACAAAACCACCCCTAGGCTGGTTAAAGTACACTGCTTTCTAGACATTGGTCAAAGTTTGAGCTGCCACAGCACAGCCTTGCCTTCTCCTTGGGGGCCTTTCTTCACTCAGAGCCCCTCCTCCTTCCTTAGGTAAACCAGCCTAGCTTCAGGGGTCATGGAACTCCTCCAGGGAGATTCATTCTGTTCAGAGGCGTGCCCTGGGCTCAAAACTCCATTAAATCTGCTGCTGCCCCCCAGGTCCTGTATCACAACTAGGGAGGGGCAGGTTTAGGATGGGAAGCAGAGTAGTGAGGGAGTCTTAGAGCTGGTCCAGGCTGATTAGGGGTATGATACCATTTTTCCCCTAATACATTTAATTAATATCATAACCCCTTTTCCAAACAATATAAGCACCTTAAGGAATTTAACTCTAATTATCCTCTCTTGAATTATATGCTTTGTCATTGTTTTGACATTGAGTTGATTTTCGAATGATAGCGATCCCATGTACCACAGTACAACTGCCCTATAGGGTTTTCTTGGCTGTAATCTTTACGGAAGCAGACTACTAGGTCTTTCTCCCATGGAGCTGCTGGCTGGATTCAAGCCACCAACCTTTTGGTTAGCTGCCAAGTGCTTACTCATTGTGCCACCAGGGCTCCTTTAATTATATGCTACTGGTGTGTAATGGCATAGTGGTTAAGAGCTTGACTGCTAACCAAAAGGTTGGCAGTTCGAATCTACTCGCCGCTCCTTGGAGACTCTGTGGAGCAGTTCTGCTTTGTCCTATATATAGGGTTGGTATGAGTTGAAATTGACCCGATTGCAATGGGTTTGATTTTTTTTTTGTCTTTTTGGTTTTGGTGTCTAATATTTTAGTTCTCACTTCTACCACCACAACTTAGACATTAGTTTAATTTTTATTTTATATGGATAATTTAAAATATCTGTGTAAAATTACCTGCATATTTACCAACTTTTCTGCTCACATGTCAGACATTCCTTCTGGGCTCATTTTCCTCCTTTTGAAAGCACATCTTTTAGAAATTCTTTTAATAAAGTTCTGTTGATAGTAAATTTTCTTCATTGTTATTTATCAGAAAATGTATTTATTTCATTCTCATTCTTAAAAAAATAACTTCACTGAATATTCCAGATTAATAGTTGTTTTCTCTTAGCACTTTGAAGATAACTACTGTTTTTTTTTTTACTTCAGTTGTCACTGCTGGAAATCTGCTGACAGTCTAATTGTTGAGAACCTCTTCTCTTCTCTGGTTGCATTTAGAATATTGTCTTTGCCTTTGGTGTTCTTCAGTTTCACTTCATTGTATCTGGGTGTGGATTACTTTGCATTTATTTTATTTATTATATTGTGTTTTCTGCATCTTTGGATTGGTGTTTTTCACTAATACTAGAAAAATCTTGGCCATTATGTCTTGAAAATTACTATTCCTCCGTTCTTTCCTTCTAGGACTTCCAGTGGACTTGTGATCATCCTTCTTATTCTATGCTTTATGGCTCTTAATATCCTTTTAATATTTTCCATCTCCTTCTCTCTCTGTCTGCTGAATTCTGATCACTTTTTTTTCAGGTCAGTAATTCTTTCTTCACCATGCCTAATCCTGTAGTTTAAGCCATCCATCGAGTTTTTAATTTCAGTGATTTTATGTTTTGTTTTGTTTCTAAAAATTCCCTTTCTCAAGTTTTCAGATTATCTTGGTCATTTTTAAAAGGCTTGTTTTATTTTTTATTTCATATTTTATTGCATGAAGTATTTCATAAATGTTTTTTTCTTAGTCATCTAGTGCTGCTATAACAGAAATACCATAAGTGAATGGCTTTAACAAAGAGAAATTTGTTTTCTCACAGTCTAGTACGCTAGAAATCCAAAGGGCGTCAGCTCCAGGGGAAAGCTTTCTCTCTCTGTTGGCTCTGGAGGAAGGTCCTTCTTGTCAGTCTTCCCCTGGACTAGGAGCTTCTCTGCACAGGAACCCTGGGTCTAAAGAACATGCTCTGCTCCCAGTGCTTCTTTCTTGGTAGTATGAGGTCCCCCCTCTCTGCTTGCTTCCCTTTCCTTTTTATCTCTTGAGAGATAAAAGGTGGTGCAGGCCACACCCCAGGGAAACTCCCTTTACTTTGGATCAGGGACTTGACCTGGGTAAGGGTGGTATTAAAAATCCCACCCTAATCCTCTTTAACATAAAATTACAATCACAAAATGGAGGACAGCCACACAAAACTGTGAATCATGGCCTAAGTCGACACATATTTTTGGGGGACACAGTTCAATCGATGACATATTCTATATTTGAGAATAACATCTCTGGTAATTGAGGACCGAATTCTGTTGTTTATCATTTTCACCAACTCTTATTTTTGTGGCCTTGTTTTCTTGTGTTTTGAGGAGTTTTTTTGAGAGCTTCTATTTGATTAATTTATATCAATCTTGAGGACTTTCCTGTAGAAGAGATTTGCATTTCTTGTTAACCTGGAGCTTGGAGGCAAGACTGACCTAGAATTATTTTAGTAACCTTCAAGGGTCTTACTAATGCACAAGTCTCAGGTTCAGCTACTCCATCATGTGAGAGACCCAGTGTTCAGTCTTTGAATTCCAGAGGGCTTTGCAGCATCTGTTCCCAGGGTAACCCTGACTCTTATCATTTTCCTTTTTTTTCCTTCTTTCTTTCCTTCCTCCCTGCCTCCATCCCTCCTTCCTCCATCATAACAACACACAAGCCACCACAGCACAACAAAACAGACAGACAGGTGGTGGAGAATATGTGCTAGAAGGATAAAATTCAACTGACCTTTTTAGATGATACCCCAGTTTCTTGCCTTCTCTCAATTATAGCTAACTTGTGTCGAAGTGTAGACCGAGCCCTGGAACTACTCTTGCCATGTAGTATATAATGGTGCCCTAAGATCCTTCATTTCACATACTACCTTATGGTCTTTACTGGATTGATTATCTTGAGGACATTGTGTCTTCGGAATATAGTATTCTGAAGTGTGTCTTCAAAATACAGTATTGTAAAAACAAATGACTATGTTTTAAATGGAAAAAAAAGTCGGACCCCTGTTATGGATTGAATTGTGTCTTCTCAAAATATGTGTTGTACATCCTAACCTCTATGCTTACGGTTTTAATCCCATTTGGGAATCAGTTATCTTTAATATGTTAATGAGACAGGATTAGTGTTGGCTGTGTCTTGAATCAGTTTCTTTTGAGATATAAAAGAAATTAAACAAGCAAGTAAGTGTGCGGAGATGGAGTAAAATAGATGCCAAGACACTTGGAAATCTCCAAGGAACCAAGAAACAGAAGCTAAAGGGACAAGGACCTTCTCCCAGAACCCAGAGAGGGAGAATGTCTTCCCCTTGAGCTGGCATTTTGAATTTGGACTTCTAGCCTCCTAAACTGTGAGAAAATAAATTTCTGTTTCTTAAAGCCACCCACTTGTGGTATTTCTTTTATAGCATTACTGGATAACTAAGGCAGAATTTGGTACCAGAGAGCAGAGTGCTGCTCTAACAAATACTTAAAATGTGGATGTGGTTTTGGAATTGAGTAATGGGTAGAGGCTGGAAGAGTTTTAAGGTGCTAACATTAAAAACCTGGATTGCCTTGAAGAGACTGTTGGTAGAATTATGTACATCAAAGGCAAATCTGGTAAGGGCTCAAAAGGGAGTGAGGAGAGCTATAGAGAAATTCTGTATCATCTTAGAGAATACATACTGTGCCAGCAACAGAAGGTTGCCAGAAATGTGGACATTAAATGTGCTTCTGGTAAGGCTTTAAAAGAAAATGAGGAACGTGTGATTGGACGATGGAGGAATGGTGATGCTTTTTATGCAGTGGCAAAGAACTTGTCTGAATTATATTCAGATGTTTGGTGGAAAGTAGAACTTTTAAATGATGAATTTGGATATTTGGCAGATGAGATTTCTAAGCAAGACCTTAAAGGGGCTGTGTGGTTTCTCTTTGCTGCTTACAGTAAAATGCAAGAGAAAAGAGATAGACTTAAAAATGAACTGTGCAAAATGAAAACAGAGCTTAAAGATTTGGAAAAATCTTTTGTACAGACTATGGACACATGTTCTAGAATGTTCACCAAGGATGTGGCTATACAATCCTTAATTAAAGAGATTAAGTCTGTGAATCATGGATCTAACCAACTACCACAGCAGAAAACTCATCAGCTTAGACCAAAGGGGACAGAGAAAAAACAAAAGGAAAGAATGCTGTCTGCCTTTTGAAATTGTACAGGCAGGACACAGTCCAAAAGAGATACATCTGTTGGTCCTCAAAGAAAAGAGAAAGACCATCCCTGGAGCAGCTTGGAGATCAGCAGAACTGTTGGAAATAGCTCAGGATGCAGGGCCTTTTCAGTTTCAAAGGGTGGGGCCATGGTCTCCTGGATCTCAAAGGGCGGGGCTAAAGCCTCCTAGGTTTCAGAGAGTCAGATCTTTGCCAGCTCTGTTCTGGAGTGTGGGGTTGCTATTAAAGTGTGCCAAAGGGGTGGTTGGGGCTGCCACCCAAAGCTAAGAGGTTGAGGCTGCCACACCCAAGGGGTAGAAGAATGGGCCTTCCAGGACTGAGGGGTTGGAATTGCCACTCAGATGGACTAGGAGAATGGGGCCATCCAAAGTGGAGGGAGCAAAGCTTCCATCCCAGTGGGCATGGAAGACGGAGCTGAAGCCCAGGACTGAAGGGCCTACATCCAGAATCCAGAGGGTGTGCCCAACACCGAGAGTCTGGGGGATGGGACCGTTGCCCATATGGTCTCAGAGAACAGAGGATTATTTTCAAACTTTGAGATCTAATGTAAATCGTTCTGCTGGGTTCAGATATGCTTAGTGCCCATTATCCCTTCTTTCCCACCCAGTTTTTCCCATTTGTAATGGAAATGTCTACCTTGTGCCTGTTCCACCATTGTACTTTGTAAACAGATAACTTGTAATCTAGATTTTTGTAAAAAAAACTAGATTACAGGTTCACAGATGAAGAAGAACTTTGCCACAGGATGGAATATGTCTAAAGCCTCACCCATATTTGGTTTAGATCATTCAGAAGATGAGATTTTGGACTTGGAGTTGATTTAAGACTTTAGGGATGATGGGATGGGGTGAATATGTTTTGCATATGGCAAGGACATGTATTTTGAGCAGCCAAAGGGTGGAATGCTATAGATTGAATTGTGTCCCCCCAAAATATGTCTTGTAAATCCTATCCTCTATGCCTGTGGTCATAATGCCATTTGGGAATGGGTTGTCTTTGTTATGTTAATGAGGCAGGATTAGTGTAGGGTGTGTCTTGAGTCAGTTTCTTTTGAGATATGAAATTGATTAAACAAGTGAGTGAGCAGAGATGGGGTAAGATAGATGCCAAGACACATGGATATTTCCAAGGAACCAGAAAGCAGAAGCTTAAGAGACAAGGACCTTCCTCCAGAGCCAACAGAGAGAGAAAGCCTTCCCTTAGAGCCCAGCATGCTGAATTTGGACTTCTAGCCTCCTAAACTGTGGGAAAATAAATTTCTGTTTGTTAAAGCCACCCACTTGTGCTATTTCTGTTATAGCAGCATTGGATAATTAAGACAACCCCTATTTGGGTATTTGATTCCTTTAAAAAATAGGTTTTCAGCTGACATATATCATTTACCTGATTTCCTTATTTAAAAGAAAAAAATGACCCATTACCTACAAAATATTTTTTGCTTTTGCCACTTGGGTTTGATATTGCCATCATTTGTTTCTTGAAATTCAGGTTTATGTCTTTTTTTTCTTTTTAAGCCTGGTCACACCTACCATGTAATAAACTTTTCTGAAATTGAGTGACATTTTCCAGATGGGTAACACTTAACAGAGATCTGGGGATGGCATTTAGTTATGTACCTTCCGATAGCATTTAAAACCTACTCCTAAGTTAGCCTTTAATTAGTAGAGCAAATTATTTGGTCCAAGCGATAGATCCAAATCATAGACTTCAGGGATATTTTCTGAAAACTGACTCTTTGTCTTGGTTCTAGTCATTAATACCACACCTTCTTCCACATCGTTGCTGAGCAGCTGCTGTAATTACTCAAGCGAGTCTCACAAGGATGGAAAGTGGAGATAGAACTGGATTTTATTTGGCATTAATCAAGGCAGTCTTTAGTGTTTTTGCCTCTTCGGATAGAGACTATTGAAGAAAATGTGAAAGGCACTCAGCATTCCCAATAGATAGTGGTAAGAGGATCTTTAAATATGAAAATTTCCTAAATTTTCTCTTTTCAAAAATAACCTTTCAAAAAGAGTCAGAATTTCTTGGGGCAATTATGGAGCCTTTTGTATTGACGAAATAGCAACAAGATGTGTTGTAGAAGGTTACGTATTTGTTCATTCCTCAGGTGCTTAAGGATGTGCCAGTGAAGAACAACACATCACCTGCCTTATATGTTCTTTTGAGAGACTGCTTTATTTATAATCTTGCTTAGTGTTATGCTTCCCTTGTTGTAAACAAGAAGAAAATCTTGTGAGAATTGTTTAGGCCATGTTTAGAGAAAAGGAGAACTCATCTGGGGAACATCATCTCTTTTCTGGTGAAAATGTTGAATAAATTCCTGATTGGTCGAAATGTAATGTTGAGTGGAGGAGTAGCAAATGGCATGTGGTACTTCATGGGGTCCAATTACATTCCTCCTAAAACTCAGCACATAGGAGAAATCCTTCAGACACAAAGAGGTCCTCTGCTGGGGACGTGCAAGTCAAGAATAACCAAAACCCAAATGTTGGTTTTTGGAAAACTAGGCAATAGTTATCTCCTCTAGACTCTAAGACCCCAATAAGAAAAGAAAAAAACAAACAAAGAGCCATACCCATTGCCATCAAGTCCATTCCAACTCACAGCGACCCTATAGGACAGAGTAGAACTGCCACATAGAGTTTCCAAGGAGCACCTGGTAAATTCAAACTGCTGACCTTTTGGTTAGCAGCTGTGGCTCTTAATCACTGCGCCACCAGCGTTTCCTCATAGCAACCCTATAGGGCAGAGTAGAACTGCTCCATAGAATTTCCAGGGAGTGCTTGGTGGATTTGAACTGCCAATCTTTTTGGTTAGCAGATGTAGCACTTAACCACTACGCCACCAGGGCTCCATAGCAGGTGAAATTACTTAGGTGTAAAGAATTTTTCCAAGCTTGAGAATATACAAAATAGAGGAAGCAGGATGTTTCTTGGGAGTTTGGCCTGAAGGAATTAGGACAAGCTAATTAGGCCTGTACTGCCCTTGTATACACTTCCTACCCTGTACTTCCTTTAGGGAAGCAGTCCTCAAACCCTCTACCTGAAAATCTTATTTTTGGAAAGGACACAGTTAACTCCCTCATAGAGAGTTATAGATGACCAACAGGCTTCATGGGTTTCTTCCTTCTGGTTTTTAGCTAGAGGAAAGCTCTTAAGCCAAGGGAATTCAACTGTATAATGGCAAGAGTATATAGAGTATATACTAAAAAAACAAAAAAAATATACTAAGTGGAGTTAATTACTTTTGGGGGAAAGGTCAAGGGGAGTGATAAATGCTTTTAGTTGTAAGGTTTTCCCTATGAAGTTGGCCACATCCGCAGCTAGTGGTGATCACGAGGAAATAGATGATACTCATGGTGGACTTTATTCAGCTGTGTGGATGGG
Source organism: Elephas maximus indicus (assembly GCF_024166365.1). Taxonomy (NCBI): domain Eukaryota; kingdom Metazoa; phylum Chordata; class Mammalia; order Proboscidea; family Elephantidae; genus Elephas; species Elephas maximus. The sequence continues at coordinate 46,059,603 of NC_064824.1, forward strand.
GCTCTGTGTTTTCAGAGCAGAGAACCTATATGATTCATCTCTGCATCCTTTATTTCTAACACAAGGCCTGGTACGAGGTAGGAGCTGTTGAATGGATGTTGTAGTGGTTAAGTGCTACGGCTGCTAACCAAAGGGTTGGTGGTTCAAATCCACCAGGCGCTCCTTGGAAACTCTGGGGCAGTTCTACTCTGTCCTATAGGGTCACTATGAGTCGGAATCGACTCGATGGCAGTGGGTTTGGTTTGGTTTTGAATGGGTGTTAGCTCAGGACGTGCTAAAGGGGCTAGCCTATCTGGGAAAAAGAAAGCCTTATAGGCAAGTACCCAATATGGAGGGACATGGATAATACCGAACACCAATGTTGTCTTGCACCTTTGTCTGTTGTTTTAGTCCTCCTTGAGAGCATTTTTCCTCTTTGTGAATAAAGTGGCTTTCTTGTTTTTGTTCCTTCTTGCTTCTGCTCCATCCCAGGCCCTCATCTTTGGTGCAGGAGCCTGGATACTGCTGGTCTTGTGCTCAAATGCAGTGAATGCATCTCTCTGTCTCCAGTATGCCCCTGAGAGACCTATTCATTCAGGACTCTTCTCCTTCCATATCTTAAGACAAAAAAAAAAAACACACACACAAACCCCAGTGGCTGCCAAGTTGATTTTGACTTATGGCTCCCCCATGTGTGTTAGAGTAGAACTGTGCTCCATAGAATTTTCAATGACTGATTTTTTGGAAGTAGATCACCAGGCCTTTGTTCTGAGGTGCCTCTGTGTGGACTCAAACTTCCAGCCTTTTAGCAGCTGAGCATGTTAACTGCACCGCCCGGGGACTCCACATCTTAAGACAAGCCCGTCCTTTCTCTGGCTTGGATTTATTCAAGACATGGCCAAGTGCTTTGTTACCCATGAAGACCTTTCTGAGAACATAGTTTGTGCTGCTCTATTGATTTGTCCCCCACCCCCTACTACCAAAATGGCAGTCTTCTGGATGTACTGCACTGGTGTTATTCTAGGAAAAAACTTTAACTGTCTTTTGAAGAGAAGGATAAGGGGGAAAGTCTCACTGTTTTAATTTGGAATCAGAGTGGCTCGTGTCCTGTAGTCATATCATAATGAGTCTTTATTTAGGCAAACATCTACGGAGTAATTAGTCAAGGAGAGATGAAAGTTAGTCATCCATCTTAGGTATCGTACAAGCCCTGTTTTACACCAGGAAGTAAAGTTCAGGGTGCTTGCTCAAAACCAAAGTTTTCTGCATCTGAAAGAGGGTATTAAGCCTCGTCCGACTGAGTTATAGCAGGACCAGATTAAGTGATCCCTAAAAATTTTTTTTTTTTTTAGTGCCTAGGAGAGAGTACTGACTGCATTCTCCCTCCTTGTTCCTCCCACCACTGAAAATTTGCATTCACCTACCTACAGTCGACCAGCTCTTTCTACCTGGAGACAAGAAGACGCCTTAGAATGTCTTGATCTTTTTGCACTTGGTTTGTGTCTAAGAAAGGTCACTGAGGCTAAGGATCTCTTTCAGATTTGTCCTCTGCCTGAAACTTTCTACTTTCTTAAAAAGCCTTTTATCCCAAATGTCTACAACATCAGTCATAATAATACCTTTCCATGCTCATTTGTTTAAATATACCACACTTCTGCCTGCCATTGGCAACCCTCCTGGACTAGTCTGCTTCTGTTAATCACATGGATGTTGTGAGTATTATGTTCACAAGTGGATGCAGAGCAGATATTTTGACTGAACTACAAATCCTCACCACATGAGCTACTCCTGCTTAGCAAAAACATAGTAGATAGTTGTGATCTGGAGTTACATTAATCTTGGGGATTAGGCTGGGTGCTCATCGATTAAATACTGTGGTCTCAGTATGAACTTTTTATGAACTTTCCACACAAGGTTGTGTCTTAGAATGTTTTAAGATAAAGGCAGTTGTTGATCCTGACTTCATTTCGTTTCATATGCTTTTATGTTATAGCTTTCTTAATGTCAGCAGTAAGAATGTGCTTCAAATAGCTTTGAGTCCTAATCTTGTAGTTCTGCTTGTTGAAGATAAGCAGCAATTTCTTTTTTTCCCGTGGGTCACCAGTGGGTCTAAATGAGCCCCTTAGTTGTGTTGGCAGGACTTAGTGAGAAGACAGGAGAAAGGAGTGTGTGGGGGGGTGGGCGGGGGTGGTCAGGGAATGAGAAAGCATGAGAAATATAAAGACAGGAGAGAAAAAAGAGAGTGGAGCATTTTGGAAGGTGAATAGGCCACCAGTTACTTCAGGGCTGCAAGTGTCCTGCATAACAATTTATAAGCCAAGAGTTGGCGAGGCCCCATCCACAGGCTCCAATAGAGAGCATGTATGTGTGGGTCTCAGCGGCCAGTCAGTGCCACTTCGCTGCTCCCTACATTGGATGATTGAAGATCAGGAGAGTTGTCAGGGCTCAGGGAGATAAGAACACTGGAAATTCCTCAGTCTTGAAGATTCATGGAGATAATTCCCCAGCAAAAGGCAAAGGATATTCTGACCAGCCATGTCTTTGGGAAAAATAAGAGCTAAAAACAGAACGAGAGATCAGAAAGAATTGATGATGAAAATACTACTGTCAAAGAAAGATACATCTCAGAAAAACCCACAGAACCAGGAAATCTCAGAGGTCATTAGTCTCATCTTGGTGCTTTAGAGATGAGAAACCTAGAGCAAGGAAAGGTTGGAGGAAGAGACATGTCCAATGTCACGCAGTAAGTGGCTGAGCAAAGCATGTATCATGGGTCTTTCCACACTGTTGTGCAGCCTTTTCTAGAAATGGAATAATAGGCAAATTAGGACTGTGTTGCATAGAATCAAATAAGGCAGGGTAGTTGTCGTTAGTTGCCATAGAGTTGGTTCTGACTCATGGAGGCCCCATGTACAACAGAATGGAAGTAGGGCAGACGAGAGTTAAATATCTAAAGCAAAGCCATGCCTAGAATGGATTTCATTTTTTTGAGGTCTTGAGAACTCAAGTTTTCCAGAGCTGGCTAGACTCCCTGTCTGCAGCAAATAGAAGAAACATTGTAGTTGGCGCCCAGACAGCCTAGTACCGACTTCAACTGAAGGATTAATATGAAGATGGACTTATCTTCTATGTACCATGATATGATTTCTGCTTGAACAACAACAACAAAAAAAAAGCCCATTGCCATTGAGGCAATTCAGACTTGTAGTGACCCTATAGGACACAGTAGAACTGCCCCATAGGTTTTCCAAGGAGCGCTTGGTGGATTCCCATTTTGGCAACATCCTCTTTGGTGCAGATGGAAATGAACTCATTGGCAGCTATACACCAAGAAGGAGGAGGGCTCCAAAACTCTTTTAGGACTACTTAGCAAGGAGATTTACTGTTAAAGACTCAGGACAACTTATTTCCATCTTCTGGATGTACAGTTTGTTAACTGTACTTGGCCCTGGCCCCATTAAATTAGTTTTCTCCACTCTGTAGCTTGTCGAAAGCATTGCTAGGGCTCTGATGCACAGCTCCTTGGCAGGCAGCTTAACTTAGTAGAACACTGCTAGCAAATGTCACTTGTTGTGTGCCATCAAGTTGATTCCGGCTTATAGTGATCCTGTAGACTCAGATTTATAATTATGGTTTGCTCAAATGTTGGCTGTTGGCTTTGCATATATGCCCTTAATTATGTTGAGGTATTTCCGTTGTATTCCTATTTTGCTGAGAATTTTTATCAGGAAAAGGTGTTGGACTTTATTAAATGCCTTTTCTGCATCGATTGAGATGATCATGTGATTCTTTTCCTTTGTTTTACTTATGTGGTAATTTGTTAATTAAGCCACCTTCCGTCCTTGGTATGAATCCTGCCTGATCATGATACATTATTTTTTTGATATGGTTTTGTATTCCGTTTGCCATAATTTTGTTGAGAATTTTTGCATCTATATTCATGAGAGATACTGGTCTGTATTTTTCTTTTTTTAGTGCTGTCTTTGGCTTTGGTATCAGGTTTATGCTGGCTTCATAGAATGAATTAAGGAGTATTCCTTCCTTTTCTATGTACTGGGATAATTTGAGCAGCATTGGTGTCAACCCTGCTGTGTTTGGTAGACTTCTCCAGTGAATCCATCTGGGCTGGGGCTTTTTTGTTGTTGTTGGGAGTTTTTAGTGACATCTTCAATTTCTTATTTTGGTATAGGTCTGTTTAGATTTCCTACCTCTAATTGTCTTAGTTTAGATAGGTAATCCGTTTCCAGAAACTTGTCCTTCTAGGTTTTCAAATTTGCTGGAGTATAATTTTTCATAATGTTCTATTATGATCCTCTTTATCTTGGTCAGTTCTGTTGTAATGTCACACATTTCATTTTTTTTGGTTATTTTTTTGTTCTCATTTTTTTCCTTTGTCAATTTGGCCAGTGGTTTGTCAGTTTTACTGATCTTCTCAAGTTTTAGTTTTGTTGATGCTTTCTATTGCTTTTCTATTTTCTTTTTCATTTATTTTTGCTCTGATCTTTATTGTTTCCTTTCTCCTGGTAACTGTGGACTACTACTGTTCCTTTTTTATTTGTTCAAGCTCTTGGGTTAAGCTATTGATTTTGGACCTTTCTTCTTTTTTGATGTGTGCATTTATTGCTATAAATTTTCCTCTGAGCAGTGCTTTTGCTGTGTCCCGGAGGTTTTGGTATGTTGTGTCTTCATTCTTATTTGATTCTAAGAATTTTGTAATTTCATTTTTAATTTCTTCTATGACCTAGTAGTTTTTAGGGAATGTGTTTTTCAGTTTCCGTGGATTTAATTTTTTTTCCTTGCTCTTTCTGTTACTGATTTCTGAATTATAGCATTATGGTAAGAGAAGATGCTTTGTATTATGTTGATGTTTTTGAATTTATTGAGGCTTGCTTTGTCATCTAGAATATGGTCTATTTTGGAGAATGACCCATGTGCATTATAGAAGAGTGTGTACTGTGCTGCAGTTGGCTGTTATGTTCTGTATATGTCTGTAAGATCAAGTGGTTTTTGTGTGTGTGTGTGTTATTTAGTTCTTCTCTGTCTTTATTGAATTTTTTTCTAGTTCTGTCCCTTGTCAAAAGTGGTGTGTTAAAGTCTCCTACTATTCTTTTAGAACTGTCTATATCTCTTTTCAGTTCTGCTAGAGTTTATGTATTTTGGAGCCCTGTCGTTGGGTGCATAAATATTTATTATAGTTATGTCTTCTTGGTGAATTGATCCTTTAATCATTACATAATGCTCTTCATTGTCTTTTATAATGGATTTTGACTTAATGTCTGTTTTACCAGAAATTACCATTGCTACGCCTGCTGTCTTTTGGTTGCTGTTTGCTTGATATATTTTTTTCCATCCTTTGATTTTTAACTTATTTATGTCTTTGTGTCTAAGGTATATCTCTTGTAGGCAGTGTATTGATGGGTAATATTTTTTTTTTTTATCCATTATGTCACTCTCTGTCCCTTGACTGGTACATTTAATCCATTTACATTCAGTGTGATTAATGATAGGTATGTATTCGTTGCTGTCATTTTGTTATACCTTTTTTTTGTGATGTTAACCGTTTCTTTGTTCCTCTTAATTTTTTGTGCTGAGTTCTTTTTGTATATGGATTTTCTTTTCCTATCAGCTGTTGTTGCTGTTTTTTGTATTAAGGAGTCTTTTTGATTTTCTTCTTTATTTTGGTGAGTAGATTTTTTCATTTTCTTTGTGGTTATCCTGAAGTTTACCTGTATCCTCTTAAATTTAAAACAGTCTGTTATTTCTTGATATCTCCTTGACTTCCTGTCCATACGGAAGTTCTATAACTACATCTTTTATTCCCTCTTTTTGTTTTAAAGTTGTTGTCATTTACATCTTAACACCTCTGGCTCCCTATAGTAAGTTTTGTAGCTTTATTTTACTTTTGTCAAATCTTTATCTGAGTTGGTATCTGGGTGATTCTGTCATGTGTCTTTATCTCAGGTTGTTGTCTGATATCATTGGTTCTCTATCTGAAGGACTCCCTTTAGTATTTCTTGTTAGGCTGGTCTGGTTTTTAAAAATTCCCTTAATTTCTGCTTATCTTGGAATGTCTTAGCTTCTCCATCATTTTTGAAAGACAGTTTCCTGGATATATGATTCTTGGTTGGCAATTAATTCTTTTCTTTCAGAATTTTATACAGGTCATCCTATTACCTTCTTGCCTGCATGGTTTCTGACAAGAAATCAGTGCTTATCTTATTGGTGCCCCTTTGTAAGTGATATTTTGTTTTTCATGCGCTGCCTTCTGGATTCTTTGTCTTTGATTCTGGGAAGTTTGATTATGAATTTCTTCTGGGGTCTATCCTGTATGGAGTTTGTTGGGCTTCTTGGATGGAAACTTTCTTGTCTTCTGTGATATTTGGGAAGTGTTCTGCCAATATATCTTCAAAAATTCTGTTTGTGCATCTTTTTTTTCCTCTCCTTCTCTTCTGGAATTCCTATTATGTGTTAATTATTCCTCTTAATGGTATACCAGATAACTTAGGCTTTCTTCATTTTCTTTGTTCTTTCCTCTGATTGTTTCTCAAACAAATTAGTGTCAAGGGATTTGTCCTCTATTTTGCTGATTCTTCCATTGATTCAATTTTACTTTTGTGTCCTCCCATTGTATTATCTATACCTGATGTTTTATTGTTAATCTTCTGAATTTCTAGTTGATGCTTTTGTATGGTGTGTACTTTTCTAATGAGTCTATCGTTTTGTTCTTGTAGTATTTTACTGAATTCTTCAAGGTGTTTTTTTTTTTTTCTTTTTCTGGCTTTCCTTGATCTCTTCGAGAAGCCTAAATATAAGTCTTTGAATTTCTTCTCAGGTAGTTTTATTATTATTTCTTTCTCAAGAAGGTTTTCTTTGCCTTTATTTTTCTCACTTGTTTGAGCCATCTTATCCTGTTTCTTCATATAATTTGTTATTGTCTGCAGTCTCTGAGGCATTAAGGTGTTGTTTTATTTATGTATACATTTATTGATTGATTGTGCATTTGTTTTTTTCTGATATTTTTGTTTTGTTTTGATATATCAGGGCGAGCAGGACCGATGTGCTCTGCTGAGTGCAGGTCTGGCAGCATAGGAATGCTTGCCACCTCTTGCTGGGTGGGAGTAGTAGTGGTGGAGGGTGAGTGGGGCAGGCAGACGTTGTTGCTGGTCATCAGTCTGGTGATAGAGGAGCATGTGCTGATGCTTGCTGGGTGGGTGGGGTAGCAGGGGAGTGATGGTTGTAAGCCCAGCAGCACAGGAATGCACGCTGCCATTCACAGGGTGGGCAAGGTGGCAGGTGGGGGTGGTGATGGGTGGGGCATTCATATGCCACTGTCAATCATTGGTCTGGCAGCACTGGAATGTGCGCTGCCATTTGCTGGTTGGGCAGGGCGGCTGGGGGGTGGTGGGCAGGGTGGACGGTCATCACTGGTCATGTTCATGACCAGGATGGACGTGCACTGCCGGTCATAGATGTGGCGAGGCTGGGGGGGAGGGAGGGCTTGTACCGTGGTTCTAGGTGGGGAGGGAGGGCTTGTACCATGGTTCTGGGTGGGTGGGGTGGTAGCAGTGGGGGGCTCATACCGCTGGTCACTGGGAGTCCAGAGGGAAGGGGGAGCATTCTCCTCTGGTCACTGGGTGTGGGTGCCAGGGTGCTCCCCATAGACTGCAGCCAGCAGTCAGGACCTGGCCCCAGTCAAATGCAAAAGGGCAGTGCCTAGACCCTGGTCCAGTGGGGGACCCCCTGCTGGCACTTAGTGGATCTACTACTACATGTGTGCCACCCACCCTAATGGTTGGGGAGTGTCTCTGGTTCCTGGCTTGCTCCATGCTCTGTGGTTGCCAGGATCCCTGGAGCTCTCACCTGCCGCCTTGTACTTTCTCTTCTTAGATCTGGTTCATGTCCTGCTCACCTTGCTTCACTCCAGGTTTGTCTACAAACATTTCTCTGTCTCCTATTGGGAATTCTGTGACATTGTCTTCCTGTGTTCCTCACCTGGGGTCACTGCTCACTTTGTATCAAGATGACCATGCTGCACTGGACTGGCCAGCAGGACACCTCTGACCTGTAACTCTCCTCATTTTTTGTTTTTCTTCAGTTTCTCCTTCTGATTGGTGTCCAGTTTAATTCTTCATTGTTCCAGTTGAGTCTCAGGGTTCCAAGATTGTCATCTGTATCCGCTTCACTTGGTTTCTTGGGTCTTTGCTATAGGAGGACAGCATGGTTTGTCTGACTAAGCTGCCATCCTGGGCTGTCTTTCCTTCACTGTGTCTTGATTCCAGTATCAAGATGAGTGGATGAATTTGCATGAGCCAGAAGAGTAAAAAAATTCATTCATTCAACACATATTTACTGAATGCATATTCGGTACCACTGAAGATACAGTAGTGAGCAAAACACAGTCCCTGCTCTCTGGGGATGCACATTATATTGGGAGAAGATAGAAAACAAACAACCAGTGACTGTGTTTCTGGTGGTGATAAGTACAATGCAAAAAATAAAGCAGGGAAGGGGCTAGGGAATGCTGCGGGTGCTATTTGAAAGAAGCTTGGTCAGGAAAAACCCTTCTGATAAGGTGGCATTTGAGCAGAGACCTGAAGGAAGTGAGGCAGAAACACCTGTGGATATCAACTAGGAGAATGATCCCAACAGAGGGCCCAGTGAGGATGTAGCGCCTCCAGAGGCTCTTCCCTGAAGGCGCGTTTTACAACCTTCCCTGACTCTGCTTTAAAACCAAAACCAAACTCCATTGCTGCTGAGTTGATTCCAACTCATAGCCAGCCTATAGGACAGAGTAGAACTGTACCATAGGGTGCCCAAGAAGCAGCTGATGGATTTGAACTGCCAGCCTTTTGGTTAGCAGCTGAGCTCTTAACCATTGAGACACCAGGGCTCCGACTGTGCTTTAGAAGTTGGGTATTACCATTTTTACCACAGTTTTGTGAGGTAGCTACTATTAAATGAGATTATGCATATGATTCAATTTATTAAAGTAGTTGTTATTGTTGTTAAGGGTTGAATTCACTGTATTCAATTACGTGGATTTCTGACTTTTAAAAAGCCGTAGAAAAGACTCCAACTACCAAACTCTTTGTTGCATCCGTGGTGTTTGTAGGCACAGAAAACTATTCCTTGGGCGATGGGGATGCTACATAACTGTAGAGTTGTTTTACTGCCCCTGCAACTCAGATCACTAGAGAGTGTTTGTCTGAAAGATTTGAGCCAGGGATGGAAGTTTCTGAAAGGATGCCGGCGACTTTATTCTCTCACATTGTATGCTGTGACAGAGAGGAAAGTTGGTTAGGAGGAGGCAAAGGCTTTGCATTAGCCAAAAGTGAGAGTATGCAAGGCTCCATCTAGAAATCATATAGCTCAATCTGTGTTGTAAATCACTATCTATCTGCCCACTATCTATCTGCTTAATCAAGATCTTTGGGATTGGGGCCAAGGCCCTGGAATAAATGGTAGTGAATAAATAGTAATAAAGCAGACAAGGTTAAGAGTATGCTAAAGTAATGAGCTGATATCTTAATATTTTCAAACCAGAGTTATTTTGGAATCATGGGAAAACATTATGGCAGAATCAGCTCTTCAAAGCAGATTGCTCCCTTTTATGCCTGATTTTCTGAGGGTCTCTCGTACTGCCCCATTGTGAGCTGTATTTTGTACATTTTGATGGTGCCCTTTTTTTTTTTTTTTTAATGAGAGGACATTGCTTAGTGAATTTGTGTGTATATTTAAACATGCGTATGTACGAGTAAATGAATACATCTGCCTTTTTCCAACCTATTTCTACAAATGGCTAAAAAAAATTTTTAAGAAAAAGTTAGAAATACCTGAAATCGACTTACCAGAAAGCAAAGCAGTTATCTTGTCTCACTTGTAAGGATTGCTTTCCTTATTTCATTCTGCCATCTCCCCGACCCCAGGCTAAGTGAGTTGCCTCACCTCTGAGCTTCCAGAGTATCCTATGCATACTTCAGTCGTAGTAATTGTTGTTGCTAGTTGCCCTTCTATCCGCTCTGACTCACGATTACCCCACAAACAACAGAACAAAACATTTCCAGGTCCTGCGCCATCTTCATGATTGTTGGTATGCTTGAGTTCATCATTGTAGCCACTGTGTATTTTGAGTGCCTTCCAACCTAGGGGGCTCATCTTCCAGCACTACATCAGAAAATATTCTAATCATAGTAATGGCCACCTGTTAATTCAGTATCTGTCTGTGGCTTTTCTAGAAGGCTGTCACTGTCCTTGAGTTTAGAATCTCCAGCATTTTGCGTGGTGCTTGACATCTAATAGAAGCTCAATGTATATTTATTCAATGCACGAATGAGTAAGTTATTAAGATTTACATTTGGTTCTAAATTCCTGGTAACCAAAGCAAAAAGAATATTTTGGTTAACCTGCTCTCATATGCATATGAGAGAAAACAGAATATTTACTTCGTAAGATAATTTTTTTTTTCTTTCTTGGTCTTAAGTTCCTGAAAGAATTTGATCTCATGAAACATGGTATAAAGGCTGTGAGTTTCATAAGAAACCTTATTTTCAATACTTAATAAGCTACTACAGCCCTGGGCTAAATGAAGGAATTAATGTGGCTTTTGGCAGAGCCGTGCAGCCGAAGGCCAACTCCAGCACCTGGAGAAGCTGGGTCTTTATTAGCTTCTTAGCAGACTCACTGTGAGAACATCACTTTCCCAGATGGAAACGGGTCCATGAGAATTCTTATTTTATGCCACTGGATTTTATTTCCATTATTGCAGCTATCTAATAGATATTCTAATGAAAGATTTTATAGTGCTTGCAGGCTGAGACATTAAGTGAAGTGTGTGAACTAGGGAAAAAAACACCCAAAAGAAAACAACTTGCAAGGATTTTGCAGTGAATTTAGGACTTGCAGGCCTCCGTAGCAGGGTGGGATCCTTCAAATTCTGCAGAGCAGTTTGACTTCGCTGACTGGGCAGGCTTTATGAAAATGGGATTATTTTGTGGAGATAAAAGTAAATATCGGAATACAGGTGAGGATAAGTAAGCTAATGAATATTCTGTAATTAAAACCAAAATTTAAGCTACCTTCTTCTGTGAGGAGAGAGCGGTGCTAAGAAGTAAGAAGGTGCAGTCCCTGAAGGGAAGAAGACTGATTTTTTTGCTCTGGTGTATAGGCAAAGAGCAGGAAAGACGAGAGAGAAAAATGAAAAAATTCTTTGACTGAGGAACAATAATTTTCTGTTAAAAAAACTTTTTTTGATTGATGTATTTTCTTTTAAGTTGGATAACCAATTAATGGAGAAAGACAGTGGGCAGTTAAGCATTCTGAATCCCAAGATAGTCTAAGGAGAAAAGGGAGAGAAACATATTTACCGAGCACCTGCTATTTTCCAGGCATCTTGTAAAGAGTTTTGGACATTTTTCTTCTCCTCTAAACTCTTATGGTAATTCTGTGAGTCAGAGAGGGGAAACTGGATTAGTGAGGTTAAGTAAATTTTTAAGGTTATGCAGGCAGTGCATATATGTCAGAGCCAGGATTGAAGCCAGGTAAGTGGGTTCCAAACTTCAAGCTTGTGTTATTTTATTTTTAAACAACCCCAGTGGTTTCCCACTTGTATGGAAGGGACCCTCAAGGGGTGTCAGAGCTATTGCAGGGAGTTTGGAAAATATACTCCCACCCGCCCCCCAAAAAACCACTGCTGTCGAGTTGATTCTGACTCATAGTGACCTATAGGACAGAGTAGAACTGCCCTGTAGGGTTTCCAAGGCTGTGACTTTTATGGAAGCAGACTGCCACATCTTTCTGCTGTGGAGCGGCTATGGGCTCCATCACTGACCTTTCTCTTAATCACTGTGCTACCAGGGCTCCCCTAGGAAAATGTATGTCTCCCAAATATATGTATGTCTATCTATACCGAGTGCCACCCAGTTGGCTCCAACTCCTGGCAAACCCATGTGTTTTAGAGTAGAACTGCTTCAGGGTGGCACAAAAGGTTAAGCTCTCGGCTACTAGTAGAAAAGATGGCAGTTTGAACCCACCCAGATGTGCCTGGGAAGACAGGCCTGGTGATCTACTTCTGAAAGGTCACAGCTTTGAAAACCTTATGGGGCAGTTTTTCTCTGCACACTATGGGGTCACCGTGGGGTCACCATTGACTCTATGGCAACCAATAATAACAACAACAAAAAAAACTTTATGGAAGCAGTTTGCCAGGCCTTTCTTCTGCAGAGCCACTGGGGGGGGTTGAACCACCAACCTTTAGATTAGCAGCCAATCACAAACCACTTGTGCCAACCAGGTATTTCAAAAATGTGAAGTTATTTTGGGATTTATCAATTAAACTATTATTTAAAAGTGTTACATCTAGAATATAAACTCAGCTAGGACAGAAATTTCTATATGTTTTGTGTAAAGTAACTCAGGTACCTACAACTAAGCTCAGCATAGCAAATGCTGAATAAATATTTGTGTGTGCAGGAGTGAAATAATCGTAATTCTTTAAATATGCCAGGATTTATTTAGTCAGCATTCCACTAATAGACATTTAGATTTCCTTTTTCTTTCATAAACAACACTTACACATACTTCGAATTAATCCTTATGCATACATCTTTGTATTTTATAAAGAAAGATTCTATTATTCCATTATAATAGATTTCTAGAAGTGGAATTGCTGAGTCAAAGGAATATACGTTTTAAGTTTTGATACAGTCTTCCTGGGGGCAGTCTGGCACAGTGTATCAGTGTTACGCTCTCTAATGGCAACCTGTTTCACTTCAACCTGGCTGACATTCTGCATTGTCAGTGTTTTCACTTTTCAAGAAGTGTCATAAAATTCCAAAAATGTGGAAGGCTCATTGCTTCCTCTGAGTTTCTATTTATCCCGCTTAGAAGCTAGCACAGCGTTTCTTTCCTTCTGGCTTCAGAGTATGTATGATGATGCTGTTCAATGCAATGAACTTTTTTTTTTAATACAAGTTATCTCTGCTACTCTCTGGACCCCTAGGTTGAATGTAAATATATGCTTTTGTCATTGGTAAATGTATGCTTAGGAAAAAAATAAGTCTAGAATTAGTTGTACATCATTAGTGAGTGGAATCTGATCTCTTGCTTAGAAGCAATGTGATGATGCATTTCTAAACCAAATATAACTTCTATGGGGATTATCTACCACCGGGAACATGTGTTCCAGGCCCAGCCAGCCAGTGTGAATGAATAGGACTCAATAGTACATTCACGGTTGGCTGCTAAGGACTCAGAGAAGAAGCCGCTGACCATGGTCCTTGCCATCTAAGCAGATGTGGATGGGAAAATCCATGTGTGGTCAACAGGTATTTCTACCCATGCCATAAAGCATTCGCTTATTGCTGACTGTTCGCATGATTTTTCAGCAGATTTCAGCAGCAGAACTCAAGAAGCCTGTGCTCAGAATTCTTGAAAAAGTTGTTAGTGGCACTATATTTTCTGAAATAATGTTTTTTCTCATATACACATATGGAAACTGTTTAAACCAGTATATTCCCCTTTTTGCTTGTGTCACCATGAAGTTTAGAACCAAATAAAAATCTTCATAGCTTATTCATTCATTTTTTGAATAAACATACATCAAGACCCTAGTATATGTTAAGCACCGTGCAAGGTGCTGGAGATAGCGAACCCAAGGATACAGTGTCAGCCATCTAGAAAAGTGGTTCCAGTTCTGACTCGAGAAGGAATGGTTTATTGCCTCCTTGAGGCCCTTGCCTTGGATGCTTGCCCTGGAAAGGGAGAGACCAGCTTTTCCCATGGAACATAACCTGTTCTCCACTAAACTTATTTGCACTAGAAAGGAGGCAGCTCATTTTCCTCTCAGGTAGAGACAAAGGCTGCCATTGTGCAAGGGTGAAGGGCCTTTGGTGACTTGATTAGCACTGGCCTGGCCTGAGCTGATTTTCAGATGGAGACCATCAGATAGCACCTTCTGCCTCATTAGGTTGACACTGTTCCTGCCCCCTCTTGTAAAACATCACCAGAGCACTTAATAATTTTAGGTACATGCTATAAGCATGCGCTGTAGAGTTAACCTGGGGTCAGCAGCAACAGATGCTCAAAAAGCAATTGTTTTCTCATTCCCTGCTCTGTTTAAAACATCACAAGCACAGAGGCATAATCAATGGACAAGTTTAAATATCGAAGGGGCAGAACCTGGAGCAAGGTAACTATTTTTATCTCTGATTCCAATTTGCAGTTTTTCAATATCAAGGAGGGCAATGAAATAAATTGGATGATTGCCATGGACTTAAAGAAGAGCTCATTTATCTGCAGCAGAGGAGGTAGAGAGAAGAACTCATGTATTTGAACATACAGAATGTGGACAATATTTGTGAATTCTTTGCTCCATTTTCAGAGAAAACAGGAGAAATAAAAGGCTTATGTTGTTTCAAGGAAGAGTTAGGTCAGACTGTGAGAACTTGCCAACTAGAGACTGGTAAAGCCCATTGGTGGGGAGTAGAATAGGCTCACCTATTTTTTTGTCTTTTTGTAATGTTGTTGTTAGGTGCCCTCGAGTGAGTTCTGACTCATAGTGACTCTATGAACAACAGAACAAAACACTGCCCAGTCCTGCACCATCCACGTGGTTGTTGTTATGCTTGAGCCCACTGTTGCAGCCACTGTGTCCATCTGTCCCTGTGAGGTCTTCCTCTTTTTTGCTGACCCTGCCTTTTTATAATAGGCAGTTATTTCTTTATTGGAATTGGATTCCAGAAACTGTTTATTGGGCTGGAGCCAGGCACTTGGATTCAGATAGCGTCCTTACGCTCATCCTTTCTGTCAGAATACTTCTGTAGCATTATCTTCTTGATCTACACACTGTCTGGAAAGAAGGTTTTCTTTAACTTTTATGATTGGGTGACCAAGAAAACAAATGCCCGTTCTGAACCCATAATGTTATCTTGGTGAATCTCAGTGAAATCTTGGATCATGATACAAGTTGTTTCTCCGCCCTTGAGTCTGCTCTTTGTCCGCAGAGAACTCTTCTCCACTGGGCCTATCTTTGATCGTTATCCAAAATCATTAGCTGGGCATAAAAGACAAAGAAAAAAATCTACAGTTCACAAAACTGAACAAACTTATTTTACAAGGGGGTTTGGCCAAAACATAAAAGAAAATTATGTTATGGATTTCCCACCTGAACATATAATTACACTTATGTGATAAATATGTATTTAGTGTCTCTGGTAGCGTAGTGGTTAAGAGCTACAACTGCTAACCAAAATGTCAGCAGTTCAAATCCACTAGGTGCTCCTCGGAAACCCTATGGGGCATTTCTGCTCTGTTCAAATTCACTAGGCGCTCCTTGGAAACCCTATGGAGCATTTCTACTCTGTTCTACAGGGTCGCTGTGAGTTGGCATTGACTCGGTGGCAATGGGTTTTTTTTTTTTTTTTTTTTAATGTGCTACTAGGAGCCCTGGTAATGTAGTGGTTAAATACTTGGCTGCTAACCAAAAGATCAGTGGTTTGAACCCACCAGCTACCCCACAGGAGAAAGATGTGGCAGTCTGCTTCTCTAAAGGTTCCAGCCTTGGAAACCCTCTGGGGCAGTTCTGCTCTGTCCTTTAGGGTCACTGTGGGTCAAAATCGACTTGACGGCAACAGGATGTGCCACAAGGTGCTGGGCCATATGGTAAACAAAGTCCCTGCCTTCATTAGGCTTATCTTCTATTGTAGGAGGCAAATAATTTTAAAAAATCATGTCAGTATAAAAAGTGATGAAAAATAAAACGGTAAGAATGTAGAGTGGTACTATTATAGAAAAGGGGGTTAGGGAAGGGCTTTCTGAATAAGTGCCCTTTGGGCAGAGATCCGAGAGAATCCCAGGAGTGAGCCATACAATTGCCTGGGGGTTTGGGGAGCATTCTGGGAAGAATAGCATGTGCGAAGGCCCTGAGGCAGGATTTTTGTCTGGTGTGTCCACGTGGAGTAGGGAGGGGAGAGAGATCAGAAAGGTCAAGTTGGTTTGCTATGAAAGGTAGCAGTCTTCCATTTGCTTGTACTATTCCTGCCCTTCAGTTTTTGACTGAGCACCTTCACATGTACCAGTCAGATAATGAACCTCTTGAAAACCTTGTTGAACATGTTTGCTGGTTTAATTGCTCAGACATGTCAGCCCTGACAGTTCATCAATAAAGGAATTTAAAGGGAATGTGCAAAGAAATTTGGAATTTCCACAGTTTAACAGGCTTATCACTAAAGACTTCATTTTATTTAGCTGTTTTATTTTAAATGAATAGATAAAATGACTAGAAGAGTTCTGCTTATTGCTTGAATTAGTAATACATGAGCATAGTTGAAATGCAAATACTAAAAAAGATACTTAGTGAAACTAAGTCTCCCCTATTTCCTAGTTCCTCCCAGAAGCAACTACTGTTACCAGTCTTGGGTATGTTTCTAGGGTGTAAATACTCCTACCCCTTTATAAAATTTTGTAATTTGAGTATATGCATTGTTCTGGATCTTGCAGATAGATCTTGGAGTTCTTCGTATCAGTACACATGGACTTGCATCATTCTTGTTAATACTCAGTTGTATGAAAATACCACAACTATTCTCACATTGATGGTGTTAATGTTTACATATCTTTGCTGTAACAATTAATACTGTGGTGAAAATCCTTGTGCATTCTTCTTTTGGCACTTTTGTAAGTGTATCTATAGGAAAAATTCCTAGAAATGGATTGGAGGTCAAAGGAGAAATGTGTATTTTAAATTAAATTTTGATAGATATTGCCAAATTGTATCAGTTTACATGCTCACTGTCCATGGCTAAGAGTCGCCTGTTTTCTCATATCCTCGTCAACACAGTGCATTATCAGGATTTTTTTGTGTTTGCAACCTTATAGGTGAAAAATGTTATTTCATTGTAGTTTAACTGGCATTTCTCTTTCGAATGATGTTGAGTTTACAGATAAACAATCTTGTATTTTGGTCAATATATTGCCTATATGGGTATATTGCCTGTATGACCTCAGTTCTTTGTTGAGACTTCTTTGGAAGCCTACTACATGGTTAATTTTAGAAATATTTCTTGTGTGCTTTAAAAAAAAAAAAAAGTAAATTCTCTGTCAGGAGTAGGGTTTCATACATATTTTTAGATTAATCTTACCAGTTAAGTGGTTCAGAGCATCTATAGCCCAGACCATTGTAGTTATTTCTGCTTGGTGTATTGTTTCTTCTGTAAGCATGAAGTATTCTTCTTTATATCTTTTACTAATATTGCTACCTGCTTTTTTTTTTTAGTTCCTGTTTGATTGGTTTGTCATTTCATTTCCTTCATTATGTATATATTTTGTATCCTTTTGTTTTAGAAATGTCATTTGAAACCCACATATAAAAAGATCATATTTGTGAGTCCATCTAGCATCTTATATTTTAATTAGTGAGTTTAGTATGTCCATAGCTTTTGAATTACTGATACTTTGGAATTTATTTCTGCAATGTTATTTTGTATTTGTTATATATCATCTCTTTTTATTTTTTGGTATTAAAAAAATTCTGCGTTTTGTTGGATTGATCGGATTTTCTCCTATTCTTCTGTTACATATCAGTGATATGTTAATATCATCACTTCCATATCAGTAGTGTGTAAATATTTGGTTTCAACTTAATTTTTTTAATTGAGATAATTGTAGATTCATATGCAGTTATAAGAAATAATACAGTGAGATCCCTTGTACATGTTGCTCAGTTTCTCTCAGTGGTAACATTTTACAATACCACAGCACAGTATTTAAGCCAAGATATTGACACATACAGTTAAGACACAGAGCATTTTGATTACCACAGGGATCCCTCATGTTGCCCTTTTATAGCCACAACCACTTCCTTGCTGAGCCCCTTGTTGTTTTTGTGTGTTGTCAAGTCTATTCTGACTTAAAGCAACCCTGTGACAGAGCAGAGCTGCCCCATAGGGTTTCCTAGAATATAACTTTACTAGAGCAGATTGCCAGGTCTTTTCCTTCATGGGGCAGCTGGTGGGTTCGAACCGCTGATCTTTAGGTTAGCAACCGAGCACCTTAACCAGTGTGCCATCAGGGCTCCTTCCTTAACCCCTACTAGCCACTAGCCTATTATCCATTTCTATAGTTTTGTATTTCAAGAATGTTATATAAATGGAATGATATGTAACCTTTTGGAATTGGCTTTTTTTTTTTTTTTTTTCATTCAGCATAATTCTCTGGAGTTTAGTCCATGTTGTTGTATCAGTAATTTGCTCCTTTTTATTGCCAAGTAGTATTGCATGGTATGGATGCAGCACAGTTTAACTGTTTACTCATTGAAGAACATTTAGGTTGTTTCTAGTTCTTGGCTACTATGAATAAAGCTGCTATAAACATTCATGTGCATGTTTTTGTATAAATATAAATAATTTATCTGGGAAATATGCCCAGGAGTACAGTTAGTGTGTCACATGGTAGTTGTGTATTTAGTTTTTTAAGATGCTCTCAAACTGTTTTCTGGGGTGGCTTGTACCATTTTACATTCCCAGCAGCTGTGTATCGCTGATCCAGCTTCTCCACACCCTTGCCAACATTTGGTGTTGTCATTAGTTTTATTTTAGCCATTCTGTTAGGTGCATAGTGACACCACTGTGATTTAATCTGCATTTCTCTAATGGCTAGTGATGTTGAACATCTTCTCATGTGTTTTTTTACTATCTGAATATTCTCTTTGGTGAAATGTCTCTTTATGTCTTTTGCCCATTTTCTAACTGGATTGTTGTTTTTTATTGTTGAGTTTTGAGAGGTCTTTATATATTTTAGATACTAGTCCTCTGTCAGATACGTGATTTGAAAATATTTTCTTCCACACTGTAATTTGTTTTTTATCCTCTTAACAGGGTCTTTTGCAGAGCAAACATATTTCATTTTGATAATGCCCACTTTATCAATTTTTCTGTTTATGGGTTGTGCTTTTAATGTCAAGTCTAATGACTCTTTGCCTAGCTCTAGGTCCTGAAGATTTTCTTTTTTTTCATAGAAGTTTTACAGTTTTGAGTTTAAGTATGTGATCTATTTTGAGTTAATTTTTGCATAGAGTGTGAGACTTAGGCTGAGGTCCTTTTTTTTTCTTTTTTTGCCCATGGGTGTCCAGTTACTCCAACACCATCAAATTGCTTTTGCACCTTTGTAAAAAATCATTTGGGCATATTGTGTGGCTCTGTTTGTGGGTTTTCTATTCTGTGTCATTGAACTGTATGTCTGTCCCTCTGACAGCACCACACAGTCATGATTCAAGTCTTGATATTAGGTAGACTGATTCCTCCCAGTTGATTCTTCTTTTCTAAATTGTTTTACTATTGTAGTTCCTTTGCATTTCCATATAAATTTTACAGTAATCTTGTCTATAGCTACAAAAAAATCTTGCTGAGATTTTGATAGGAATTGTGCTAAAAGCTGTATATTATTTTGAGGGGAATTGACATCTTTACTATATTTAGTCTCCAGTCCATGAACACAATATGTCGCTTTACTTAGATCTTCTCTGTGATTCCTTTTGTTAGCATGTTGTACTTTTCAGCGTACAAGTCTTGTACATGTTTTGTTAGATTTACCCCTAAGTATTTAATTTTTTGAATTGTAAATGATATTGTATTTTTAACTTCATTATACACATGTTAATTGATAATATATAAAAATAGAGTTTCGTATTTTTGTCTTGTATCCTGTGACCTTGCCGAACTTACTAATTCTATAAGTTTTCTTGTAGATTCTTTGGGATTTTTTTTTATATAAACAGTTATGTCTTTTACAAGTAGGAACAATTTTGTTTTTCTTCCTTTCCAATTTGTATGCCATTCATTATTCATTCATTCATTTTCTTGCCTTATTGCACTGGGTAGAACTTCCAGCACTGTGTTAAATAAGACTGGCAAGAGGGGACATTCTTAGAGCAAAAGCGTGCAGTCGTTTACCATTAAGTATAATATTATCTGTAGTTTGTTTTTCTTTTCTTTTTTTTTTTTTAAGATGCTCATTATCTAGTTGAGGAAGTTCCCTTCGATTCCCATTTTTGGAGAGTTTTTAATAATGGATGGTTGTTGAAGTTTGTCAGATGTTTTTTCTGCATCAATTGATATGATCATGTCATTTTTCTTTAGCTCATTAATATGATGGGTTGCAATGATTGATGTTTGAATATCTAACCAGCCTGGCATACCTACAAGAAACCTCACTTGGCCATGGTGAATAATTGTTTTTATCTATGGCCAAATTCTACTTGCTGATATTTTGGTAAGGATTTTTGCATCCTTGTTCATCAGAGGTATTGGTCTTAGTTTTTTGTTTCCCTATTGTCTCTGTCTGGTTAATATTAGAATAATACTAGCTTCATAAAATGAATTCAAACATATTCCCTCTTCTTCTATTTTATGGAAGAGGCTGTGGAGAAAGAATTTGTGTTAATTCTTTTTTTAAATATTTGGGCTTGGTAGACTTCTCCAGTAAAACCACATGGGCCTGGAGATTTGGGGGGAGAATTTTTTAAATTACAAATTCAGTTTCTTTAATAATTACAGGGCTATAGAATCGACTCGGCGGCACTGGACTGAATATATAGCTTGGAATGAGTGAATTGTGGTAGTTTGTGTTTTTTGGTAATTGGCCCAGTTCATCTAAATTGGCGAATTTATGGATATAGAGTTGTTCATACCAAAAACTAAACCAAACCCGTTGCCTTCAGCTGAGTTGATTCTGACTCATAAAGACCCTATAGAACAGAGTAGAACTGCCCTATAGGATTTCCAAGGCTGTTATCTTTATGGAAGCAGGCTGCCACATCTTTCTCCCATAGAGCGGCTGGCGGGTTTGAACCGCCAACCTTTCGGTCAGCAGCTGAGTGCTTAACCACTGTGTCACCAGGGCTCCGAGTTGTTCATAGTGTTCCTTTATTATCCTTTTAGCATCCAGGATAACTAGTGATATCCTCTGTTTTATTACTGCTGTTGGTAATTTGTGTCTTCTCTTTTTTTCATTTGTGTCTTCTCTTTTTTTCATTTCCTTCCTTCTGCTTGTTGTTGTTGTGTGCCATTGAGTTGATTCCGACTCAGAATGATTCTAAAAGACAGAGTAGAACTGCCCAGTAGGGTTTCTTAGGCCGAAATCTTTATGGGAGCAGATCACCAAGTCCTTTCTCTTGCCAAGCAGCTGGTGAGTTTAACTTCCAACCTTTCAGTTAGCAACTGGGAGCTTAACCATTGTGCCACCAGGGCTCCTTTTCTTCTGCTTATTTCAGGCTGATTTTGCTCTTCTTTTACTAGGTTCTTGATATGAGAGCTTAGATTATTGATTTGAGATGCTTCCACTTTTCTAATGTATACAGTTAGTGCTATAAATTCACTTCTCAGCACTGCGTTAGCTATGTCTCCAATATTTTGACATGTTGTATATTCATTTTCATTCAGTTAAATATATTTTTACATTCCCTCTAAGACTTTATCTTTGACCCATGAATATTTTTAAGTGTGTTATTCGACTCGACGGCACTGGGATGGGTATTTATTTTCAAAGTGTTTGCAGAATTTTCTGTTATCTTTCTGTTCTTGATTTCTAGTTTGATTCTGTTGTGGTTGGAGAACACGCTGTATCTGATATCAATTCTTTTAAATTTGTTGAGAGTTGTTTTATAGCCCAGGATATGGTCTGTCTTGGTATATGTTCCATATACACTTGAAAGGAATGTGTATTCTGTTTTCAGGTGGAGGGTTATATAAATGCCGATTAGATCCTGTTGGTGGTTGATGTTGTCTTCTATATCCTTGCCGATTTTTTTGTTTAGTTGTTCTATCAATTTTTGAAAGAGTGTCAACACATTTTTTTAAATATTTTTTCCCAGAATCCATTATTTCTTTTTGAAAACTTTAATATCCTCTAAATTCATAAGGAATATTTATTTGACCATCTAATAGAACATGTTTCTTTTAAAAAAGCAAATTTTTTTCTGCTTTAGGTGAAACTTTACACAGCAATTTAGTTTTCCATTCAATAATTCATGAACAAATTGTTCTGTGATATTGGTTTTAATCCTGCAATGTGTCAACACTCTCCCTGTTTCCACCCTGGGTTTCCCGTTTCCATTTGTCTCGTTTCCCTGCCCCTCCCTGCCTTCTCATCTTTGCTTTTGGGCAAATGTTGCCTTTTTGGTCTCATATAGTTGATTGTTCCAAGGAACATATTCCTTATGCATATTTTTGTTTATTTTATAGGCCATTCTATTATTTGGCTGAAAGGTGGCCTCCAGGAGTGGCCTCAGTTCCAAATTGGAAGAGCATCTTAGGGTGAGAGTCTCAGAGGTTCCTCTAGTCTGTATCAGGCTAGTATGTCTGGTCTTTTTATGAATTTGAACTTTGTTCTACATTTTTCTCCCACTCTAACTGGGACCTTCTATTGTGTTCCTGGTCAGAGCAGTCAATAATGGTAGCCAGGCACCATCTAGTTCTTCTGGTCTCAGGCTAGGGGAGGCTGTGGTTCACACGGGCCGTTAGTCTGACTAATTGCTTCCTTGAGCCTTTGATTTTCTTCACTGTCCTTAAAAGCAAATTTTTTATCAGGTTATATGACCCAACTGCTCCTCCTTACATCCTTAACTCTTACAAGCAGACTGTTCTGCAAGTTTCGTTTGATGGAGATACAGTGAATTAGTAATTGCTAGATGGAGAGAGGGGTACCTGGGTGGTACAAATGGTTAATACAGTCAGCTACTAATGGAAAGGTTGGCAGTTCTAGTCTACTCAGAGATGCCTCAGAAGAAAGGGCTAGCGATCTGCATCTATATCGAAAACCCTATAGAGCACCGTTCTCTCAGAACTTCTCTGACATACATGGGGTTACCATGAGTTGGAATGACTCCACAGCGACTGGCAGTGTGGTGATGGAGGGAGAGAAAACAGTAAGGGCTTGAAATTCTCACACCTGTACTGTTGTAATAGTTAACTGGTTTCCTAACGTCCAGGCTTGATCTGTTCTAGTTATCTCATAGTCTACATACTCAACACTGGCTGCATATTAGAACCTCTTGGGGAACATTAAAAAAAATATTGATGCTCTGGTCTCTACCCAAGACCAATTAAATTTGAATCTCTGTTGGTGTGCTCCTGAGCACTGGTATTTATTAAAAGCTCCCCAGGTGATTTTAACACATGCCAGAATCAAGATCCACTGCTGCAGACAGTTTACAAATGTTTATTAAGCACTTACAGCCTGCAGGTCCCATGCTAGGTACTGGGGAAGCAGAGATGAGGGAAGGCCTGAGGGCAGCCATCTTGCTTCTGGTGAATGTGGTCCAGAAGCTCTTCATAAGGGGTCTTACACCAGGTGCTCAGTCAATATTTCTTAATTGGTTGTTTGACTCACAGATCACTGATGAGCTGTCTGGGATACAAGACAAAAAAGTTAGGAGTGAGAGGAAGTTATAGAGTGACAGCCAAATTTTAAAGTAGGGAAGCAGGAGATGCTGGGCCTTAAAACTCAGCCCTTATCTTTGACACCTTCTTTGTGTTTGCTGTGTATGTGCTTATCAACGCTGTCCACACCCACACACTTTTTTTTTTCTTATTTTTTGCCTTCTCTTGGCTTGATTAAAGCTACATATCTTTATTCTTTAGGGACTACCCTCCCTTTAAAAAAAATATACTTCTTGTTTTAGAATAGTTTTAGATTTATAGAAAAGCTGTGAAGATAGAACACATAGTTCCCATATACCCCAAACCCAGTTTCCCCTATTATTAACAACTTACGTTAGTATGGTACATTCATCGTAACTAATGAAGCCATATTGATACATTGTTATTAACTAAAGCTCACATATTATTCAAATTTCCTTATGCTCTTTTTTTTTTTTAAATCTAATGTCGTTTATCTGTTCCAGGATCCCACGTAGGATACCACATTACGTTTATGAACCACTGCTATTTTTTTAACACACATAAATTCATTTGTTTTCCGGCAAAGTTTAAGTTAATTGATAGCTCTTTCTTCCTATTATATAAGAAAAGAACACTCCAAAAAACCCACTGCCACTGATTCCGACTCGTAGCGACCCTCTAGGACAGAGTAGAACTGCCTCATAGGGTTTCCAAGGCTGTAAATCTTTACAGAAGCAGACTGCCACATCTTTCTCCCATGGCGTGGCTGATGGACTCACTTTAATTCCTCTTTGGTTTTCCATTCCAATTTCTCCCTTAGTGCTAATGTAAGTTTTTAGCTCCAAATTGTTTTTAGGGATGTAAAGGCCCAGGAGCAAGGACATCCAGTGGGAAATGACTGTTCTTTTTGGTCTTCCTTTGTTAAGGACATGAGTGAAAACCACAAGCCTACACTATGAAGTTTTGGCTATACTATTGGATAATTTTAGAAATTAGAACTGGAATTGCCAAATGGTGTTTTCTCAAACATTCCACCCTCATCCCTAAAAATTGACAAAGGAAATTGACTGTGGGTGAGAATAACTCTCTATTTCAATCTCAGCATTTTCTAGACTCAGATTATCTCCATTGGATCATATCTTTTTTGAGGAATATAAAGACAGAATCATCATGAGATACAGTAAATAATACCCACAGAGTCTAATTGTTTTTTAAATTGCAATTGTAACTAATTAAATGCTAAAATGTGAACAGCTGCTACTTTTAAAAGGCTATCTTATGTAAATACATGTTGTTGTTAGCTGCCATCAAGTCAGCCCTCAGGTCATGGCAACCCCATGCACAACTGAATAAAATACTACCTGATCCTGCACCATCCCCATGATTTGTTTTGGACTAGATTGTTGTGATCCATAGGGTTTTCACTGACTGATTTTGGAAGTAGATCACCAAGCCTTTCTTCCTAGTCTGTCTCAGTCTGGAACTCTGATGAAACCTGCTCAGCATCATAGCAACATGCAAGCCTCCACTGACAGATGGGCGGTGGACATGCATGAGCTGCAATTGAACCTGGGTGTCCCACATAAATGGCGAGAATTCTACCACTGAACTTCCATTACCACCTTATGGGAATACACTGTGAGTGGTTATTTAATGTTTTACATCAAAAATTGAAAACCAACCTGGAAGTGGACAAAGAAAGAAATCTCTGGGATTTTTGGTTTAAGATGCTCACTGTAGGTTCCTTCAGCGAGTAGACAACAACACAGTGTAACTAGGTGCCTAAGAGTGGTCAGCAGGCACCACAATTCTGATCAAGAGCTGTTCAAACTGGGTGATGAGGGGAGTCTTTGTGGAGTCATCTGAGCTCAGTCTTGACAGATGAGCAGAATTCTTTCATTTGACATACATGTTAAGCTTCTTACACTCATCGTGGTGTTAGGACTGGGAGCAAAGGGCAAAATAAGATATGACCTCTGCCTTAGGGAAGGTTGAAGTCTGGTGAGGGAGGTGGACTAATTCATCAGTGGCTACAGGGGATGGCAAATTATGGCCTATTGGCCAAATCCAGCCATCTATTTTTGTATGGGTTGTGAGCTGAGAATGGTTTTGACAAAGTAGAAAGGAGGCAGGTTTGGATATGGGGTCACCCAGCATGGCTTGTTTTTTGCCTTTCTAGCCAATAGTGGAGCCTCTATATAGCTCTTTAGATAAAAGAAGTAGTATTTTATGGGTTAGAGTTCCTGGGTGGTACAAATGGTTAACATACTTGGCTACTGACCAGCAGGTTGGAGGTTTGAATCTACTCAGAGGCGACTTGGCTTCAAGGGTTCCTCCAGTTTGTTAGACCATTAAGTCTGGTCTTTTTACATGAATTTGAGTTCTGCACCCCACTTTTCTCCTGCACCATCAGGAACTCTCTGTTGTGTTTCCTGTCAGGGTGGTCATTGGTGGTAGCCGGGCACCATCTAGTTTTTCTGGTCTCAGGCTGATGGAGTCTCTGGTTTATGTGGCCCTTTTGTCTCTCGGGCTAATATTTTCCTTGTGTCTTTGGTGTTCTTCATTCTTCTTTGCTCCAAATGGGTTGGGACCAATTGACGCATATTAGATGGCCGCTTGCAAGCTTTTAAGACCTCAGATGCCACTCACCAAAGTGGGATGCAGAACATTTTCTTAATAAACTTTGTTATGCCAATTAGCCTAGATGTCCCCCGAAACAATGGTCCCCACACTACAGCCCCTGCTACTCTATCCCTCGAAGTGTTTGGTTGTGTCCAGGAGACTTCTTAGCTTTTGGTTTAGTCCAGTGGTGCTGACTTCGCCTGTATTGTGTGTTGTCCTTCCCTCACCTGATACGATTTTTGTCTACTTTCTAGTTAGTGAATTCCCCTCTCCCTCCCTACCTTTATAACCATCAAAGAATGTTTCCTTCTGTGTTGCAACCTTTTCTTGATATTCTTATAATAGTGGTCTCATACAGTATTTGGCCTTTTGTGACTGACTAATTTCACTGAGCATAATGACTTCCAGATTCATCCATGTTGTGAGGTGTTTTGTGAATTCATCATTGCTCTTTATTGTTGTATAGTATTTCATTGCGTGTGTGTATCATAATTTGTTTATCCATTCATCTGTCGATGGGCATCTAGGCTGTTTCCATCTTTTTGCTATTGTGAACAGTTTTGCAACGAAGATGGGTGTGCATATATCTATTTGTGTGACGGCTCTTATTTCTCTAGGATATATTCCAAGAAGTGGGATTGCTGGATAGTGTGGTACTTCTAGTTCTAGCTTTTTAAGGAAACACCAAGTCGATTTCCAAAGTGGTTGTACCATTTTACATTCCTACCAGCAGTATATAAGTGTTCCAGTCTCTCCACACCCTGTCCAACATTTATTATTTTGTGTTTTTTGGATTAATGCCAGCCTTGTTGGGGTGAGTGGTATCTCATTGTAGTTTTAATTTGCATTTCTCTAACGACTAATGGTCATTTCCTTATGTATCTGTTAGCCGCCTGAATGTCTTCTTTGGTGAAGTATCTGTTCATATCCTTTGCCCATTTTTTAATTGGGTTATTTGTCTTTTTATTGTTGAGGTGTTGCAGTATCTTGTAGATTTTAGAGATTAGACCCTTACCAGATATGTTATAGCCCAAAAGTTTCTCCCAGCCTGTAAGCTGTCTTTTTACTCTTTTGGTGAAGTCTTCTGATGAGCTTAAGTGTTTGATTTTTTAGGAGCTCCCAATTGTCTAGTTTCTCTTCTGGTGATTGTGCATTGCTAGTAATATTTTGTATTCTGTTTATGCCATATATTAGGGTCCCTACCATTGTCTCTATTTTTTCTTCCATGATCTTTATCATTTTAGATTTTATATTTAGGTCTTTGACCCATTTTGTGTTAGTTTTTGTGCATGGTGTGAGGTATAGGTCTTGTTTCAATTTTTTACAGATGGATATCCAGTTGTGCCAGCACCATTTCTTAAAGAGACTGTCTTTTCCCCATTTAATGGAATTTGGGCCTTTGTCAAATAAAAGCTGCTCATAATGGATGAATTTACATCTGAATTCTCAATTCTGTTCCAGTGGTCTATGTATCTGTTGTTGTACCAGTACCAGGCTGTTTTGACTACTGTGGTGGTATAATAGGTTCTAAAATCAGGAAGTGTGAGGCCTCCCACTTTGTTCTTCTTTACTTATCTGGGGCCTCTTCCTTTTCCATATGAAGCTAGTGATTTGTTTCTCCATCTCATTAAAAAATGTGGTTGGAATTTCCATTGGGATTGCGTTTTATCTGTAGATCACTTTGGATAGAATTGACATTTTCACAGTGTTGATTCTTCGTATCCATGAGCAAGGTGTGTTTTTCCACTTATGTAGGTTTGTTCTGGTTTCTTGCAATAGTGTCTTTTAGTTTTTGTATAGGTCTTTTACGTCTCCGGTTAGATGTATTCCTAAGGATTTAATTTTCTTGGGGGCTATTATAAATGGTATTGATTTGTTGATTTCCTCTTTGAAGATCTCTTTGTTGGTGTAGAGGAATCCAACTGATTTTTGTATATATATCTTGTATTCTGATACTTTGCTGAAATCTTCTATTAGTTTCAATAGTTTTCTTGTGGATTCTATGGGGTTTTCTATGTACAAGATCATTTTATCTGCAAATAGGGATACTTTTAGTTCTTCCTTACCAATTTGGATGTCCTTTATTTCTTTCTCTTGCCTATTACTCTGGCTAGGACCTCCAGCACAATGTTGAATAAGCCATCACTCAAAATTTTTCTGAGAAACATGGCTTTAGATGTTTTTTTAAAACTCTTCTCTAGGTGGTACACAGTTAATGGACTCACTGCTAACAGAAAAGGTAGCTGCTTGACTCCACTCAAGAAAGGCCCAGCAATTTGCTTCCAAAAACATCAGCCATTGAAAACACTGTGGAGCACAGCTCCACTCTGAAACACATGGGGTTGTCATGAGTTGGAATTGACTCCATGCAACTGTTGTTGTTTCTGTTAGTTGCTGTCCAGTTGGCTCTGACTCATGACGATTGTATGTGTAACAGAATGAAACGTTGCCAATTCCCATGCCAGCTTCATTTTGGTTGTTATGTACCAATGATAATACAGTGGTGAACAAAAACAGACATTGTCTTTTTCCTTGCAGAACTTTAAATCGAGTGTGGGAGACAGATATTAATCAAATAATCACATAAACAAATGTAAAATTCCAACAGGAGGATGAACAGTAGACTGCACTCAGAGATGGGTTGATTTAAATGTAGTGAGGAAGGGTCAGAGAAGGTTTTCCGAGTAAAGATGGTCACGAACTGAAATAAGAAGGATGTATAAGAGTTTTTTTTTTTTTTTTTATAAAATTTTTTTTTTTTTTTTATAAGAGTTAAGGGCGAAAAGAAGGGAGGGAAAAACTTTCCAGTTCAGGGAACACTGAGTGCAAAGCATCTGTGTTCAGATGGAGCATGGGAAGTATGGACGTCAAAAAGAAGACCTATTGTCCTAGCCAGAGCAGTTAGGCTAGATAAAGAAATAACGGTCATCCAGATTGCTAAGGAAGAAGTAAAAGTATCTCTATTTGCAGATGACATGATCTTACACACAGAAAACCCTCAAGAAAACTACTGAAACTAATAGAAGAGTTCAGCAGAGTATTAGGATGCAAGATAAACATACAAAAATCAGTTGGACTCCTCTACACCAACAAAAAAGAACATTGAAGAGGAAATCACCAAATCAATACCATTTACAGTAGCCCCCAATAAGATAAAATACTTAAGAATCAGTCTTACCAGAGACGTAAAAGACCTATACAAAAAAAACTATAAGACAATATTGCAAGAAACCAAAAGAGACCTACATAAGTGGAAAAATATACCTTGCTCACGGATAGGAAGACTTACCATTGTAAAAATGTCTCTTCTACCAAAAGAGATCTATAGTTACAATGCAATTCCAATCCAAATTCCAACGATATTTTTTAGTGAGATGGAGAAACAAATCACCAACTTCATATGGAAGGGAAACAGGCCCTGGATAACTAAAGCATTACTGAAAACAAAAGAACAGAGTGGGAGGCCTCACACCACCTGATTTTAGAACCTATTATACTGCCACAGTAGTTAAAACAGCTTGGTACTGGTACAACAGCAGATACATACCCCAATGGAACAGAATTGAAAATCCAGATGTAAATCCACCCACCTAGGAGCAGCTTTTATTTGACAAAGGCCCAAAGTCAGTTAAATGGGGAAAAGACAGTCTCTTTTACAAATGGTGCTGGCATAAAAGGATATCCATCTGCAAAAAAATGAAACAAGACCCATACCTCACACCATGCAAAAAAACTAACTCAAAATGGATCACAGACCTAAATATAAAATCTAAAACAAGAAAGGTCATGAAAGAAAAAATAGGGACAACGTTAGGAGCCCTAATACATGGCATAAGCAGTATACAAAACATTATTAACAATGCACAAACACCAGAAGAGAAATTAGATAACTGGGAGCTCCTAAAAATCAAACACCTATCCTTATCCACAGACTTCACCAAAAGAGTAAAAAGATTACCTACAGACTGGGAAAAAGTTTTTAGCTGTGACATTTCTGATCAGCATCTGATCTCTAAAATCTACGTGATACTGCAGAAACACAACTACAAAAAGACAAATAACCCAATTAAAAAATGGGCAAAGGATATGAACAGGCACTTCACTAAAGAAGACATTCAGGTAGCTAACAGATACATGAAGAAATGCTCACGGTCAAAACTACAGTGAGATTCCATCTCACTCCAGCAAGGCTGGCATTAATCCAAAAAATGCAAAATAATATTGGAGAGGTTGTGGAAGGACTGGAACACTTATACACTGCTGGTAGGAATGTAAAATGGTACAACCACTTTGGAAATCGATTTGGCACTTCCTTAAAAAGCTAGAAATAGAAGTACCATATGATCCAGCAATCCCACTCCTTGGAATATATCTTGGAGAAATAAGGGCCTTTACACAGATATATGTACACCCATGTTCATTGCAAAACTGTTTACAATAGCAAAAAGATGGAAGCAACTGAGGTGCCCATCAACGGATGAATGGATAAATAAATTATGGTATATTCACACAATGGAATACTACTCATCAATAAAGAACAGTGATGAATCCACGAAACATATCATAGCATGGAGGAATCTGGAAGGCATTATGCTGAGTGAAATTAGTCAGTTGCAAAAAGTCAAATATTGTATGAGACCACTATTACAAGAACTTGAGAAACAGTTTAAACAGAGAAGAAAATATTCTTTGATGGTTACGAGAGGTGGAAGGGAGGGAGGGAGGGGGAGGGGTTTTCACTAATTAGATAGTAGGTAAGCTATATCTTAAGTGAAGGTCAAGATAACACACAATACAGGAGAGGTCAACACAACTGGACTAAACCAAAAGTAAAGAAGTTTCCTGAATAAACTGAACACTTCAAAGGCCAGTGTAGCAGGGGCAGGGGTTTGGGACCATGGTTTCAGGAGACATCTAAGTCAATTGGCATAATAAAACCTATTAAGAAACCATTCTGCATCCCACTTTGGAGAGTGGCATCTGGGGTCTTAAACGCTAGCAAGCAGCCATCTAAGATGCATCAATTGGTCTCAACCCCTCTGGACCAAAGAATGAAGAACACCAAAGGCACAAGGTAATTATGAGCCCAAGAGACGGAAAGGGCCACATTAACTAGAGACTCCATCAGCCTGAGACCAGAAGAGCTAGACGGTGACTGTCCTGACAGGGAACACAACAGAGAACCCCTGAGGGAGCAAGAGAGCAGTGGAATGCAGACCTCAAATTCTGGTAAAAAGACCAGACTTAATGGTCTGACTGAGACTAGAAGGGCCCCGGGGGTCGTGGTCCCCAGACCTTCTGTTAGCCCAAGACAGGAACCATTCCCAAAGCCAACTCTTCAGACAGGGATTGGACTGGACTATGGGATAGGAAATTATACTGGTGAGGAGTGACCTTCTTGGATCAAGTAGACACATGAGACTATGTAGGCAGCTCCTGTCTGGAAGGGAGATGAGAGAGCAGAGGGGGTCAGAAGCTGGCAAAATGGGCATGAAAATAGAGTGGAGAGAAGGAGGGTACTGTCTCATTAGGGGGAGAGCAACTAGGAGTATATAGCAAGGTATATACAAATTTTTGTATGAGAGACTGGCTTGATTTGTAAACTTTCACTTAAAACACAATTAAAATTAAAAAAAAAAAAGAAGACCTGTTGGCTAGAGCATCTGGATTGACGTGTAGGAAAACAGCGGAATGGGAGGTGAGAGGGAAGGGGGCGGCGGGCCATACCAGGCTGTGTTAAAGGAGTTTCACCTTTCTCTTAGGAGTCATGGAAATCTTTGGGAGCATTTTAAGAAGTGCTATAAACAGGTTACAGACAATTTAGAAGTCCCCGGCAAGAAGACCCCTAGATATTAAATACCCTCTCAGCTTCAGACAGCCATGTCAGAATGATAGCTGCTGGGAGCCACTCCTAGAAACCCCAAATATTAACAACCCTAAGGATATGTGAAGAAAGAGCAGCTCCGGGACAATCCCTTCAGCAAGAAGCAACAGGCATTAGAGACTTCTGGGCTGGTAGCAGTAGAGTTAGGAGAACTTCATACTTGCCTGATGGCACTGAGAACATTTTTTTAAAGGTTGCAGAACTTTTTCTGGACTATTTTCATATTTTCCAACAACACTATCAGGTACGGCAGGAAAATGGAGATGCCTGCAGAGAAAGTTCTAGGACTGAATCTAGAACACAGTTCTCCTGAGGCTCCGTGCCATCAGTGGTCTTGCTGGGTGACAGTTGGGTGAGGGCTGCACCCACACAGTCCTGTGTCAGGACTGTCTTTGCACTGGAGGACACACAAGCCCTGGTTCTCAGAGGTCCTCCAAGACCAACAGCACATTGACTCCAATTCTATTTGAGCCTGACTATGCCCAAGTCCTCAGTACCTACCCTGCCCCCAGGAGCTTTGGGGCTAGTTGTGTGGCTCAAAACTCTACACATTCAAAGCAAAACAAACAAAGCAGAAACCCCACCATGAAGCTGGTGATAACGGGAATAATCCAAGTCATTTAACAGGGAAAATGTGTCTCTGAAGGGAAGGCTCTACTGTCTTTTGAAAGGCTTTGAGAGGAATTTAAATTAATTCTTGTTTGGCAGGAATTTATTTATGTATTGTGATTACCTCCAGTCAGAGCAAATTGTCTTGATGCTTCAGTGTGACTGCAAGAAGCTTTGGGATTGGGTGGGGCAGGTTTGGCTGATTACAAATTTATGCATATGAGTCAACGTTTGTGTGTGTGTGTGTGTGTGTGTGTGTGGTGTCATTTAATCAAGTCAAGAGTGCATTGTAGCCAGGTGTTCTGAGCTGCAGGTATTGTTGATTCTTCCTGTTGGCTTCATGATATCTCTAGATGGCTGTAGGAGCAGACATCTCTTGACCCATTTGCCTGTGTAGTTTCAATGCACAAGAAATAAGAACAGAGGCATGTATTGATACGCAAGGTTTCAACTCTTCCTGGTAGGGTTCTGCTTTTCCTTTCTGAGCCGAGTGGCTGTATGTGAAAAATCGATTTAACTTGTCAAACCTTGATTATTCCTTCTAAAAGTGTCGAGCTGCACCCTTGCTTAGTAATTCTAAACTGTGTTACATCTTCCCAGGGAAAAGAAACTGGGACTTGACAGTTGGATTTGGACAAGTTGGAGGAATTTAGAAGAGCCATAAAAGTGATTAAGGGCTGGAGGGAGTGGCTGAAAAGAGATTAAAGGAGTGAAATGTGGGTCTTCACCAAACTACAGACATGGGAGGAGCAGAGGGTACAACACTAGAGGATGATGAAGTGCTGGGAAAGGAAGAGGAGGTGTGTCAAGGCTCTTAACCTCTATTTGGGTCATGGACCCTTTTGCAAATCCGGTAATAGCTGTGAACCCTCTCCTCAGAAAAACATCCAGCCTGGCACACTGGTGGTCTCTGTGTGTCTGTCTCTCTCTCTCACACACACAGAACTTGGGAAGGGTGTCTCTGAATTTCTTATAAACGCCGGGTTAAGACTTCGCTGGTTTAAAGCGAGTGTCACAGAAGGGGACAGCCCCTGCTTGTTTCTGGCCATGTGGCCTTACCACTTGAGCTTGAATTGCCTGATCTTTTGATTTTTCTAGAGAAATTAGGAATACGTATTTTTTATGTGAATTTTTCCATTAAAAAAAAAAAATGTGCTGGCCAAATTATTTCTCCAGGTCATTTTGGCCTCTAGATTGCCATTTTCCTTCCTCTTGTTTTAAAGAAGTGCTGAGGAAGGCTGGATGTCGTGGCTAGGGTGTATAAGGAGAGCTGGGTCCATCTATGGAGGGCCTGCAGAGCCCATGGCTGATTATGTGATGGTGAACAAAACGTTGCTGACCTCATAGAACTTGCCATCTTTTGGGGCAGATAGTGGTGGCCCAACCAACTAAATGTATAATTGGAAATCGTGATAAGTGCTGTGAAGAGGTAGAGAGTACTGTGAGAGACAGCAGGGAGTGGGGGTGGGGGCTAATTTAGGTGGAGGGAACATGGAAAGCCTTTTAAGAAAGCGATGTTGAAACAGATCTGAAGGACAAATAGAAGGTGGACGGGGGTGGGGGAGAGATTCCAGGCTTTCACAGATAGATAGGAATGACCAGAGATCTTGAAGGAACTTAAAAAATGATGGGTCTGGTTTGTTCATACACATACAAAAACAAAGACAAAAACCCTGAGGCCTAAAGAGTAAAGATATCAACGATAATTGCTTAATTTTGTGTGTAAGGTTGATATGCTACTCTTCTCATTCTTAGTTTATTTAGCACAACTTAGTACACACACACACACACCCACACACACAGGAGCTTTAGCATCTTTGTGGTAATTGCTAGCCCTAGTCATTTTAGTTGCTTTTTCATACATTCAGCTTACATTTTTGTTTTTTTATTTATTGCGCTTTAGGTGAAAGTTTCAGAGCATATTAGTTTCTCGTTAAAAAATTAAAACGCAAATTGGCTTGTAACATTGATTGCCAATGCTGTGATGTATCAACACTCTCCCCTTCTCTACTCTGGGCTCCCTGTTTCCATTCATCCAGTTTCCCTGGCCCTTCTTTCCTTCTCGTCTTTGCTTTCTGGCTGGTGTGCCCATTTAGTCTCATATACGTGATTGAACTAGAAAGCATGTCCCTCATGTATGTTATTGATTGCCCTTTTATAGACCTGTCTGATCTTTTTCTCAAGGTTGAACCTTGGGAGTGAGTTCAGTACTGAGTTAAAAGGGTATCCAGGAGCCCTGTTTTGGGGGTTTCTCCAGTCTCTGTCAGCAAGTCTCTTCTTTTTTTTGTGAATTTGAATTTTGTTCTACATTTTTCTCCTGCTCTGTCTGGGATCCTCAATTGTGATCGTTGTCAGTCAGCTCACATTTTTAGAGTAACTACTGCATGCAAATTGCTGTGAAGGTACAAAGGAAGTACCTGACCTTGCGTTTGTATTCCTAGGAGGCCAGGGGAGGCTAACACACACACACACACACACACACATACACATACACATACACATACACATACACATACACATACACATACACATACACATACACAAAACTAGAATGCATCATATGGATCATTAAGTGGGCTCCTCAGTTAAATTGTTTTCTTAGGTCCCCACTTGCTTCACTGGCAGTATGTAACGCCTTTCCCTTCCTAACCATATGAGAACATCTTGAACTTTCTTTCTTATACCAGTCCAGCCTCAAAAATCATCCTTGAGTCAATTCTTCCCCCTTCTTTTTCTTCATGCAACCTCTTCCATTTTTACATAGTTTCTGGATACATTTTTTTCCAGCCAAATAGTACTAAAAGGTTAAGATAAGGATGACCTCTGTCCCTAGCCCAGTTACCTGGAGACCACATACCTCTGTTATTGTCGCTGTTCTGTTGGTATTTGTTTCTAAAGAAGATGCTTATAGCACTGTTTCTTGTTTCATCAGGTTTAGATGTTATCTGTGACTTTCTGTTATCTCAAATGGCTTTGGT
This sequence comes from Elephas maximus indicus, assembly GCF_024166365.1. Classification (NCBI taxonomy): domain Eukaryota; kingdom Metazoa; phylum Chordata; class Mammalia; order Proboscidea; family Elephantidae; genus Elephas; species Elephas maximus. Next base: position 46,095,065 of record NC_064824.1, read on the forward strand.
TAAATTAATACTAAGTGTTACATTATTATAACTCCGCAGTTTTGTCACTGCTTACCCAATAATATACTGTGATCACACACACCCTTTCTTGTTTATCTTTTCATTTTACCTGGTTCTTATTATTGACTGAGCATATGTAAAAATAATTGTTGTAAACTGCCTGGAGCCCTCAGTTCTCTTGCTTCAATCTGGACTAGTTGTTCTCTAGGCCTGCTCTACTGCCAGCGCTTCCAATGGGTTCAGTTTGGTTTGACCCCCTGCTGAGAATTTGCATTTCCATTCCAGATGTACTGAGTCAGAATCTTCATTTTAACAGGATCCCCAGGTGAGTCTGTGTATACATAAGAACCACCTGGGGACTTGTTAAAATGTAGCTATATATATAAGAATCACCCGGAGATCTTGGTAAACTGTAGATTCTGATTCAGTATATCTGGGGCAGAAATGCAAATTCTTAGTAGGGAATCAAACCAGAATGAGCTGGTTTGAAACCCTGTTTACTGCTGTTATACTGGCTTTTCTCTTTGTGGTTCTTTGCTAGAACTCTTATTTTCTGAATCCTCTGTCATCCTCTATCTTTTCTTTGGCTGGTCCATATCCTCTGATGTCTTTCTATGAGTCTTTTGAAAGTAAGCTAAGCTCTTTTGTCCTTGCATATCTAAAAATGTCTTTAATTTTGTACCCACCCAAATATCTCTTGAGTGTGAGAGCGGAGTAAAGAAGCTAGTTTGTTCTGTAAACCTTCAGCTAACATACAATAATTTTAAAAAAAGAAAAATCCCCATAACTGGACCAATAAACAAAATCATGATAAATGGAGAAAATATTGATGTTGTCAAGGATTTTATTTTACTTGGATCCGTAATCAGTGCCCATGGAAACGAGATATTGCATTGGGCAAATCTGCAAAAGACCTCTTTAAAGTATTAAAACGCAAAGATGTCACTTTGAGGACTGAGGTGTACCTGTCCCAGGCCGTGATATTTTCAGTTGTCTTATATGCATGGAAAAGCTGAACAATGAATAAGGAAGACCAAAGGAAAAAAAAAGGTAGTTTCCTCCTCCTGTCTTCCAGGATTTTGCAAGCATTTTCCATGGTTTTCTACTTTTGTTGCTATTGAGAAGTCTGATATCAGTCTGGTGCCTAATCTTTTATTTGTGATCTAATTTTTTGTTTTATAGTTCTTCTCTCTGTAAACTTTTGAATCTTTATCTTTGTGGTTCCGAAACTTCAAAATAATGTGCATTTTTTCTTCTCCATTCACTCTGTTGAGACTTCTCCGAGCCCTTTGAAATGGGAGACGCGTGTGCTTCTGTTCTGGAAATTTAAAAATATATGTATTTAGTTTATAATTCATTTCCGTATGTTTTTTCCTCCCTTTGGTTGATTCTAGAATTCCTGATGTTTGACTCCTGAACTGATCTTCTGTGCCTCTTATAGTTTCTCTTCACAAATTATCCACCTTTCTGGAAGATTTTTTTTTTCACTTCATCTTCCAACCCTTCTACTGATTTTTTTCAAGATTTCTACTAATTTCTTTTTTACTTACAAGAACCCATCTCTGTTCTCATTGTTCTTTTTGCAAAAGGATACTGTATCTATGAAACAAGAACTGGATGACAGTTTTATCTTTCTGAGGATTAATTTTATTTATCTATATGTCTATATGCAGTGGTTAAAGTGCTTGACTGCTAACCAAAAGGTCAGCAGTTTGAAACCCCCAGCAACTCTGCAGAAGAAGGATGTGGCAGTCTGCTTCAGTAAAGATTTATAGCCTTGGAAACCCTATGGGGTCGCTATGAGTCAAAATTGACTTGACAGCAGTGCGTTTGTTTTTTTTTTTTGTTTTATATGTCTGTAAGTCTATATCTAGGAGCCCTTGTGGTGCAGTGGTTGAGCACTCCGCTGGTAACTGAAGGGTGAACAGTTTGGACCCACTGGCCACTCCGCGGGAGAAAGATGTGGCAGTCTGCTTCCATAAAGATTATCCATTGCCAGTGAGTCAATTCCGACTCATGGTGACCCTACAGGACAGAGTAGAACTTTTCCGTAGGGTTTTGAAGGCTGTAAATCTTTATGGCAGTTTGAACCTACCAGCTGCTCTGAGGGAGAAAGATGTAGTCTGCTTCCATAAAGATCTACAGCCGTGGAAACCCTGTGGTACAGTTTTACTCTGTCCTGTAGGTTGCTATGAGTCAGAACTAATTCGACGGCAGTGGGTGCGTTAGTTTCTGCAGAGAATTGTCCCATCTCCTTGTGGAGGGAGGGGTGTTGTGCGTGTGAAGGAGGACAGGGGGAGAAGGTATATGGTTATATAGCTGGGCGTTGCTGTTATGGTAGGTAGCACGTAGACTGTTGCTTAATCCCCCAGTTTTCAGTCTCAAACTTCATCCCACTGCTCCACTTTGATACTTTTGAGCCCAGAGAACTTTTGCTAAATTTTCTCGAAGCCTGAAGCCTCAGTATTCTGTAGCATCAGTTGCTTTGATATGCAGGGCTGTGGAGAGACTCTGGAGGTCTAAATTTCCCTGTCTGCTTTTAAATAATCTTGTTTTCAACCTAAGATTCACCTCTGCCTTTTTGCCACCTGGTATCTTCAGGTGCTGAACCCCTCAGGGATTCTTTAGAACAAGCTAGTTTTCTTCTTGTTGGTCCCATGCTCTGCAAACTGTTGGCAGGGCAAAGACTATCACAAGCTAACCTGGTTCCCATTTGTCCTTCTGCTTTCCATTTTCCAAAACTGGTTGGAATCTCTCCTCTGCAGTTATCTCTTTCTTGTTCTCTTTGTCTTAGAAAAATTCTAAGTATTAACTAACAGTCATTTTAGTGGGGACTTCAGAAGAGAAAGAAATGCATGATTGGTCTTCCATTTTTAACAAGAAGCCTTCTTGTTTCTTCAGCTAATTCCTTCTTATTTCTTCAGGACCTAATTTATCTGTTTTTATTTTCTCATCTTTCCGTAGTTTCTCCCCCAGTGGCTCCTTCCTTTTATCCTACAACTATAATCAAATCTCCTGTTCTAAATCCTAAATTATCACCAACGCTTCTCTTTTGCCCTTAAGTTTTCTCTCTCCTTTCTTTCAGCCCTAAAGAGTAGATTAATATTGCTTTCTCCAGTGATTTTTTTTTTTAAAACCCAGTTCACACTCTGAGCCCTCCCCTTATTCCTATTAATCTCTGAAAGGTCACCAGTTGGTTATCCAATTTAATGATCTCTCTTCAGCCTCACATTGCTGGTCACTGTGGATTCTTGATCCTTGGCCCTCTTACTGTGGTTCCCTGATCCCAGCTGCCCATCTCTTACATCTAGCCTATCCTTGATATCTTGAGCTGCCCTTATACATCTTCTCTATCTTAAATATACACATCCCCCAAAGGACATACCCTAGTCTCTCCTCTCTCTCCTGAAATGAACATAGCTATGTCCATGCGCACGGCTGTTCCCTTTAAGTAGGGAACCCTGGATCTGCATCTGACCTCTCTTGATTGACTCCAGCACTTACAAATGCCTATTGATGATATTTGCCCCAAAGTCCTGCTGTAACCTTAACATCAACACAACTAAAACCAAATCAGTTTTATCTCCCATAGTCTGTTTTTCCTCCCATAGTCTGTTTTTCCTCCCATGTTCTCCATTTTTTGTTAAGGGTGTCACTACCCTCCAGTTCATTCAGATTAAAATCCTACGACCATGTGTTTGCTACTGCCTTTTCTCATCCCAGAATCTAGTTACAAAGTCCTGTTGCTTTTATCCTCACAGTGCCTCAGAACCCATCACCACTGCCTTGCTTAGCATCTCCACATTTCTCACTTGAATTATTGCAGAATTTTCTTAGTGCTCTTCCTGCTTCTACCTTCTGTTCTCTCCAGGTCATCTTCTATACCAGTGACTCCCAAATGGAGATCTAGTAACATCACAATGAACTCAAATTTTTTAAAAATGCGTATTTCTAGCTCCCGGCACCCAGTGATTGTGATTAATTAGATATGGGTGGGATGCAGGAATCTAAATTTTTAAGAATGCCTTATAGTGAATAAGACAAATGTAGAACAATATTTGTATAAAGCATCATTTATGTAGTTTTAACACAGAAGAGCCATGATATATAGTTTTTATATCTATTTATACCTATCTGAAGAACAAAAACTTAGAGTAGAAGGATACTCATCAAGTGAAAATATTTCTGGAGATGAGAACGGGGGGACTTTAGGTAGAGCTATAGTATTTCCCTTAAAAATTCTAAAGCAATAATGGCAAATTATCGACATGATTTTACTGTGAATGGAGAATTGCATATTACTGTCTGTACTTTTAATAAGTTTTATTATTAAGCAATTTTTGAAATGCCCCAGATGATTCTGATGCACGGTCAGGTTTGGACTCTGCGATGCTGTATAAATTACCACCTGAAACTGCAGGTGTGACCCCATCAGACCTTTGTTCCAAAGCCTGCCCTGGCTCCCGCCTCCTACGGAGTCAGTTTTAAACTACCTGTGATGGCATTTGAGGTGCTGACCTACCTTTCTAGGCTTGCCTTTTTTTTTTTTTTAACTTTTATTGGGCTTCAAGTGAACGTTTACAAATCAAGTCAGACTGTCACATGTAAGTTTATATACACCTTACTCCATACTCTCACTTGCTCTCCCCCTAATGAGTCAGCCTTTCCAGTCTCTCCTTTCGTGACGATTTTGCCAGCTTCCAACTCTCTCTATCTTCCCATCCCCCCTCCAGACAAGAGATGCCAACATAGTCTCAAGTGTCCACCTGATACAAATAGCTCACCCTTCATCAGCATCTCTCTCCTACCCACTGTCCAGTCCCTTCCATGTCTGATGAGTTGTCTTCGGCAATGGTTCCTGTCCTGGGCCAACAGAAGCTTTGGGGACCATGACCGCCAGGATTCCTCTAGTCTCAGTCAGACCATTAAGTATGGTCTTTTTGTGAGAATTTGGGGTCTGCATCCCACTGATCTCCTGCTCCCTCAGGGGTTCTCTGTTGTGCTCCCTGTCAGGGCAGTCATCGGTTGTGGCTGGGCACCAACTAGTTCTTCTGGTCTCAGGATGATGTAAGTCTCTGGTTCATGTGGCCCTTTCTGTCTCTTGGGCTCATAGTTATCGTGTGACCTTGGTGTTCTTCATTCTCCTTTGATCCAGGTGGGTTGAGACCAATTGATGCATCTTAGATGGCCGCTTGTTAGCATTTAAGACCCCAGACGCCACATTTCAAAGTGGGATGCAGAATGTTTTCATAATAGAATTATTTTGCCAATTGACTTAGAAGTCTCCTTAAACCATGGTCCCCAAACCCCCGCCCTTGCTCCACTGACCTTTGAAGCATTCATTTTATCCCGGAAACTTCTTTGCTTTTGGTCCAGTCCAGTTGAGCTGACCTTCCATGTATTGAGTGTTGTCCTTTCCTTCACCTAAAGCAGTTCTTATCTACTAACTAATCAGTAAAAAACCCTCTCCCACCCTCCCTCCCTCCCTACCTCGTAACCACAAAAGTATGTGTTCTTCACAGTTTATACTATTTCTCAAGATCTTATAATAGTGGTCTTATACAATATTTGTCCTTTTGCCTCTGACTAATTTTGCTCAGCATAATGCCTTCCAGGTTCCTCCATGTTATGAAATGTTTCACAGATTCTTCACTGTTCTTTATCGATGTGTAGTATTCCATTGTGTGAATATACCACAATTTATTTAACCATTCATCCGTTGATGGACACCTTGGTTGCTTCCAGCTTTTTGCTATTGTAAACAGAGGTGCAATAAACATGGGTATGCATATATCTGTTTGTGTGAAGGCTCTTATTTCTCTAGGGTATATTCTGAGGAGTGGGATTTCTGGGTTGTATGGTAGTTCTAACTGTTTAAGATAACGCCAGATAGATTTCCAAAGTGGTTGTACCATTTTACAGTCCCACCAGCCGTGTATAAGAATTGCAGTCTCTCCGCAGCCTCTCCAACGTTTATTATTTTGTGTTTTTTGGATTAATGCCAGCCTTGTTGGAGTGAGATGGAATCTCATCGTAGTTTTAATTTGGATTTCTCTAATGGCTAATGATCGAGAGCATTTTCTCATGTATCATATGTTAGCTGCCTGAATATCTTCTTTAGTGAAGTGTGTGTTCATCTCCTTTGCCCACTTCTTGATTGGGTTGTTTGTCTTTTTGTGGTTGAGTTTTGACAGAATCATATAGATTTTAGAGATCAGGCGCTGGTCGGAGATGTCATAGCTGAAAATTCTTTCCCAGTCTGTAGGTGGTCTTTTTACTCTTTTGGTGAAGTCTTTAGATGAGCATAGGTGTTTGATTTTTAGGAGCTCCCAGTTATCTGGTTTCTCTTCGTCATTTTTGGTAATGTTTTGTATTCTGTTTATGCCTTGTATTAGGGCTCCTAATGTTATCCCTATTTTTTCTTCCATGATCTTTATCGTTTTAGTCTTTATGTTTAGGTCTTTGATCCACTTGGAGTTAGTTTTTGTGCTTGGTGTGAGGTATGGGTCCTGTTTCATTTTTTTGCAAATGGATATCCAGTTATGCCAGCACCATTTGTTAAAAAGACTATCTTTTCCCCAATTAACTGACACTGGGCCTTTGTCAAATATCAGCTGCTCATATGTGGATGGATTTATATCTGGGTTCTCAATTCTGTTCCATTGGTCTATGTGCCTGTTGTTGTACCAGTACCAGGCTGTTTTGACTACTGTGGCTGTATAATAGGTTCTGAATTCAGGTAGAGCGAGGCCTCCCACTTTCTTCTTCTTTTTCAGTAGTGCTTTACTTATCTGAGGCTTCTTTCCCTTCCCTATGAAGTTGGTGATTTGTTTCTCCATCGCATTAGAAAATGACATTGGAATTTGGATCGGAGGTGCATTGTATGTATAGATGGCTTTTGGTAGAATAGACATTTTTACTATGTTAAATCTTCCTATCCATGAGCAAGGTATGTATTTCCACTTAAGTAGGTCCTTTTTAGTTTCTTGTAGCAGTACTTTGTAGTTTTTCTTATATAGGTCTTATACATCTTTGATAAGATTTATTCCTAAGTATTTTATCTTCTTGGGGGCTACTGTGAATGGTATTGATTTGGTTATTTCCTCTTCGATGTTGTTTTTGTTGATGTAGAGGAATCCAAGTGATTTTTGTATGTTTATCTTATAACCTGAGACTATGCCGAACTCTTCTATTAGTTTCAGTAGTTTTCTGGAGGATTCCTTAGGGTTTTCTGTGTATAAGATCATGTCATCTGCAAATAGAGATAATTTGACTTCCTCCTTGCCAATCTGGATGCCCTTTATTTCTTTGTCTAGCCTAATTGCTCTGGCTAGGACCTCTAGCACAATGTTGAATAAGAGTGATGGTAAAGGGCATCCTTGTCTGGTTCCCGTTCTTAAGGGAAGTGCTTTCAGGTTCTCTCCATTTACAGTGATGTTGGCTGTTGGCTTTGTATAGATGCCCTTTATTATGTTGAGGAATTTTCCTTCAATTCCTATTTTGGTGAGAGTTTTTTTTATCATAAATGGGTGTTGGACTTTGTCAAATGCCTTTTCTGCATCAATTGATAAGATCATGTGGTTTTTGTCTTTTGTTTTATTTATATGGTGGATTACATTAATGGTTTTTCTAATATTAAACCAGCCTTGCATACCTGGTATAAATCCCACTTGGTCATGGTGGATTATTTTTTTGATATGTTGTTGAATTCTATTGGCTAGAATTTTGTTGAGGATTTTTGCATCTATGTTCGTGAGGGATATAGGTCTGTAATTTTCTTTTTTTGTGATGTCTTTACCTGGTTTTGGTATCAGGGAAATGGTGGCTTCATAGAATGAGTTAGGTAGTATTCCGTCATTTTCTATGCTTTGAAATACCTTTAGTAGTAGTGGTGTTAACTCTTCTCTGAAAGTTTGGTAGAACTCTGCAGTAAAGCCATCCGGGCCAGGGCTTTTTTTTGTTGGGAGTTTTTTGATTACCGTTTCGACCTCTTTTTTTGTTATGGGTCTATTTAGTTGTTCTAATTCTGATTGTGTTCGTTTAGGTAGGCAGTGTTTTTCCAGGAATTCATCCATTTCTTCTAGGTTTGCAAATTTGTTAGAGTACAATTTTTCGTAATAATCTGATATGATTCTTTTAATTTCAGTTGGGTCTGTTGTGATGTGGCCCATCTCGTTTCTTATTCGGGTTATTTGTTTCCTTTCCTGTATTTCTTTAGTCAGTCTAGCCAATGGTTTATCAATTTTGTTAATTTTTTCAAAGAACCCGCTTTTGGCTTTGTTAATTCTTTCAATTGTTTTTCTGTTCTCTAATTCATTTAGTTCAGCTCTATTTTTTATTATTTGTTTTCTTCTGGTGCCTGATGGATTCTTTTGTTGCCCACTTTCTATTTCTTCAAATTGTAGGGACAGTTCTCTGATTTTGGCTTTTTCTTCTTTTTGCATGTGTGCATTTATCGATATAAATTGGCCTCTGAGCACTGCTTTTGCTGTGTCCCAGAGGTTTTGATAGGAAGTATTTTCATTCTCGTTGCTTTCTATGAATTTCCTTATTCCCTCCTTAATGTCTTCTATAACCCAGTCTTTTTTCAGGAGGGTATTGTTCTGTTTCCACGTATTTGATTTCTTTTCCCTAATTTTTCTGTTATTGATTTCCACTTTTATGGCCTTGTGGTCTGAGAAGATGCTTTGTAATATTTCGATGTTTTGGATTCTGCAAAGGTTTGTTTTATGACCTAATATGTGGTCTATTCTAGAGAATGTTCCATGTGCGCTAGGAAAAAAAAGTATACTTTGCAGCAGTTGGGTGGAGAGTTCTGTATAAGTCAATGAGGTCAAGTTGGTTGATTGTTGTAATTAGGTCTTCCGTGTCTCTATTGAGCTTCTTACTGGATGTCCTGTCCTTCTCCGAAAGTGGTGTGTTGAAGTCTCCTACTATAATTGTGGAGATGTCTATCTCACTTTTCAGTTCTGTTAAAATTTGATTTATGTATCTTGCAGCCCTGTCATTGGGTGCATAAATATTTAATATGGTTATATCTTCCTGGTCAATTGTCCCTTTTATCATTATGTAGTGTCCTTCTTTATCCTTTGTGGTGGATTTAACTTTAAAGTCTATTTTGTCAGAAATTAATATTGCTACTCCTGCTCTTTTTTGCTTATTGTTTGCTTGATATATTTTTTTCCATCCTTTGAGTTTTAGTTTGTTTGTGTCTCTAAGTCTAAGGTGTGTCTCTTGTAGGCAGCATATAGACGGATCGTGTTTCTTTATCCAGTCTGAGACTCTCTGTCTCTTTATTGGTGCATTTAGTCCATTTACATTCAGCGTAATTATAGATAAGTATGTGTTTAGTGTTGTCATTTTGATGCCTTTTTATGTGTGTTGTTGACAGTTTCATTTTTCCACTTACTTTTTTGTGCTGAGACATTTTTCTTTGTAAATTGTGTGTTCCTCATTTTCATAGTGTTTGACTTTATGTTTGCTGAGTCGTTACGTTTTTCTTGGTTTTTATTTTGAGTTATGGAGTTGTTATACCTCTTTGTGGTTACCTTAATATTTACCCCTATTTTTCTAAGTAAAAACCTAACTTGTATTGTCCTCTATTGCCTTGTATCCCTCTCCATATGGCAGTTCTATGCCACCTGTATTTAGTCCCTCTTTTTGATTATTGTGATCTTTTACATATTGACTTCAATGATTCCCTGTTTTGAGCATTTTTTTTTAATTAATCTTAATTTGTTTTTGTGATTTCCCTATTTGAGTTGATATCAGGATGTTCTGTTCTGTGGCTTTGTGTTGTGCTGTTATCTGATATTATTGGTTTTCTGACCAAACAATTTCCTTTAGTATTTCTTGTAGCTTTGGTTTGGTTTTTGCAAATTCTCTAAGCTTGTGTTTATCTGTAAATATCTTAATTTCGCCTTCATATTTCAGAGAGAGTTTAGCTAGATATATGATCCTTGGCTGGCAGTTTTTCTCCTTCAGTGCTCTGCATATGTCATCCCATTCCCTTCTTGCCTGCATGGTTTCTGCTGAGTAGTCTGAACTTATTCTTATTGATTCTCCCTTGTAGGAGACCTTTCTTTTATCCCTGGCTGCTTTTAAAATTTTCTCTTTATATTTGGTTTTGGCAAGTTTGATGATAATATGTCTTTGTGTTTTTCTTTTTGGATCAATCTTAAATGGGGTTCGATGAGCATCTTGGATAGATATCCTTTCATCTTTCATGATGTCAGGGAAGTTTTCTGTCAGCAGATCTTCAACTATTCTCTCTGTGTTTTCTGTAATCCCTCCCTGTTCTGGGACTCCAATCACACGCAAGTTACCCTTCTTGATAGAGTCCCACATGATTCTTAGGGCTTCTTAATTTTTTTAAATTCTTTTATCTGATTTTTTTTTCAGCTATATTGGTGTTAATTCCCTGGTCCTCCAGATTTCCCACTCTGCATTCTAATTGCTTGAGTCTGCTCCTCTGACTTCCTATTGCGTAGTCTAATTCTGTAATTTTATTGTTAATCTTTTGGATTTCTGAATGCTGTCTCTCTATGGATTCTTGCAACTTATTAATTTTTCCACTATGTTCTTGAATAATCTTTTTGAGTTCTTCAACAGTTTTATCAGTGTGTTCCTTGGCTTTTTCTGCAGATTGCCTTATTTCGTTTCTGAGGTCATCCCTGATGTCTTGAAGCATTCTGTAAATTAGTTTTTTATATTCTGTATCTGATAATTCCAGGATTGTATCTTCATTTGGGAAAGATTTTGATTCTTTTGTTTGGGGGGTTGTAGAAGCAGTCATGGTCTGCTTCTTTATGTGGTTTGATATCGACTGCTGTCTCCGAGCCATCACTAAAATATTGTAGTGTTTTATTATATATTTGCTCACTGAGTATTGTTTTGTTTTCTTTCAATATACATAGATAGGCTACTAGATGCGCTGTCTTGATTGTTGTAGCCCTTGAATCACTTATGACGTATTACCAGCTGGTTTGGGCTGTTGCCGGATGTATATGCCTGAGTCCATTCACTATTCTTGAGTAGAATCTGATTTTGGGTCATCAAGTGTGTGATGCACCCTGTCACCTATCCACCTTGAGAAGTAGTGGTGATAGGTGTATGCACCAGATTCTAGTAGCAGCTGGGGTTCACACTCCAGTGGGGGCAGGATGCTGACAGGCTTCCCCCAAGTGTCAGTGAGGTAGGTGTGTCTCTATTCCTACAGCACCTTGGTGGGTGGGCTCTGCAGCTGTACCTTAGGCCCCCAATGGAAGTACCTCTACAGATTGGTAGGTGTCACCCTCCTTAGACCCCTAAGGCAGGAGGCTAGGTGGTCTGGGGGGAGCTTCAGCCCTCAGTTCCCTGTTGTAGGTCAGTGAGGGCTCTGCTGAATACGCAGAGATATCAGACCTGGGAAACTTGTCTTTCCAGTAAATCCGCTAAAACAAATGCAGTCAGATCCCTATCAGAAATGCCTTTGCATTATAATAGCCACCTTGTTCCCTGTAGGGATGAAAGCCCGAGACTGTGGATCACATATGCTTGGCTGGAGCTGGTTCTGTGTTTTTAGTCCAAATAGGGAAGGATTTTTGGTCCCTGGGTTTTTTGTGGTTGCTTCTCTCAGACCAGAAGAATGGGTTAGGAAAAGACCAAAAAAAAAAAAAAGGAAAAGAAAAACCGCGGAGCAGTTCTTCCTCTGGCTCAGGAAATTCCAATGTTAATGAAGCCGCCTGGGAAGGAGGGGGGAGGGTTCAGATAAATAGGAGAGTGTAGCACCCCAGAATATAGACAAAGTTACTTGTCTTGGTTAGGATGACTGTTTTATCTGAGATTCCCAAGGGGCATGTCGCCTGTGTGCGCTGGCTGGGTAGAGATTGCTCCCGAGGGTCAGGCCCGCATCCTGTGCTTGCGCTATCTCAGAAGCCGGGGTTAGTTCCTCCGCTGCCAGTCCAAAGCCCAGCGTCAAGGTTCCCCGGCTGGGACGCTGCACTCCTAGCTCTAAAAATAGTTGCTGCCTCCCGGGGACTTCTCCTCCCGCCAGCCGCGAGACTGCTCTGCCCGCGCGGACCAGCTGGGCCCCCTCCCGGGGTCAGTTCAGGGGGGTAGGGCTGTGCCCCGTGTTTGCACTGTCACAGATGTCATGCTCGGCTCCCCTGCACTCAGTCCAAAGCCCTGTGCCAAGGTTCCCCACCTGGGACGCTGCACTCCCGGCTCCAAAACCAGTCGCTGCCTCCCCGGGGACTTCTCCTCCTGCCAGGCATGTCACCGTGCTGCTCGCGTGGACGGCTGGGCCCCCTCCCGGGGTCAGTTCAGGAGGGTAGGGCTGCGCCCCGTGTTTGCGCCATCACAGGATGCTGTGCTCAGCTTCCCTGTGCCCAGTCCAAAGCCCGGTGCCAAGGTTACCTGACTGGGACGCTGGCTCCAGGCTCTGGAAACAGTCGCTGCTTCCCCGTAGTTGTTCGTTCTGGGTCTCTGTCACTCAGGTCAACTCTTTAAATCTGTGTTTGTGGGTCAGGGTTTGTAGATTGTCATGTATGTGATCGATTCACTTGTTTTTCCGAGTCTTTGTTGCAACAGGGATCCAAGGTAGTGTCTACCTAGTCAGCCATCTTGGCCCCCCTCCTTCTAGGCTTGCCTTTTATTACTCACCTTTTACTCAGCTAGTGGGTCAGGAAACTGCTTTTTGTTGAACCTAGAATATGCCATTTACTTTCACTTTTTTCTACGTCTTTTGCAAATGATCTTTCTTCTGTGTTTAATTCTCTTCATGGCTCCCCAACTTTTGCCCATCAAAATACTATTTATCTCTCAAGATGAGTCAGAAGCGCTACCTCCTCTCTGAATTCCCCCCTTTTCAAATGCTTCCTTTTCTGTATTTCCCACAGAATTTCATTTATACTTCTTTTATGATACTTGCAGTATTATGAAATGAATTATTGTTATTTGTCTTTGTACTTATCCCATCCTCCCTTGTCCCCAAATGTAAGCTGCTCAGAGGCAAGGACTGTATTATTCACTTACTCAATATATCTTTTATTGATCAAGTATTTATGAGCATATGTTATATGCAAGGCACTGTTCTAGATAGATTATGGGGGGAGGATGCACACGTGTAAAGCCGAGTTCCATCCACATTCTATCATGAGGTAGATAGAATGCTCACACCATTGTAAGGGAGGAGAGAACAAGAATGCTTATCTGTTTGGTGTGCTGGGAGATTTTAAAAAGGGGTAATTCAATGTGCTTGATGAAACTGGAAAAGCATTTATAGATGAATTGTCTTTTGAGTTGGGCTTTTTGGTGTAAGATACTAAAAAAGAAATATAGATCAAGATAGGTGCTTGTTGAATTACGTACTAAATAAATCCCAGGCAGAGGGACCTCAAAGAGTGGGAGGCCATTGAGGATCTATTTAAGAATAGTCAATAATCCACTTTGGCCAGAGCCTGGACCAAATTGAGGGGAGCAGAAGAAAATAAGCTTGGAAGAGGTATCCCATTATAGTGGACTTGGATGCTAGGCTAAAGTGTGTGAGATTTATTTGGTTAGATGCCACTAACGGCTTTTGGACAGGATAGTGTCATGGCCAGGTTCTGATTAAGGCAGCAACACTGAAAACCCTATGTAGCACAGTTCTACTCTGACTTGCATGAGGTTGCTAGGAGATGCAGTTGACTTGACAGCGTGTGATCTGGTTTGTGTAGGACAGTTTGTAAAGGAAGCTGAGACAGCACTTAAAAAGAAGTTATGGCCTGGTCCAAGATAGATGATCCAAGATGGGACCAAGGTGGAAGTGGCAGCCAAACCAAAAAAAAAACAAACCCAGTGCTGTTGAGTCAATTCCGACTCATAGTGACCCTATAGGACAGAGTAGAACTGCCTCATAGAGTTTCCAAGGAGTGCCTGGCAGATTTGAACTGCCGACCCTTTGGTTAGCAGCCGTAGCACTTAAACACTATGCCACCAGGGTTTCCAAAGTGGCAACAGGCATGAAAAAAGATGGGACAGATGTGAGCGTTCTGTGGGGGTGGAACTGATTCAACTGTACTCAGTTACTATGGATTTTAGAAGTGATTAGTACTGGAAAGTCAGGGATGCGAGCCCTTGAAGATGACTCAGAGTTTAGCCTGGGTTCTGACTGGAAAAATGGTGATTCCACTAATGCGAAGAAGATTCTACTAATGGGAAGAAGAGGTGGGGAAGAGGACAATGAATTTTATGGTGAAGAGGCTATGTTCCGGTTTGGCATATGTTCAGATTTTAAAATACAGGCCAAAAATTTACACAGTTTGATGCTCCAGCTGTAACTTTGTTATTTTATATGAGCCACTAAAAAGATTAACGTCTATTGTTGGGATACCTTGGCTGATGCTAATTTCGGGGAGCGAAAGGTGGAGGAGGAGGGGAAGTAGTGTTGGTGGGAAAATGAGATAGGTAGACTGCATTTCTTTGTACAAGCAAAACTACATCAGTATGTTGGTGAGTGGCATCAGGGGTCTTAAAAACTTGTGATCAGCCATGTAAGATACTCCACTGGTCGCACCCCATCTGGAACAAGGAAGACTTAAGAAAACTAAAGACACAAGTAGAAGATTAATTCAAAGGACTAATGGACCACAACTACCAGAGCCTCCACCAGACTGAGCCCAGCACAACCGGATGGTGCCTAGCTACCACCACTGACTGCTCTGACACGGATCACAGTAGAGGGTCCTGGACAGATCTGGAGAAAACTGCAGAACAAAATTCTAACTCACAAAAAAAGACCAGACTTACTGGTCTGACAGAGACTGGAGAAACCCTGAGAACATGGCCCCTGTATACCCTTTTAACTCAGTTCTAAGTCACGCTCCTGAGGTTCACTCTTCAACTGGAGATTAGACAGGCTCATAAAACAAAATGAGACTAAATGGCCACACCAGCTCAGGGGCAAGGACAAGGCAGGAGGGGACAGGAAAGCTGATTACGGAGAACCCAAGGTTGAGAAGGGGAGAGTTGGCAACCAGTGTCACAAAACAATATGTGTATTAATTATTTAACGAGAAACTAATTTGCTTTGTAAACCTTCATCTAAAGTACAGTAAAGACAAACAAACAAAAAACACTACGTCAAAAGCAAGAAGCAATCAGTAATTGAGTGTTTACTGAGTTGCTATTTTGCACCCAACACTACAGTAAGCACTGAAAAGGACACAAGGTAAGAATTAGATTCTATATGGGCCCTTAAGATGCTCATGATCATAATTGAAACAAAACCATTATGAAGCTAATATATAATCAATTGGTCAAATGTGTGACGAAGATTGAATTAGCTAACCCAAACCTAAACCCACTGTCGTGAAGTTGATTCCAACTCATAGCAGCCGCATGGGGTTTCTGACGCTGTAACTTTCTATGGAAGCAGACTGCCATGCCTTTCTCCCTTGGAGCCGCTGGTGGTTTTGAACCATCAGCCTTTGAGTTAGCAGTCAATTGCTTTAATTGCTGCACCACCAGGGCTCCTGAAGTGGCTAACAGACCTTTTTTTTTTTTAATTAATTGACTACTTGAAGTTTTTAAAAATTCATCATTGAGTTTATTCTTCTCTGGCAAAGTCTGTCTCAGCAGTCTGTGTCCCCTGATTCCATTAAGGTCAGATTGCCCCTTGGGTGGGGACGTGCCCTGATTTAACAGCAGAGCCATGGAATTTGTAGGCTGAGAAATCATCCCTTCCTTTCTTACTTTCTTGCTAGGAAAATACTTTGCAGCCAGCAGAATCAGCAGGGGGTGGAAGCATAATCACCCTCCAGTAATGGGAACGGAATAAATTCAAGTACTGTCTTATCTAAATGGCTTGACAAGTTCTGTCTGCCTGGCTAATTGCATCAGTCTGCTCTCCTTTTTCTTCCTCACGCTGGGATTTGGCAGGTGTGAGTGTTCACAGTTCCCTGCCACTGGAATGTGTCGTGGACAAGACCCCCAGCTCATCACTGTGGCCTCAAGAGGACAGAGGGGGCTTGTTTGCTGCCCCCACCCAGTACTGCTTGAGGGCATTACTTCTAATCACAAAAGAATTTTACATCTTTCTGGACACATCTTGGCGAAGTTGTACCAAGATTGTGTTGGCTTGTCAGGAGGCAGGTGGGTGGCCTGAGACTAATGGAGCTGGGACCTGGGGACAGGCTAAGCGGTCTCTTGTTCTACCACTGACACTTGTGATGTACCTCCCCAACAGCCCATCTTGTCGTGGCTCCTTTCTGGATAGAGTGCGAACCCCTTCAAGCTATAGGATCGGGAGTCAGCCCTAACGCCCACCTCTGTTATAAGGCAAACGTTGTCTGTGGAGAGTGCAGAAATTACCCTGTGGTATTTGTGGTTCCCAGCACTAACAATCCCAGCTCCGCCATAGGAACTTTCCAGTGAAGGGGAAAGTAGTTACTTTGTCAGTCCAGGCTGGAGTTCTGTCCCTGATAATCTCTTGCTCTAGACTCCTTTCTATAATGTGCAAGGTACTCTGTCCCCGAACTCTTCTTTTTAGAAAGAGGGGGACCTGAGGCTGGTTAAGGCGTCTGAGCTAGCCCTTGGTATTGAGGCAAAAGAAATGAGGACACCATTTCTGGGAACAGCATCTCTAAGATGCTGTTTGCAGGGTGATTTCTACCTGCTGTAGATTCGATTCCAACTCCTAGTGACGCCATATGTTGCAGAGCAGAGTTTTCATGGCTGTAACCTTTGGGAAGCAGATTACCAGGTCTTCCTTCTGAGGCACCTCTGGGTGGGTCCAAACCGCCAACTTTTCGGTTAGTAACCAACTTAATCATTTGCGTCACCCAGGAGCCCTTTGATTTCTAGTCAATACAGAGCAGTTGAGAAAGGCAGAGAGAGTTCCTGTAATATGGAGGTCAGAGGGCTTGGGGCAGGCTGTAGTCCCCTGTTTTGGAGTAGGGAGTCTTCAGGATATTTGTGAGGTGTTCTTACTTGTCACTTTCTTTCAGTTAGCGATTACTCTAGTTAGGAAGAGGGAAGCAAATGACAGTGAGGTCCTTGAGAGGGACAAGAGACAGAGTGTCACCAAAGTCTCTCCAGAATCCTCCCTTGGAATCCCAGGATTTAGAGGAGAAAGACAAAGGGAACAAACTGGCGGCATTCTACCAAGTTCAGTTTTGTATCACTGATAAACCCTGATTGCCTTTTTGGGATTTGTATCTTTGAGTGTGGATTTGGGACGATGGAATTTGAGGGGAAGGAAGAGGAGGAGGAGGAGGGCATCAGAAAGGCCTGAATGAACTTCACTGAGTGCCTTCTCACGCTAGGTGTTCCTGAGTAGGCTAATTTGAGGTTCTTGCGTTGGAATCCTTGTTTTGGCCATTTGGGATTGCTTTCTCAGCCCGTGGAAATGTCTCCTCTTCTAGAGGTAATGGATTGTTTACCGATAAATTAAAAAAAACTTAACTGTATTTGTTTCTATCTAAAAAAATTAATGCTGTGAGAGTCAGTGTTAAAAGACATACAGGAGGAACTCAAAGCCTAGTTCTCTATAATTTTCCCAAACAGCTTTTGTTGTTTAAATGGCATGTTCCCAGCTGACTGAACACAAAGGAAGTGAAAGAACTTCAACTCAGCCAAGTGCTAATAATCTGGGATGACAGCAGCTCCTCCCAGCTGAGAAGTTTATGCTGAACAAAGTGCTCTGAATTTTTTATGGTTCTCAATTTTGCTTGCAATTCCCTTGCCAGCATACAAAAATGGCTGTTTTTTGTCAACTTCTTATGGACACTTTTTGAGCCACTTTTGTGAATTCAGGTGTGCAGTGCTGGCCCCCTCATGCTCTCTGTACATCTTGAAGGTGAAAACAGAGTCTAGTCGAGGGTCTTGCTTTCTCTTTCAGCCAGGACTTCCAATCAGTTCATTCTGGTTAGAACCCCTGCTGAGAGAATTTGCATTTCTAACAATTTTCCAGGTGATGCTAAACTGCTGATTAGGGACCAGTTCTGAGAACCACTAGAACAGTGGTTGTTAAAAATTTATTATGGATAAGAATCATCCGGGGATCTTGTCGAAACGTAGATCCTGATTCAGTATATCTGGGATGGAATGCGAATTCTCAGTAGGTGTTCGAATTGGAATGAACTGTTCAAAGCCCTGCTTTAAATTGTCTTGCTGGGGAGCTGTATTCTTTTTTTTAATTTTTATTGTGCTTTAAGTGAAAGTTTATGAATCAAGTCAGTCTCTCACACAAAAACTTTTATACACCTTGCTACATACTCCCAGTTGCTCTCCCCCTAATGAGACACTCCGCTGCCTCCCTCCACTCTTTTCGTGTCCATTTCACCAGCTTCTAACCCCCTCTACCCTCTCATCTCCCCTCCAGGCAGGAGATGCCAACATAGTCTCAAGTGTCCACCTGATCCAAGAAGCTCACTCCTCACCAGCATCCCTGTCCAAGCCATTGTCCAGTCCAATCCCTGTCCGAAGAGTTGGCTTCAGGAACGGTTCCTGTCCTGGGCCAACAGAAGGTCTGGGGGCCGTGACCACTGGGGTCCTTCTAGTCTCAGTCAGACCATTAAGCCTGGCTGTTTTACGAGAATTTGGGGTCTGCATCCCACTGCTCTCCTGTGGGGAGCTGTATTCTTAAGAAAAAAAAATCCAAACCAGTTGTCAGTTCTGATTCATGACGACTCCATATGTGCAGCATAGAGCTGGTTTTTAAGGCTATGATCTTTTGGAAGTAGATGGTCAGGTGCTTCTTCTAAGGTGCTTCTGGGTGGGTTCTAACTGCCAGTGTTTTGGTTAGTAGTTGGGCACTTAATCAATTGCACCACCCAGGGACTATGTACAGTCAATCCTCCATATCAGTGAGTTCCACGCCTGCAGATTGAACCAACCATGGATCAAAAATATTTGAAAAAAAAGTTCCAAAAAGTAAAATTTGAATTTGCAGTGTACCTACCACTCCCTGACCCACACAAATGAAGTGACGTGTAGGCAGCCCCTGCTGTAGCCTCCAGCCATTTCACAGATCCTCATTCTCTCTCCAGCACTCCTTGTTTGAGCACTGTTCATCTGTGTAACTACTTAATAGCATTTACACTGTATTAGGTATTATAATACTCTCATGGGTAAATTGTTGTTATTTCACTTTTTGGAATTTTTTTTGGTGATGCTATGTTTTTTCACTAATGGAATGGATGCTGAATCATTGTTGATAGTTTTGTATTTTTTGAAAAAATGGGGTGCCAGCTGCAAGTGAGACTTATCAATCTCATGTTCCATGAAGCACATCACACACACGGGACATATTGGTCCCATGGCGTATCACACTTCCTGGTTATGCTTGAGCCATAAAATATCTTTCTCAATGTTCCAAAAATACACATGAAATACTAAATAAGCATTGCACTTATTACTCATAATTGTTACCGGTTTGATTGAGAGTGGGCCATATTGCTACCATGTTCCATGAAGCACACTCATGGGACGAATCAGTCCCATGGCCCAGGAAAACCATTGCCATCAAGTCAATTCCAACTCACAGCGAACCTATACAACAGAGCAGAACTGCCCCCTAGGGTTTCCAAGGAGCAGCTGATGGATTTGAACTGCGGACCTTTTGGTTAGCAGTCAAGCTTTTAACCGCTGCACCACCATGGCCCAAGAAGTGCATCACAAAGTGTTTTTACCCACAGAATAACTCATTTACTTGAATATTTCTGAATGCTGGTAACTGTACCTTCCTAATAACACAAAGGAAACAGTAAACATATTTGCAAGCCTTCTCTCTCTGTAAACCAAAAAAACCCACTGCCGCCGAGTCTGTTCCAACTCACAGCAACCCTATAGGACAGTAGGGTTTCCAAGGAATGCCTGGTGAATTTGAACTGCTGATCTTTTGTTTAGCAGCCAAGCTGTTAACCACTACGCCACCAGGGTTTTCTTATCTTGCTACAGAAGCCAAAAGATATCTGGGAAGCATCCCCTCATACAAATGTCTTTCTACACTCAAATGTGGCGAATACCAACTTCCTTGTTTTTCAGGCAGTTGCATCAGTATTTGCCGTGATGTTAGACCATGATGTAAGGTGGCTCAAATGCCTGTCAATAAACCTCCAGGGACAGAAAAATGTAACACAGGCATATATATCCCCAGCCCATGAAAGGGATAAGTAATATAGAGATGATTTAAAGTGTACAGGAGGATGTGTGTAGGTTATATGCAAATACTACACCATTGTATATAGGATACTTCAGCATCCATGGATTTTGGTATCTGTGGGGGGTCCTGGACTCAATCCCCCACAGATACCAAGGAACGACTGTATTTTTCTTAGGACCCGAGTTTTCACACAGAAGGTTAGTTACCTTATTTACATGCGCTAGAAATGAAAGGAAACCCTGGTGGCATAATGGTTAAGAGCTACGGTTGCTAACCAAAAGGTTGGCAGTTCAAATCTACCAGGCGCTCCTTGGAAACCCTATGGGGTAGTTCTACTCTGTCCTGTAGGGTCGCTATGAGTCGGAATCAACTCGATGGCAACGGGTTTGGTTTTTGGTTTAGAAATGAAAAGCTGCGGATGGCAGGCAGGTTAGGGGAACACAAGCATTTCTAATTGATTTTGTCCCCATATTTTATCAGTGCTTCAACGTGCTGCAGTGTCTCTGACTTTTTGATATCAGTTGTTGTCTGGACAGAATATCACAGTATTAGCCTCAGGCACCATGATAGTAAGAGTTACATTGTAGGCTGGCCACCTAGTGGGGAATGTTCTGATCTCATTTTAGCTTTAAATATGAAGAACGTTAATTAAGGTTCAGGGCAGGTATGTACTAAATCCTTAGGGAGGAAAAACTAACAGATTTGTGTTCTTGCTGCCATTTCTGGTTCTGAAACTAGGATTTGTGTAATTAATCAGTTCCTTGTGGCGTAGCTTTTCTGCCTCTTATACACAGTTCTTAGAATAAAGCTACTATTTAAAAAATCAAGTACTTTTCACCTTGCAAATGGTCATAATTACTTGTTGAACTGATTATACAAAAATTTATTCCAATGCAGGAAGGGAATATAAGTCTTCTAAAAATGCAAAAATACCAAAATTGAACTTTATATTTCTTAGATATATATTACCTGAAACAAAAAACCTGCCTGAAGGCTGGTTTTTCTGCCAATTGGCCCCTAATCAACAATCGAGAATACCTTTACCTAGGCTGTTGCCAAAGATTCCAGCCTCCAACTGTAGCCCAATTCTCAATGAAAAGAAAAAGCAAATACTCCTGAAAACCGTGTACACTGCATTTTATCTTAGATTCAGTGTGATTGTCTTGTGTCTATTTTCTTCTTTGGTTTGGCCACAAGGATGCTCGGATCTTAATTTATGACCCACATCAAGTGATAGTTTAACACTTTACAATATACATTTCTGTGGAATAAATTTTTCCTTTAGCCTCAGATTCCTCAAGCCTCTTTTTTAGGTTGTCTTCTTTATATAGTACATATATTTTATAAGTCAGTGCATCCTTTTTGAAAATTAGATACATAATAAAATTTGTAAATACATAATAAAATTTTCTTATAATCAGATGTAGTTACTCGTCTTTTTTATTTGCTTGTTTGAATGCACGTAGGGAGACAGTCCAGTTGCCTGCCACCTCCTCATCTAGGTCCGAGCCGCATGTTGTCATTATTTCATCAGCTGGTAGGGCTGTCTTCCAAACCAGAGCTAAGTGACACAGAGTCTTCATTGTAGATGTGTTGAATGTGTGAATGCTATGACCTGCCAACATACCCTGATATATGTCAGTGTTACAGAAGGTTCTGCCAGCTCCTTGGTAAACAGCCTTTTTGTGGGGGGACGTGATGAGGTGTATGATTTCACCAATTATTACCATTCCCAATTAGATGGGGCCCAGGTGTGTGTTCATAAAACGTTAGTTACCTCACTCTCTATAAAATTAACGGCCCCACCTGACTTGATTCCAGGGCTTTCATGCATTTGATATTGTTCAGTTGGATATATTGCTGTGGTTCTATTCTGAAACGTCTTCAAGCAACCGGAGACCTGTCTTTTTGTTCTGAAACGTTCCAGTTGTTCAGGAGTGTAACTCCTTGCATACTCCTTTGTCATCAGTGAGCACTTACCTTATCTTTTTTTTTTTATCTTTGGTAGGCTGGTTGCTTTGTTTGGGCACACACTTCTTCACTGGTGGAGAGAGGAGAGTAGGGACCTTGCTCACTCACTCTCGTAAGGTAAGAATTGAAACTCTATTAGGAATAACCCTAAACTTTTCATTTGGGAACTCTGGGTTAGGCTGACAGATCCACATGGATACCTGAACATTGGAACTGTGTTTTCCTCTCCTTGAGCAGCTTTGGCAAGTTTTTCATCCCATTTTAACCTCTCTCTGCTTACTAAGCTGCTCTGGTTTTGGCTTAAGTTATGTTTCTGGTGAACCCAGGAAAGAATCTCCATGCCCAAGGATTGTAGATAAAGACCTCTCCACTTACCACATAGGAGCCCTGGTGGTACAGTGGTTAAGCACTAGGCTGCTAACTGAAAGTCAGTAGTTCGAATCCACCACCAGCAGCTCCCCAGGAGAAAAGACCTGGTGATCTGCTTGCATAAAGATTACAGCCAGGAAAACCCCTATGGGGTGGTTTTACTCTGTCCTGTAGGTTTGCTCTGAGTTGGAATCTACTCAATGGCACACAACAGCTTATCACATGATGGACTAATTTTGGTCCATTAAAAGATGACAGTCTCTCATTCACTTCTGAAGTGATAGGGTGTATGTGTGTGTGTGGCGGGGGGGTGCTCAAAGTAGATCAAGTGAAATACATTGCTAACTGTACTTTGTAAATATAAAAGAAAGAAAAAAAATTTTTTTTTTTTTTGTATGTGCTAAATATTAAGCATTTGTAAGTATAGGGCATTTAGATGTTAAGGTTTAGAAAATATCAGCTGGTCCAAAACAGGGTGCGGGTGCTACCCCAACAAAGAAGAGACAACAGCATAGATGTGGGCCCACTTAAAGTTGTGTGTTTTATTGATGACTACCTTTTACTTCTTTCATTTTGCCCCTTTGGTTTTAGGTGTGGTGCTTAACACAAAGGCCTGACTAGATTAGATTGTGAGGTCTGTTTCCATTTTCCCAGGTGAATAAAACAAATCCAAGGTCAGGCTGCAAAGGCCAAGGAATGCCTTTATGAGGCTTCCAGGGCCTGAGCCTAGTCTGCTGAGTTGTCTTCTCCCTTGTGTGGGCTCTCAGCTCCCAGCCCAGCCCTTCCCCTTGCAAACAGACCTCCCACCATGTATCTGATGGCTGGAGGAAGAAGCATCCCTAGGAAATACTCTGAGATTGTGAGCTGCTCTGGCCAAGGCCTGGATTACATCCCCATTTCTTGTTTAAAGAGCAGATTGAATTATTAGCACCTATGTTTGCTAATGGTAATTATATGTTTCAAGAACAAAGTAGAATTCTGTAGAATATCTCCTAAGTTGCTTTACTTCTTGCCTTTGTAAAAGGATGACGTTACACTAACCTAATTAAGCTCAAGAAAACAAGTAGGAATCTATATATTATCACTGTTTCCCCCAGGGCACATTGGGATGTGTGAGCTGTTACTTCAACTTGAAGGCTCTGCTATTAATAAACCCAAAGAATATGAACATCAGAGAAACGATGGTTCAGCATGGGCCATATGGAGATCATTGGGGTATCTTCCAAAGATAAAAAGGAAACTTAATTCCTTTTTAGTTACAGTGTTAAACACAGCATTAGGAATATAATAATAATAATAGTGATAATAAAAAATAATAACTATAATATTAACCATCTCTATCACCACCATCATAGCAGCTAGCATTTATTGGCTCCTGCTTTCTGCCAGGCACCAGACTAAGCCTTTTTAGAGGCACTGTCTCACTTAATCTTCATGGCACTCCTATCAGGGAGGTTCTATTATTATCCACATTTTACAGTGGAAGAAACTGAAGTTTAAGGAGATTAGGTATGTTTCCCAAGGTTCGATAGCCAAAAGTGGCAGAACTGGGATGCCACCTGCTAAGCAGTGCAGAATAGGGTCTGACCATTGTGAGGCATCAACCCAGCCTCAGGTATTTGTGGCTGTTCTCCAGTCGACTTTATTGTGATCTAAGACCCATGATTAAGCTGCTTCCAAGATATCCCAAATCTTGGCATTTCTGGCCCTATATTCTGTCACAGACTTAAAAGGAACAAAATCCTGTATTCCCACTGCAACCCCTCTGCAAAGACCTGACTTGACTCAGCAAGCTTCCCCAGTTTCCCCCAGATTTGATCATTAATTGGCCTTAGCTTTTCCCAAGTCACTGTACTGACTGCAGTGCCCTCACTGGCCCAAGGTGGGGGGATGAGAACTTGGAAGCACCATGTGGTGGTTGATAAAACTGTTGGCAAACAGGCAAGTGGCCTGGTTTCATATGTATGTCTGTGTGTGTGTTTACATTTGAAATGCTGTTGAAAATAAAGCCTCATTTCCATAGGACTCTGTATCAGTTATCTGTTGCACAACAAGCTACCCCAAAACCTAGCAACTTAAAATAACAACTATTTTATTTGCTCATGGTTCTGTGGGTCAGCTATTTGGGCTGGACTGGTTGAGTGGTTCATCTACTAGTCTCACCTGGGGTCTCTCACACCCCTGCAGTTAACTGGTGCCTCAGTTGATCTAGGGGGCCTCAGCTGGGGCAACTCATCTCTGACATGGGGTCTCATCCTTCATTAGGCTAGATCAGGCCCCTTCACATGACATAACTGTCTTGCAGGAGAACAAAAGTGGGAGCTGCAAAGCCTCTTGAAGCCGAGGCTCAGAAATCACACACTCACAGTTTGCCACGTTTTATTGGTCACAGAAAGTCACAGGGCCAGCTTAGATTCAAGGAGTGAGGAAATAGACGCCACTTAACCCTTAATGGGAGTGAGTAGCTGTACAGAACTCATAGCCATTTTTAATGTATCATAGGCCGTTAACTTTGATATGAACAGTCTGAAATTATTTTATTTTGCTCTTAATCCTGGGATTCCATCCCAACTGAGTGAGGCCCATCTGAGAGAGGAGAAGCCTAGAAAACAGAGATGTTCTGTAACATACCCCAGAATGCAGTAATAAAGATAATAATAACAGCAGACGCTCACATTGCTCTTACTATATCCCAAGTACTGTTCCAAGTTTTTTACATATAGTAACTCATTTGATCATTACAAAGTCTTATGAGGAAGGACTATTTTAATCACCATTTTATGGGTGAGGCACAACTCTCAGTAACTTCTCCAAAATCATACAGCTAGTAAATGGCTGGACTGAAATTCCACCCGAGGCAGCCTGTCTCCAGAGTCTGCATTAACCCTGATTGCCTTTCAAGTTAATGGAAACTCACTCTTCTGGACTCTTAGCAGACTGTCATGAAGCGTGTAATTTTTTGGGGGGGACAGGGGGATTGGTGATATGGAGAAGGTCACTGAACTTTTTCTCTTTCTACTTAATGCGGCCAAAAATGGGTCCAGTCACATGGTGCCATCAAGTCAATTCCGACTCATAGCAACCCTGTAGGACAGAGTAGAACTGCCTCATAGGGTTTCCTAGGCTGAAATATTTATAGGTGCAGATCACCAGGTCTTTTCTCCCACAGAGCAACCGGCTGACCTTTTGGTTAGCAGCTGAGCACTTAACCATTGCACCACCATAGTAGGAGACCGTAATATGGAAATAATAAAGGAACTTGTGATCCCATGGATCCTGGCTCAATAGTATCTCCTGGGTGGGTAGGTTGGTTAGAGGTTACACTGCTTTTGTGCTAGAGAGGAGTTGAAAGAATGAGAATACTTAATGACGTTCTTCCTAGACTTTTAGATAGCCTCTTGCTCTTGGCTTCAGGCAGGTAGACAGCCTCAGCCCCAAAGAAGAGAATGTTGTGTTTCTTTAGCATTTTGTTTAAAGACTATCCCAGAGAGAGGGTGGGTTAATAGCCTCTTTTATGTAGTATTTGTAGGATTAAATGCAGTCCAATCTCCAGGTGGTACTAATGGTTCATCTAAGGAAAATGATGTATTTCATTGACATTTAAGAGATCATCAGAAGGAAATCCCGATGGCTTAGTGGTGAAGTGCTATGGCTATTAACCAAAAGGTCAGCAGTTCAAATCTACCAGGTGCTCCTTGGAAACTATTGGGCAGTTCTACCCTGTCCTATAGGGTCACTATGAGTCGGAAATCAACTCAATGGCACAGGGTTTGTTTTTTGTTGTTGTTGCAGTGAGTGAAGTGGTCCATTGTGCCCATATCTCAGTCTGATGGGCTTGGAGCACCTTCAAGGACCAGGGTTAGACTTGAGTCTCAAACTGGTGGTTTTTCATTTTGCATTTAGCACTAGAGTTGGGGAGAGATACCAGTCTCAAAGGGAAGTGACTCAAGCCATCGAGCATTTTTTCCTCATCAAATTCCACTGTTTTCTTGACTCCACAGCTAACCGATGTCCTTATCCTCTTACATTGACTCAAGTTGGCATCAATGACTGTTCCCCTGCTGCTGAAAGGGATTTGCCGTAAGTTCTGAACGAGAGCCTACATGTTAACCGTAATATCTAATCCAGCTGGAATATGGGCAGTCTGGATATGCACAGCCCACCCACAAGGGAAGGTAGAGCATGCTGCAGGGACTAGGGAGACCCAAGCTGCTGACTGGCCCTCGTCTTCATCACCTGTCTCCCTCCCACGCCAGGAACTTGCCTGAAGGCCTGATTTCTGGATTGTAAAACACGAAATCCTGTGGGTGTTTTTTTCCCCATACTAGTGGAAATTCTGTTACCTTGACAGTCTTTTCCGTCAGGTAAACCTGAAGAGTTTATGGTGCTATCTCGAATTAAACACTTTTTCCTTTTGGATGCTTGCTTCTCCCTTTTCTTATTTAAACAGCTGGGACAGTTTAACCCCTTGCATGGAGGTTAAAACCTGAAAGGTAGGTCTTGAGGGCAGAGCTAGGGCCTGTCCTCTCTCCAAACAGTACTTTACTGCAGGCTCTTGCAACTGAATAGCTCAGCCTGCCTTTAGGACAGAATGGCAGAGAACAGGACGTAGGCAGGAAGCAGCTTTTTGTTTCAGAGGCCTTTGGGGCTGTTTTTTTCCTGTCATAAACTTAATTGCTCCCTGTGATGTATCTAGCAAACACCCCAGTACCCTGTTAGCCCCCGCCTGCGTGGTTGTTCAGGACTACCAAAGCCTGCAGCTTTGTTTTTTTAGCAGGTTTGGTTGATTAAAATTAGTTTGCATTTGGCTTTTGCTGTCATTGCCTATCTGGGGGGACTGGTGGTACTCAGGAGTTAGTGTGTTCCGCTGCTAATGGAAAGGTCAGAGGTTTGAATCTCCCCAGAGGTGCCTCGGAAGAAAGACCTGGCAATCTACTAACAAAAAATCAGCCATTGAACATCCTGTGGAGCACACTTCTACTCTGACACACATGGGGTCAGTTGACTGGACGACACCTGGTACTGGTTTTTGGTGGTGCCCAGGAGAAGGCTGAGAGTCTGTGTGTGTTTAGGGGGAATTGGGAGCATGATAGGCAGCTGGGTCTGCAAGGACAGTGGGTGAGTAGGCATGATTTAGAGGGCTTACAAAATTGTGGTTCTCCACAGTGTCCTCAGTGAATGAAAGCATCCTGTGTCTCCTGAAGGCTGGGGTAGGGGTGGGGATTATGCTCTTTATCCCCATTGCAGTGTTTCCTTGAACCCACTGCAGTTTTCCCTCACCCTTGGATTGCTGGGTTTAATTGTTTCTGTTGTTGGTTGTATGACCAGTGTTTCAGGAAGATAATACTTGAAAGTTTGTGTAAGCCACTCCGTGTTTTCAGCAGAGAAGACTATTGGTTAATAATAAACACAGAAAGGAAGTAACAAAAAAGAAAAAAAAAAAAAAAGGAACTTTAGGCTGGCTCTTGGCAAGGAAGAAGCTGGGAGAGAGTTCTGAATAGTTAGAATATATATTTAAACACCTGCATGTCCGTGTGTCAGATTCTAACCCATAGTAATAGCCACTTTAGCAACTTTCTTATAATCCTCAGTGGGTCTTTTCTTTAAAGGTTGTGATCAACAATTTAACCAAAACATAGCATTTCAAATTTATCCTTAAGTTGTTCTTGAAATTTTATCTTCAGGAAGTCTTTCTAGAGTAGAGATGGAAGCGTCCTCTCGTGGTATCTGAACATGACAAGCCCAGGTGTGATTTTCCTCTTCTCACCATGATTGCTTTCCATATTTAGCCTCTGTGAACATTGAGTACTGTCTTCTTATTACCTGTGGTTCCTTCCTGTTCACTAAGTGTGAGCCTTTGACAGGATAAAAAGGGCAAAGGTTGTTAGCTCCTGGATGTCAGGTCTGTGCTAACCACCCAGTGTGACACCATCCTGACGGATGATGCATAAATGTGTTTGGACAGTAATGTATACGCTCTGATCCTGGGGACCAAGCATCGGGTTTGCATTTAAACTTCAGGTGTGCTTTAACCAAGTATGTGGTCAAGCCTTTTCATTTAAGTTTACTTTGAAGCCTCAGCAATCTATCCAGAAACATGGTGTGATGTTTGTTGCCCAAAAGAAATCTAATATGAAGTAATAAGTAATAAGACTGTTGGTTCAGTCTCCACAAACTTAAATCAGTTTATTTTCTATATGTATTTTTAGTAGCACCCTATTTATAATCACCCCCAAAAGAATAAGTTGGAGTAATACAATATGAAGAATAGTGGGGGATTCAGATTAATTGAGAAAAGAGAATCCGTAATGCATCTGCTGATTTGCTCTTGAGGTTGGTTTAACTCTGACAGTAGCAAGGTTTTCAATTTTCAAGCCTTTACAAATGAACCACCATAGTAGAGGCCCTTACTTTCTCTTGTCAACGTGTATATTTACACTGTCACAATAAAATTTTATGCTAGTTTTATATAAGCAACAGTAGCAGTAGCTGCTGTCAAGTTGATTCCAACTCATGACAACCCCATATGTGTCAGAGTAGACCTGTGCTCCATAGGGTTTTCAGTAGCTGATTCTTTCGAAGTAGATTGTTAGACCTTTCTTCCTCTGGTTGGACTCGAACCTCCTCCAACCTTTTGGGTAGCAGCCGAATGCATTAACCATTTGTACAAGCAAATGAGGCAATAATCAAGAACAGAGAATCAGGTAGAGCTCCTGTAGACTGTCTCTCCACTGAAGTTATGGATGTCTTCTTTCTCATTTCTCACCTATCTCCAGCCTATACCTGTTATCACTGGGGTCCTAATGTATAGTTCTGTGGGTAGCTTTCCTTGAATTGTGAGCTGAAGTACAGACTTTAAATACAGGGTTGTAAGATGTTAGAGAGGAAAGCGACATTGATTTATTTGCCCTCTTCTTGCCAACTTGAGAAACCTGTCTCATCAGGTAATGAACAACTGCTCTTATCCTGCCTAGTGACTTCAAGAGAGCCATTATTCATCCCATCATTACTGTTCCCCCTGAGTCATCCACACTGGATTGTATTGGTTTCAACTGAATAAGAATCTTCAGGCAATGGAAGTCTAGGGACAGGGTGTGTGCTCAGTAGGGATTATATAAATGTACCTCTGACATGGAGCCACAGCTTACTCTGAAAAAATATTTAATAGGGACAGGTCTTCAGCCATGTGTCTATTTGAGAAATTGTATTGGCCAATATGGGTCAAAAGTGGCCATCTGAATGGTAAATGTAGAATGATTATATGAGCAACCAGCCTTTCCAGCCTGCCATGTGTTGATCTAAAGGGCAAAGATACTGCTGTTAAAATGAATGGTAATTTGGGGGTACCTCCTGCCTGTACCTTCTTAGTAATGCTGCAGGTTGACCACTGAGTGTTCAGTGTGGATCATAGTAACACCTCTCTAAGGCTCTGCTCTTGTGACTATGCTGAGCTAGCCTAACACTTAAAAAGACCTGTGCCATTATAAATGAGTACTACCAAAAGACAACTGGAGTTGTTTCCGTTTTCCAAATACCACCTGTCCTCTTTTGTGTCACTCTTCTCTCAGGTCCGATTGTATATGATTTGGATGACAACTATGAGACTGAACTCTCCTGGATCAAATTTGGGTGAATGGTAGGTAGAGAGCTCAACATTGGTTGGCACATGTGTTTAGACCCAGTTCATTTCAAAATTCAGTTTAAAGTTCTTCATGTTTATGTTCAGAGCAGATCTAGAGAACCTTAGTTTGAAGTGAGAGCTCTATTTTGAGATTTAGTTGAAACATCCCATGTTCATAGGAGAGCTTTAAATGTAGAAAATATTCAAGGCAGAATGCTGGGCGTAAGTGTGTGGGTCAGTAGGAAATCCTCCCTCTTCTGCAGAGTCTTAACTAATCCTCCTTGGGTTTAAGTAAAATCAACAGTTGCTATTACAACAGCTACTCTGTCACCTTTCTCTATCTTCAGGCACTTGAAATACATCATTAAACAGCATCAGAATTAATCCAAGGCCCTTTAGACTGTAGACTGAGTTCCTTGGGGCAGGAACCTTGTCTTCTTCATCTTGAATTCCTAGGACTAAAGAAAATAAATGTTTTATAAGCAGGTATGTATGGAATAATTAGTAGCTGTGCAAAGCAAAACAAATTGTGATCCCAGAGCCCCAGCAGTTTGACGGCATGCCCTATAGGGTCCTTGTTAGGTAGAAACCTGCTTCCAGGCGGGGAGCAGCTGCTCTGGGATTCTTGAAGAGGGCCTGCTTGGAGAGGCAATAATGCGTGCCCTGTGGCGGAGTGACTTTTACCGTTGCCTGTGATTCCTGTGTTGAAAGAGGAAGGCCCGGCCCAGACAAATGCTAAGGAAACAAAACCAACTCTTTTATTACTCTCTACAACATTTATAGCCAAGTCCTATTCGATGCCCTTATCCTTGAGGCATTCTGACAGCCATTTTAATGATTTATTTTCTTTTTCACGACCAAAAAACAAATAAAATATTTTATTACCTTTTGGGTCGACTTGATGTCTTTCTCTTTATTTCATCACTTTCTGGGTCTATAAAATTCCCCTTACCTTTTGGTTTTTATAACTTGAGGATAGGAATTCTGCTTTTTTCATTCCTTGGCTGAGGGCTTTTTCTTAGTCTGATTTTGTTGTTATTGTTGTTTTCCTATATCTCCAGTCTATTTTCGTTGTTTTGTTTGCATGTGTGTGGTAAGGGGTAGTTGAGGAGAGGGAGGAGAAAGAGGGCTCAAGAAAGACCACATGTTTGCAATAATACACGGCAGGGAAGGTTTTGAATGAGAATAAAAAAATTTTTTTTTCAATGCTATTCTCTACTATTTTGAGATAGGAGAAAAGAGGAGCCATCAATGCTGAAGGAGGAAGAAGAGAGGTGGTTGTGCTGGTTGAAGAAGAAAATAGCCTGCTGTTGAA
This sequence comes from Elephas maximus indicus, assembly GCF_024166365.1. NCBI lineage: Eukaryota > Metazoa > Chordata > Mammalia > Proboscidea > Elephantidae > Elephas > Elephas maximus. The sequence continues at coordinate 46,126,466 of NC_064824.1, forward strand.
ATTTGTTCTGTGGTTTCCTTACAAGGATCTACCATAAAAACAAATGATCTGTGTGAAAACCCATGGGGATGTGATTACTACTCTCCATTCTGAATTGTTGTCTTCAACCCAAGCTGCCTGCTTTACTGCTCCCAGGCTCATTTGTCTCCTCTTTGCCCTTTTGGTCATTTCTGCCTCATTCGCCATATGGCTCCTTATAATGGGGTGTCAACAGCAGGACATACTCTCAGACCAGTCATCATGTATCACAAAAGCTACTTGACCACATGTGTGGATTTGTAGGGACAAAGCTCTTCTTGGGGAGGCAATTTCAAGTCTGACTTGATGCAGCATGCAGTTTTGCCAAGTTAAGTAGTACAACTTAAGTGATTCTAGATGTCTGCCTTCCGCCCTTCTAGTTTCTTCACCACTGGCTCCAAAGAGGCCCTCAGAATTGAAAGAGGGCTTCAGGTATCTTTTCCTTCAAGAATCCTGATCTCCAAGTACAGAAATCCATTTGACAAGATCCCCATTTGTGGCTGCTCATCCATCCTCTGCTTGCAGACTTCCATTGCCTGGGAACTCATTGCTCTCCAGCAGCCAGTTTCCTTGTTGGGCATTTCAAAATTTGACCCCAGATCGGTCTCCCTGCAGCTTCTGTGAAGTCATCCTCTGAAGTAATTGTCTCCTCTCCAACTAGTTGAAAAGTTATCAGTTGAAGTCTAACTCTCAATTCTTCTACCCCTACCTCAAAGTTTTCTTTTCCTTGGGCTGAAGAAGTGTCACTCTCTGAAATATCCTAATGAAGGTGTATCTATAACCATCCTGGACATCTGGTTCTGTTCTGTGTGCCTTCTAATCAGAGTCCACACAGAACTGGATGTAATAATTCCAAAGGTGACCTAATTCATGAAGAAGAATTTTGCTTGAACCAGATGTTGTAATCTAAAGATGAGGCTCATTGTGTATTAGTAGCTTCTTTAAGCAGCAGAATAGTATAGATAGAGAGACATGGTTTTTTAATTACTTAAAAAATTCATATAAAGTCACTTTTATATAATGAGGTTGACTGTTCTATGCCTATACCATTGATTATTTGAACCAAAACACAAAACTTTAACATGATGTTGGTTTCAACTTGAGGTTTTAGTATAACAATTTTTTTTAGGTTAATTCGGTTATGAAACATATTGTGCCATCAGTAGGTTTGACAAGAAGTCTTCTTATCTTCATTCGAGTAGGTGATAAGAGTGTTAAACAGATTCTCTAAAGTCAGAGCTCTGCAGCATACTTTAGAACGTTTAGGTTTGAGGCTTGTCTATTTAAAAACATTCTTTGGCAGCTCATAATTTTCTATCATTTCTACAAGGATAAAATATTTTATATATTGCCTTGCCAGAATCCAGATTGTGTGTGAAATTCCACTGATTTAATAGCTTGATAACTATGTCATAAAGGAGAAAGGAGAAATGAGATTTTTGGGGGCATACTTTGTATAGCCTTTTCATGTATAGTGGAACATATATGTACCACTTATATTTTTCATGTTTGGGGTTTATTGGGAGGCTCATTTCCCATTTATACTACTTCCTGGCATTGGGGTGGGGCCACGTGTAACTACGTAGAACAGAAGTTCGTTGGCGCCATATCGCTGTGTTGAGAGGTTAGCGTACGAGGTGGAGCATCCCAGAGGAGTTATTGGGTGGAGCTTTGGTCTCTTTGGATTTCTGCACAGCAAGATAAGCCTTATAAGTATATTTACTGTTTCCTGTGAGTTATTGGGAAGGTATGTTTTTTGGGATTAGGTAATATCCAAATGAATAACTTATTTTCAGGCGCAATATAGCCTAAGCACACATTCTATTGTGCTGCAAGACCGCTGGGGCGTGTAAGTCCCACCTATCCTACCACCAGAGTACACTGGGACATATGTATCTCAGAGTAATATTTATCAAAATCCATCTTACCTAACAAAAATTTACCAACACTCCATGATTCAGCACTCATTCCATTACTGAAAAAAAAATTACATCACCAAAAAATTGCAAACATAAAATAATTTGTTCATAAAATGGTTATCTTGGTTTACCCATTCTAGATCTTACTAATCACTTTTTTCTGCTTTCTCATAAACCAAATATTTAATAATGTGCACCTTCATTTATTCATAAAAGTGCAGATTATTATTAAAGAGATATTTATTTGAAAATTATCCTTGTCTAGTCCAGTACACAATACATAGGGTGTGGCTCCTGTCTTTAACAACTTTATAATCTAAATTCAGATGGCCACGAGACACGTGAAAAAATACTCAATGTCATTAGCCATCAGAGAGATGCAAATCAAAATGACAATAATAAGATACCATTTCATTCCCATGAGAATGGCTAAGATAATAAAATAACAAATGTTGGTGAGGATGTGGGAAAACTGGAACCCTTATCTTTTGCTGGTGGGTATGCAAAATGGTATAGCCGTTGTGGAAAACTGTGTGTTGGGTCCTTAAAAAACTAAAAATAGAACTACTATATGACCCAATAATTCCTCTTCTAGGTATATGCCCAAAAGACTTGAAAGCAGAGACTCAAAGAGATACTTGTATACCAGTGTTTACTGCAGCACTGTTCACAATAGCCAAAAGGTGGAAACAACCTAAATATCCATCAATGGATGAATGGATAAACAAAATATGGCACATACATACAATGGAATACTACTCAGGCAGTAGGAGAAATGAAGTCTTGATACGTGGTATAGTATGGATGAAGCTGGAAGACACTATGTGGTGTGAAATAAGCCAATCGCAAAAGGACAAATATTGTATGACCTCACTTATATAAAAAAACAAGGAAAGGCAAATGTATAGAGACCAAAGTTTTTTCATGGTTACTAGGAGTGGGAAAATAAGGGGTTATTGCTTACAGAGTACTATTTTTGGTTTATGGTGATGGAAGAATCACATTGATAAGGGTAGGGTTGCTCAGCCGATTAATGTAAATGTCGACAATAAGCTACAATTTATAACAATGACACACAGACACACACGAAAGGACAGTAGCTACTTATGTAGGATTGGAGGTTTAGGATAATGGATTCAAGGGGTATCCAGTTAATTGGCCTAATAACATGTTTAGTGCTTCTGTTCTACCTCCTAGTTCATTGTGTAGTGCCTGGGGTCTTAAAAGCTTGCAAGTGGCCATCCAAGGCAAAATTGGTCTCTATTTACCTGGAGCAATGAAGGAAAAAGGAGAGTCAGGGATAGGAGGAGGATCTGGACTGTGTGGCTAACTGCCTCCATGAGCAGCTGTCTCCTTTGCCAGGAGATCAGAAGAACTGGCTGGTGCCCAGCTACCATTACTGAACATTTTGATCAGCAGCTCTATAGAAGAGTCCTGATTAAAAGTGGGAAAATGCAGAACAAAATTTCAAATTCTTATGAAATCCAGATGTTCTATAGCCATGGAGGCTAGAAGAATCTCTAAAACTATTGCCCTAAGATAATCTTTAAACTTTAAACCAAAAGTATCCCCTAAGGTCTTCTTAAAACCAAACAATAATTTAGCTTAACTAGTAAAAAATACCTGCCTTGAGCATTATGCTCTTTTAAAATCTGCCTATATGGGATCAAAGTGGCAATAGCAACTCGATAGATTAGATAGGAACTTTTGGGGGCAGTGAGTTGATGATAATGATAGAGAAACAACTCAGAAAGGGAGGATGAGAACGGTTGCACAACTCAGAGTATCAGTGCCACTGAATTGTACACGTAGAAAGTAGAATTGGTGTTGTTTTTGATGTGCATATTCTCAACATCTACAAAATACAACTTTATAATCTATATTGAAGAAAAGGATATGTAATTATGATACTCTGTTGATAATATAGGGAGCCCTAGTAGCACTGTAGTTAAAGCACTGAAGTGCTACCCGAAAGATCAGTGGTTCAAAACACCAGTGGCTCTGAAAAAAAAAAAAAAGCTCTGCAGGAGAAAAATGTGGCATCCTGCTTTCATAGAGATTTACAGCCTTGGAAACCGTATGGGGTCGCTATGAGTCAGAATCGACTTGATGGCAGTGGGTTTGGTTTTGGTTAATAATGTATATGTGTATGTATCTGTATATAATATGAGAGTGTGTATATACCTCTGTGTGTGTGCATGTATGTGTTTGTATTAGTATATAATAAAGATGCAGTTTAAAACACACAGTATAGTAAATATCACCTAGTAAAGGCATGCCCAATAGAGCAGGTAGCTGCCTGGTGAGATCAAGGACAAAAAAGACAAGGGAGGTAAAATTTGAGCTGGGCTTTACAGAATGAGGAGTAGACCACTAATTTTAGAAAAGATGGAATTGCAGTCAAAGAAAGGAATAGAGCCTCCATTGATAAGCTGCCTGGAACTTGGATTACAACCCCCTGGCCTACCCAGACCCTTTATGTCCTATGATGACTGCCCAACGCTCAGACCTGTGGCTCTTGGTCATGTTAACTACTGAATCTTGCTCTGACAACCATTTGACTCACCCACCTCCAGACTATGTTTGATTTTTTAATTTGGTGGGGCATTAGGGCCAGACAGGTGACTACAGGCAATTGCCAGGATCTGTCTGGTGGCCACCTACCTCCTATCGTGGCAGCCACCTCCCAAATTATATAGAAAGCAATATTGTGACCCTAAAAGGCAGTACATACAGAGCCACATAGAATGTATATCTGTTCGACAAACTTCAAAATTAGGGTAGTACCTATGCTTTAAGCTAGTGACTGTAATAACCAAAACAAAAAACAGCTGTTGTCCAGCCGATTCTGACTCATGGCTACTCCACGTGTGTCAGAGGAGAGCTGTGTCAGAGTAGGCTGTGACCTTCCAGAAGCAGATTGCCACACCTTTCTTCCAAAGTGCCTCTGGGTAGGTTCAAACTGCCAATCTTTCAGTTAGTAGTTGAGCACTTAACCAATTACACTACTTAGGGACTGCTAAACTAACAACAACTCTACTAAAAAGAAAACTTGCCTCACACACACACCCATTATCCCCGTGCCCTGAAACATCCAACCATCTTCACTTTGAACATCTCATCTGCTTTCATCCTCAGTTGAATTGTTTGTGAAGGTTTGAAGTGGATCAGTTCAGCTGCATTTGCGTTTTCTAGAGCATGAATAATGGTCTTTCAGTTACGACGTAAAATAACTGAGGAACTGTGGAAAATGAGGAACCAAATGCACAGCCTGGTTATTTAGATGCAGGTGGAGCTGGCAGCATCTGTAGTTAGAGAAACTGCCCTCAAGCACGTGAGCTGAGTAAATTTGATCAGTGTTGCACAGAGAGAAAAAACCTGGAACAGCACAGTGTCTTTTTTTTTTTTTTTAATGGATTTCTGACTACTCCCCCATTTGTTTGGGAAAAGGTCCGTTGTTTCCATCAAATGTATAGCCAATTGGCTAAGACGGTAACTTGCAAAGCTGGCTGGGATTCTGTTTTTAGTGTCCTGGCAGTAAAGAGATGTTTATTATATTTGGATACCTTAGCTGTTCTTCCATCTGGCCATTTCCTCCTGTCTCTTATTCCACTTCACCTTGTTCTTTGGGAGCCAGTAGTGTTGCCTTTTTGTAAAGAAAACGGATGTAAATTACCAGGGGCAGTGAAACAGCTCACGCATTGCTTTTTGGCTCAGAGGGCGGACGTTTTGGGAGTCAGCAGCAGGACACTTTGCCATGTGATCTGCAGGGGCCTGGGATGGATGAGCTGTGTGAACAAATCTCATGCCTATCGGGCACTCCATTGTCCATTCTCTGCAGTGAGTGACTTCAGCAGGTGGGGATGCAGAACCTGTTTATGGGACCACTAGCTTTGGCAGCCAAACCTGCCACTCAGATAAAAAGAAAGAGCAAACTGTGTCATCTTCTTACACAACCTGGCACCATTTCCTTCCTCCAAGTTTCTTATCCACAATTGAAAGTGAAAAAAAGCTGGACAGGAATTAGCGTTTTTGAGTGCTTACCGTATGCCAGGCATTGTAAAAAACACTTGACAGTTAATTTCCACTGTGTTGTGTTTAATTCTTACATACAGCCCTAAAGTTTAGGTGTTACTGTTCTGATTTATAAATGAGGAAACTGAGACTCAGAGAATTTATGCAACTTGCTCAGGTTAAACAGCTCCCAAGTAATGGATTTCAGGATCTGAACCCAGGTCTCCCTGACTCCAGTGAAATCCAACATACACTAAGTCTTGAGAACAACTTCTTGCATTCTATTGGGGGTTAGAGGTTTACATACTTGGAATGAGAAGCAATTAGGCTTCAGCAAGCCTTATTACATAACAAGTAACATATGGACAATGGCTCATTGTTCTTCCCTCTATTGTTACTTAGTGTTAGAGCTTTAACATTTTTCATCTTTTAGAAAATCTAAAATATTGTAAAGACAACATCTTGTCACCATTCTGATTGGAGGTCAGTGCAAAATTTACTTCAAGTCAGTTTTCTATCCCTTTGCCCCTCGTTGCCAGAATGAGAGGAGACAGTGCTATCTGATGAACGTCAGACAACAAAAGTGGTGAAGGCTGCACGGTGTGACCCCCGTTCACGGAGCAGAGTTTCTAAAAGTTACAGAACTCTGCATCACCAAGGACTTCAGACTGACACTCGCAGCTCTCACCTTGCCTTTGAAATTTTGTTTTCCTTTAAGCTTGAGAAACGCCTTTAATGCTTTCCTCCTGATACACGTGCATTGTAGACATGATCTTCTAAGCCAAAAGACTATTGTATGAGGTCTTGGAAACCTGTTGGTGGTATACATTCTTCTCTTTCTCAACAAATGGTGTGTCCCTACACTTACTCTAGCCAGTAGGTCTTCTCAATAAATCCATCAAAGGCCAGGCCAGTCTGCACAAAGCCTGCTTTCAAGCCTTCCCCAATGGGATGGAAGGGATGAAAGGCGGCCCTGTAGAGCTTGGTGGAATGGAAATTAATGTTCTTATCCAACTCAAGAGTAAAACCACGCATCTATCAGTTTTCGTTCCTGTCTGGCAACGACAGTGGTGGGAAGATTACTTATTGTTCCTTCATTAGCCAATTTGTAAATTCACAAGTTTGGGAGCAAGGAAAACATTTCCAGCTGTGCAGGGCAATTTCAGAGTCACTGGCTAGCGGCAGGCCAGAGACAGAGGTGCATGCTGGGAGGCCTGCCTTCCTTTCCCACAGTGATGCTCAAGTGCCAGTCCTCAGTAAGGACTGACAGGAAGTCTGTGTATCGAATTACCTGGCCAGATCAGAGAGCTTCCATTTCTCCTGGCATAATTACGGGTCTTCGATGGTGTTTAGAAAGTCTACAATTATGCAGATGACTTTCAGAGGCAACACAATATATTTTACCTCTCAAACTAAGTCCACCCATCTCAATAACTCTCAGCAGCTGGCTGACAGTGCTGATAACTATTGTAAAATCCAGAGCCTTGGTGTTGGGGAATTGCCCATGAAGCACAGAGAGCTATGCAACTTATTTGAAGGAGATTTTACATTCCAGACAGGGGTGATTAAAAAGACGAGCTGTATTGCTCAGATCAGCACATATGCCACTAATGTAACTTTTTCCCAGGTTTCTAAAATGGGGTCTGTTCCTGTTTGCAGGGTTGATGAGTGCCCACAAAGTCATTTTGATTTGTTATTTTTTAAACTGGCCATTCTGGATATCCAGGAGTTAATCAGTTGACAGAGGGCTGCTGCTAATTCATAATTTATAATCCCTTTTGGAAATGTCTGTTGCTGCTCATGTCTTCGAAGCCAGGTCACAATCCCCTCTGCATTCTCTGTCCTAAAACGGTGACATGTAGTCTTGGTAGAGCCAAACTCATCTTGCAACGTCAGTTCGTACGTTATCTGTATTCTCCCCAGTTTTTTAAATTAACAGTAAGAAGCTTAGTTGGTTTAGGAATTCTCTCAGATTTGGTATTTTGCAAAACTGGTAAGGAATCTTTCAGCCTAAGCTAAAACTAAAGCAGCCGTATCATCAGCAGAAATTTCCTACAGACAGAATTCTACTCCTTTTATTTGTTATCTTTCCTCATTTTTTTTTTTTTTTTTTTCCACAAAGAGAAAAGGAAATACCGGGATTGGAAAGTCTGTCTTTTTGTACCTGGTGAGAAGGTAGATTTTGGCCAACTTTTCTTGAAGATTTAATCAGTGTTTGCTGTCAAAGAAGAGAAATGTCGTAGCTCTGTGAAGATGCTTTGTCTGTCTTGACAAACACAGTGAAGGTGATGGTAGGCCCTGTGTGGAAAAGTGAGGGGAATACTTTTTTTATGATTGGAATACAAAAAGACAGATTTACTAGGGGTTCTGCTGTTTTTTCCCCCCTAAACTTCCTGATTCAGCGGGCCGTGCAGGAACAGGTACAATGTTATATGCTGTTACACAAGTGAAGCCGGGCAGATTTAATGATTCTCTGCTTCTGGGTCATAATTCTTTGGTAACAGAGCTTCAAACCTGCAGCACTTCTCTCTCTTGCCCAGAGCACGCACATCCCGCGTACTCACATCTCTTGTTCTGTTGTTGTTTGGTTGGTTTGGTTTTTTGGATTTTTTTTTTTTAAACCTTACCTTTAGTCTCTAAAAGAAGACTCTGGCGGGGGCAGGGGGGGATAAAATAAACTTCGAAATATGGATGAGGCAGAGAAAAGTGTTAACTACACCCTTTTTTTAATCTTAGAAACATTCTAAATTTTAGTTATTCGCAGGAGGTTCAAGACTATGAAACTGGTTCACTGCTCTGCCCCTGAGCCGTCCAGACTCGCTCCCGCCTGCTCTAAGCTCAGCCCCAAATAAAGCGTGCTCATGCACCGTCCTCAACTGCATTCCGCCATACTGACATGCTTGGGGCAACTTGGGATTGGCTCCTGGGATTGGGTCTGTCACAGGCGCAGTAAAGGGGCTATGGGAACCTTGGCCCAGGAGCTTCAAAGTACAGTAAAACCAAAGCCATTGCCTTCAAGTCAATTCCGATTCATAGCAACCTTATAGGACAGAGTAGAACTGCCCCATAGCGTTTACAAGGAACACTTTGTGGATTGGAACTGCTGACCTTTTGTTTAGCCGTAGCTCTTAACCACTACACCACCAGGGTTTCCTCAAAGTACATTAGATGATCTTTTTTTCCCTAAGTTTTCAGATACCCATTTAGAGCAGTTCAACATGCCTCTTAACTGCCCTAACTCACTTTGTGACCTTGGACCAAACCCCATACCTCTCTGGTCCAGCTTCCTCATCTGTATATGTTTGGGGTTTGACTAAATCCAGGGATTTTCAGATTTTTAGCAATGGAGCCCTTATCTGAATGAGATTTTATGAAAAAAAATCTAAATAAATGCAGTTGTTCAAAATCAGGTCTGATCTGCTCTCATTTAAGTGAGGGTAGAGACCCAGAGCCCCTCTTCATCCAACGCAGATCCCCTCATCTGCTGGAAATCCAGCAGGCCTGTGGGGCCACCTGAGGTTCAGCCTGATAATATGTTGGCCAAGTGCAGGAAGTCAAGGCTAAGCTAAGGCCAGAAAATACAGATGATTGTACTTCTGTCAATCCTGAGTCCTAGAAACAGCGTATCTTGCAAGTTTTTAAGTCAGCCAACCTAAAATGGCTTAATCCATCTTAAATTAGTAAATGCCACTCATTCTTCTCTTTTATATGCCCTGTTCTTGTCACCGAAGTCTCTTGGATTTTCTCTTGCTTGAGGGCATCAGATGCACAAGTAAATCTGGGGTAATGAATTCTGTAAAGCAGGTTGTTGTTGCTAGCTGCTGTCCAGTTGGCCCTGCTCCATCCCCAGTATTGGTTGCAGATGGGACCATTGTGAGCCACAGGTTTTTATTGGCTGATTTTTGCAAATAGATTAGCAGGCCTTTCTTCCTAGTCTGTCGTAGTCTGGAAGCTCTGCTGAAACTTGTTTAGCATGATGGCAACATGCAAACCTCCACTGGTAGATGGGTGGTGGCTGTACATGAGGTGCATTGGCCTGAAATCAAACCCGGTCTCCCACGTGGAAGATGAGAATTCTGTCACTGAACCCCAGTGCCCCCACCTGTAAAGCATACCCATCTCAAAATCTCAGAAGTATGCCAGGCCTTCAGTCACTCCTTGGATTCCAGAAACCCAGACTGTTATGTCCCCAATCTCCCACCACTCTAACTCTTCTACTACAGGAAGACTATGTTAGTCTTCTTAAACTCTATATTCATCATGCCAGTCTCCTTCTCAAAATATCCTTATCACCTGAAAGACCTCAGCTCCTGACTCTGACTCTGAATCCTCCATGAGAACTTAATTTTCCTCTCAAATCCTGTTTTCCACATCCTAATATATGCCCCGTTTCAGTAAGCTATTCTTCCCCTGTTCTCTACCTCCAAGCCTGGGGTCGTGTTCTTTGCCCTGTATTGCTATTTGCTTTTACCCATAAATACTCTATGTCCTTTATGTCATCCACCAGTATCCTTTACTACCCGCCCTTTGAGTCCTTCTGTGCTTCCTTTTTCACTTCCCATGGTGCTTGGCAAAGCAGCATGGTGTGGCAGGTGGCAGGAAGATTATAGAATTGGGAGATAGCATTGAATCCACAATCAACAGCCATGGAAGCAGCAGTCAAGAAATCAAAAGACGCATTGCACTGGGCAAATCTGCTGCAAAGAACCTCTTCAAAGTGTTGAAGAGCAAAGATGTCACCCTGAAGACTAAGGTGCGCCTGGCCCAAGCCATGGTATTTTCAGTCACATCATACGCACGTGAAAGCTGGACAATGAATAAGGAGGACCGAAGAAGAGTTGATGCCTTTGAATTGTGGTGTTGGCAAAAAATATTGAATATACCATGGACTGCAAAAAGAATGAACAAATCTGTCTTGGAAGAAGTAGAACCAGAATGCTCCTTAGAAGCAAGGATGGCGAGACTGTGTCTTACATACTTTGGACATGTCAGGAGGGATCAGTCCCTAGAGAAGGACATCATGCTTGGCAGAGTACAGGGTCAGCAGAAAAGAGGAAGACCCTCAATGAGGTGGATTGACACAGTGGCTGCAACAATGAGTTCAAGCATAACAACGATTGTAAGGATGGCACAGGACCGGGCAATGTTTCGTTCTGTTGTGCATAGGGTCACTATGAGTCGGAACCGACTCGATGGCACCTCACAACAACAACAACCATCCTGGGAAGTCTCTGGATGGTGAAAATGGTGAACATGCTTGGCTGCTAACCAAAAAGTTGAGGTTCAAGTCTACCCAGAGGCACCTTGGAAGAAAGGCCTGTCTACAGGTGGCGTAGTGGTTAAGAGCTACAGCTGCTAACCAAAAGGTCGGCAGCTCAAATCTACTAGATGCTTCTCGGAAACTCTACGGAGCAGCTCTACTCTTTTCTATAGGGTTGCTATGAGTTGAAATCATCTCATCGGCAATGGGTTTGGTTTTGGTTTTGGTACCTGTTGTTGTTGTTGTTGGGTGCCTTTAGAGCAGCTTAGACTTCTTCCTTCCAGTTCCATCGGTTCCTGATCATATGCCACCTCTTGAAATGGTTGAACATTGGCTAATTCTTTTTGGTATAATGACTCTGTGTGTTCCTTCCATCTTCTTTTGATGCTTCCTGCGTCGTTTAATATTTTCCCCATAGAATCCTTCACTGTTGCAACTGGAGGTTTGAATTTTGTCTTCAGTTCTTTCAGCTTGAGAAACACCGGGCGTGTTCTTCCCTTTTGGTTTTCCATCTCCAGCTCTTTGCACATGTCATTATATTTTACTTTGTCTTCTTGAGACACACTTTGAAATCTTCTGTTCAGTTCTTTTATTTCATCAATTCTTCCTTTTGCTTTAGCTGCTCAACGCTCAAGAGCAAGTTTCAGGGTCTCGTCTGACATCCATCTTGGTCTTTTCTTTCTTTTCTGTCTTTTCAGCGACCTCTTGCTTTCTTCATGGATGATGTCCTTGATGTCATTCCACAACTCATCTGATCTTCAGTCACTAGTGTTCAATGCATCAAACCCATTCTTCAGATGGTCTCTAAATTCAGGTGGGATATACTCAAGGTCATATTTTGGCTCTCATGGACTTGCTCTGATTTTCTTCAGTTGCAGCTTGAACTTGCCTATGAGCAATTGGTGGTCTGTTTCACAGTCGGCCCCGGCCTTGTACTGACTGATGATATTGAGGTTTTCCATCATCTCTTTCCACGGATATAGTCAATTTGATTTCTGTGTGTTCCATCTCGTGAGGTCCATGTGTATAGTCGCCGTTTATGTTGGTGAAAGAAGGTATTTGCAATGAGGAAGTCATTGGTCTTGCAGAATTCTATCATTTGATCTCTGGCATTGTTTCTGTCACCAAGGCCATATTTTCCAACTACTGATCCTTCTTCTTTGTTGCCAACTTTCGCATTCCAACCGGCAGTAATTATCACTGCATCTTGATTGCACGTTTGATCAATTTCAGACTGTGGCAGCTGATAAAAATCTTCTGTTTCTTCATCTTTGCCCTAGTGGTTGGTGTGTAAATTTGAATAATAGTATTAACTGGTCTTCCTTGTAAAGCGTATGGATATTTTCCTATCACTGACAGCATTGTACTTCAGGATAGATCTTGAAACGTTCTTTTTGATGGTGAATGCAACACCATTCCTCTTCAAGTTGTCATTCCCAGCATAGTGGACTATATGATTGTCCTATTCAAAATGGCCAATACCAGTGCATTTCAGCTCACTAATGCCTAGGATATCGATGTTTATGCATTCCATTTCATTTTTCATGATTTCCAATTTTCCTAGATTCATACTTTGTGCATTCCAGGTTCCAATTATTAATGGATGTTTGTAGTTGTTTCTTCTCATTTTGAGTCACGCCACATCAGCAAATGAATGTCCAGAAAGCTTTACTCCATCCACGTCGTTAAGGTCAACTCGACTTTGAGGAGGCAGCTCTTCCCCGGTCATCCTTTGAGTGCCTTCCAACCGGGGGGGCTCATCTTCCAGCACTATATCAGACAATGTTCTGCTGCTATCCGTAAGGTTTTCACTGGCTAATGCTTTTCAGAAGTAGAGTGCTGGGTCCTTCTTCCTAGTCTGTCTTAGTCTGTTAGCTCAGCTGAAACCTATCCTCCATGGGTGACCCTGCTGTTATCTGAATATTGGTGGCATAGCTTCCAGCATCACAGCAACACGCAAACCCCCACAGTACGACAAACTTACAGACACGTGGGGTGTACCTACTTTCAAAAAATTAGCCATTGGAAACCCTGTGGAGCATAGTTTTTTTCTGATACTCATGGGGTCACCATGAGTTGAAGTCGACTCAGTGGCAGCTGATACCCGTATATCATTCTGAAATCCTGCCACTTATCTGCACGGTGTTCTTGGCTAAGTCCCTTAACCACTTTGGGTTACATTTTCGTCATCTATAAAACGGGGGTAATAATTCAATGTCTACTTTGCCTACTTCACAGTGTGGCTGTGTCAAAAGTCAGTTTAAAAAATAACAAAATGACCTTATGAGCACTCATCAACCCTGCAAACAGGAATAGACTCCATTTAGAAACTTGGGTAAAAAACTGTATTTGTGGCATATGTGCCGATCTGAGCAATACAGCTCATCTTTTTAATCACCCCTGGCAGGAATATAAAGTCTCCTTGAAGTAAGTTGCATAACTCTCTGTACTTCATGGGCAATTCTCCAACATTGTATGTGAATGAGCTTTATTTAATTTAAACACTCTACATGTTTAATTTTTTGTTCTTGAATAATAATAGAGCATCGTTATGAGATAGTATTATCAGTTATTTACCTTATGGCTTTTTTAAAATTCTTAATCATATCCTGTCCTGTGCTTAATCTAGTCATTTCGTGTATGGTGTCCGGTCTCATCAGTTGTTGAGGTCAAAGATTTGTCTTATATTTTAAAACTCAACAATGATTATCAGAGTGTTGACTGCAGAATAGGTGAATATTTTTTTTTTTTTGATAGAATTTTGATCTCTGATAGCCTCTGAGTACCTACTATTTTTGGCCTGCTGACAGTACAGGCCATTTAATTATCACAAAGATATTTGAAATCTGATTGATTGATTGAAGTTTTAAGAATTTAAAATGGACATGGGAAACCTAAGAAGCAGAGTAAATAAGTAGTTTGGGTGATTTTCCTTCTTGAAAATTAATTCAAAGTAGAACTCAGCTCCAGGACCAGTTAGAATGAGCTTAGCAGTCAGTGTCTTAAGTTAGTGTAACTTTCTTCTTAAAGCTGTGGATGCTCACAGGCAACAAGGAGAAAGTCTCAGTAAGGTGTGGATGCTGCTGAGAGTCATCAGAGCTGCACAGTTATTCACTGAGGACATGTTGCAAGAAACTCCCATATGGGAGGCAGGAGCATACTGGCTACCACTTACAACTCTGGAGATTTAATTTGCAACGGTAGAGGGTCAGCGAAAAAGAGTAAGACTCTCAACAAGATGGATTGACACAGTGGCTGCAACAGTGGGCTCAAGTATAAAAGAGATTGTGAGGATGGCGTGTGACCAGGCGGTGTTTCATTCTGTTGTACATAGGGTCGCTAGGAGTTGGAACCAACTCGATGGCCTAACAACAACAACAAGCTGGTGATCAGCGAGATTCGATTTTTTTCCCTCCAGGGATGACATAACTGGTGTACCCTATGCTCCTGGAAAGATTGAACTTTCTAGGAAGAGTGAAATTTCCAAACCAAGAATGGGGACATAAGAACTACGGAGCTTGCTGAGAAAACAAGATATCTGGTGCTGTAAATTAAGCCACCCACACTCATTTATTCTGGTGATGCTTAGGGGAAAGCCTCAAGTTGGCATGATTTCTTTCTTTCTTCTTTTTCTTTTTTTTTAAGAAAAAACACCTCCCCCCAAGACATTTTCTTTATTTGGCCAAGCAAAAATGTGTGTAAATTTGTTTTTGCATATTTGCATGATTTCACCATAAATAATATGCTTCTCTAAGTAGTATAAGCTACAGAAGAGTAAATGTACTAGAGTTGTTTTTTGTTGTTGTTAGGTGCCATCAAGTCAGTTCTGACTCGTAGCGACCCTGTGTACAACAGAAGGAAAGGCTGCCCGGTCCTGCCCTATCCTCACAATCGTTACTCTGAGCGCATTGCCACAGACAATGTGTCAATCCATCTTGTTGACAGTCCTTCTCTTTTTTGATGACCCCTTTTTTTTGTTTTTTTCTACCTTACCGAGCATGATGTCCTTCTCGAGGGACTGGTCCCTCCTGATAACATGTCCAAAATATGTGAGATGAAGTCTTGCCATCCTCACTTCTAAGGAGCATTCTGGTTATACTTCTTCAAGACGGATTTGTTCATTTTTCTGGCAGTTCATGGTATATTCAATATTCCTCACCAACACCATAATTCGAATGCATCGATTCTTCTTTGGTTTTCCTTATTCATTGCCCAGGTTTCACGAGCATATAAAGTGATTAAAAATACCATGGCTTGGGTTAGGTGCCCCTTAGTCCTCAAAGTGACATCTTTGCTTTTTAACACTTTCAAGAGGTCTTTTGCAGCAGATTTGCCCAATGCATTGTTTGACTTCTTGACTGCTACTTTTATAGGTGTTGATTGTGAATCTAAGTAAAATGAAATCCTTGACAACTTCAATATTTTCTCAGTTTATCATGATGTTGCTTATTGGTCCAGTTGTGAGGATTTGTGTTTTATGTTAAGGTGTAATCCATACTGAAGGCTGTAGTCTTTGTCTTCATCAATAAGTGCTTCAAATCCTCTTCACTTTCAGCAAGCAAGGTTGTGTCATCTGCATATCGCAGGTTGTTAATGAGTCTTTCTCCAATCCCGATGCTGTGTTCTTCTTCATATAGTCAAGCTTTTCGGATTATTTGCTCAGCATACAGATTGAATTAGTATGGTGAAAGGATACGACCCTGACACACAACTTTCCTGACCTTAAACCGCACAGCGTCCCCTTAAGGAGCCCTGGTGGCACAGCGGTCAAAGAGATCGAATGCAAACTGAAAAATCGGAAAATGGAAACCACCAGCCACTCCTCAAGAGAAAGATGTGCCAATCTGCTTCCACTGAAATGTACAGCCTTGGAAACCCTATGGGGTCGCTATGCATCGGAACTGACTCGACTTCAGTGGGCTTGGGCTAGTATCCCCTTGTTTGGTTCAAACTGCCTCTTGGTCTATGTACAGGTTCTGCATGAGCACAATTAAGTGTTCTAGAATTCCCATTCTTGGCAGTGTTACCCATAATTTCTTAAGATCCACACAGTTGAATGTCATTGCATAGTCAATGAAACACAGGTAAACATCTTTCTGGTATTCTCTGCTTTCAGCTAGGATCCACCTGACATCAACAATGATATCCCCCATTCTATGCCCTCTTCTGAATCCACCTTGAATTTCTGGCAGTTCCCTGTACCTTATAAAGCATGATGTCCTTCTCCAAGGACTGGTCCCTCCTGATAACATGTCCAAAGTATATGAAATGAAGTCTCACCAGCCTTGCTTCTAAGGAGCTTTCTACCTTTTCTTCTTCCAAGGCAGATTTGCAAGACAGAAAAGCATAAAAAGCATCATTTTTTTTAGTATCTTCAGCATAATTTTACTTGCATGTGATATTAATTATATTGTTTAGTAATTTCCACATTCTGTTGGATCACTTTTCTTTGGAATGGGCACAATGGATCTCTTTTATTTGATTGACTAGGAAGTTGTCTTCCAAATTTCTTGATGTAGATGAGTGAGCACTTCCAGTGCTGCATCCATTTGTTGAAACATCTCAATTGGTATTCTGTCAGTTCCTGGAGCCTTGTTTTTTTGCCATTCTCTTCAGTGCACCTTGGACTCCTTCATTCAATACCGTCAATTCTTGATCATATACTAACCCTTGAAATGGTTGAACATCGATCAGTTCTTTTTGGTATAGTGACTCTGTGTATTTCCTCTAACTTCTTTTAATGCTTCCTGTATCATTCAATTTTTGCCTGTAGAAGCCTTCAAAATTGCAACTCAAGGCTTGAATTTTTTCTTCAGTTCTTTCAGCTTGAGAAATGCCAAGCGTGTTCTTCCCTTTTGGTTTTCTAACTCCAGGTCTTTGCACATTTCATTGTACTACTTTGTCTTCTTGAGCTTCTTCTGTTCAATACTTTTACTTCATCATTTTTTCCTTTCACTTTAGCTACTCTATGTTCAAGAGTAAGTTTCAGAGTATATGCCTTGTGTGTATCCCACCTGAATTTAGAGACCATCTCAAGAATAGATTTGAACACTAAAGACCAAAGACCAGACAAGTTGTGGGATGACATCAAGAACATCATACATTATGTAAAAGGTCATTAGAAAGATGGAAAAAAAAAAAAACAGAAGGATATCAGAGGAGTGTAGAGTTGTTGGTAATGTTCAATATTTCATTGTCCCTATAGCAAAAAAAGAAAAAAAATCTTTTTTTTTTTAATAGCAATTATGGCAGGGGTGGCTTTTGTATATGGGTTGCTGTCATGTCTATATTCCAGTCACTTTAGGGCAGGAACTATGCCTTACATTTTCATTTCTGGTTCCTCATATAGTACACAGTAGGTGCTCAAGGATGTTAACTAAATGAATAAAAAAGGAAGATATGTATTTCTGTGCGTGTGTATATATACATAAACATAGTTATTTATAGTGCATATATACACAAGAAAAATCTCAAAGATACATTTGAATTGATGATGCCAAAACATAACACTTTTAATCCAAGGCTCAACATAATTACCGACACAAAAGGAAGCCAAATATATGGGATACGTTCATCAATATGTGGCCACACAGCAGCCAAACCACCAAATTGTCTTAGTCTGTCCTTCTGCAGGGCCCAGAGAACTCATAAAGGAGCTCTTCACACTGTTCTCAACTTTTCTTTATGAGTTTCACCTGCGAAAAGCTATATAGAAAGCTTAGATTAAAAAAAAAAAAGGTATGGAAGAGTTAGTAAAAGTCTAACCAGGGTGGCAATATTTTAATATACAACCATCTAGTAGTCCTCATTTAATACCTCATTAAGGTATTAAATTTCCGAAGTTCTGGAATTTTCCTTGAAGAATTTTTAATCAAATCAAGCTTGTTAAGAATATTAGGTGGTGTTGCTGTTGATGTTTTCATGTCAGTTTGATGTCCCCATGCCACTTTTCTTTATCATTTCAACCTCTCTTTCTCATACAGATTTGAAATCTTTAACTGTTTTGAGTTAATGGTAAGAACCAGATCATCATTGCTGTGATGTGTGAGCACTAGCCATGTGACCTATAACACTCATAATACAGCCCCCGTCTTCTCAGCATTCACATTAAAACATATTATTTGAGATGGTTGGCACAAGCAGTTAAGCACTTGACTACTAACCAAAAAGTTGTCCGTTCAAACCCACCCAGAGGCACCTTAGAAGAAAGGCCTGGATATCTGCTTCTGAAAGGTCACAGCCTTGAAAACCCTGTGGAGTTCTTGTCTCCGTACATGGGGTCACCATGAGAAATCAACTCAGGGGCAACTTTTTTTTTTTTTTTAATGTGATATGTATATCCCCTATGCAAACTTAAAAAAAAATTATTATTAAATCTGTTGTCCTATAAAGTGCTTCTTAAAAGAAAACGTGACTTTGCTTTTGTACCTGCCTTGGTACATTTCTTTATTCCACAACATCCAGCAAACATTTGGGCCCCTCCTCTGTGACCGCCCCATTGCTGGAGATGAAAGACAACCCCTGCCTTCAGGGCGCAGGGATGTGGTGAGAGAGGGTGCGATCTCCCCTTGCACACACATTGTTCCTCCCACTGAAGAATCTGGAGCCAGACACGGAACTGTTGCATGGACTTCTGGGGCATTCAGGGATTAAAGCAAGGTTTTTTTCAGTGGACCCATGAAAGAATCACTGAGGAGAATAATCAGGGTCTGAAGCCTCAAACTTGAACAGTCTCACATTAACCTGGGAAAATAGCGGCGGTGATAGCCATCTGCTGACACGCCGCTGCCCACTACCCACTACCAGGGAGCGAGTGTTTTAGGCCAGCCAGGCCTCCCGCAAGCCGGGAGGGTATCCCTGACTAGAGCAATTAAAGCGGCTCCCTGAACCAGTGCATAATTTGCTTAATCACGCTCACTGCACTCGACTGTGGTTTTGGCTAAGAAGGTTTTAGAAAAAAATGCAAGGTTTGGGGAGAAGAGAAAGGAAGCAATTAGGGAGAGAAATTCAAATTGATTCTCCTTCCTAGCCAGTCTGGGGTTGGCAGAAAAGAAGGCAAATGCATCAGTGACCAGGTGTAAGTACAAGGGGGCTGATTTGGAACATAGGCCCTTTGAGTCCTATTTGGGTGAGAATCACTCAGATCACAAAAGGAAACAGCTGGTAAGTTCCAAAAACCTCTGCATATAAGCCCAGCATTTGAATAATGTACTAAATGTAGTGTATCGTGTATATTTAAATATTTATGTACGTGTGGCTGTCGGTTCTTAGCCTGCTCTACCATGGTCCCATGGCTTGATATAATTGCTTTTAAATGACCATTTTCTAGATGCTGGAAAGGCATTGTACAGAAGAGGGTGAGAATCACAGCAAACCAAACAAAGAAAATGCAGAAGAGAGTATTATAATCCGAATACAAATCATCGTAGCAAACTATATTTAGGAGGCGTTTGAATGGAGGAGTTTGGAATCGGACCTGAATTTAAATTTATTCCGGAGTTACTAGCTTTGTAACTTTGTGCAGGTTACTCATCCTCTTTTTAAACTTCACATTCTTCCTCTGTGAAGTGGGGCTAATCATAGTGGTATCGACCTCACAGTGTATCTTACGCAAATGAGATGAATTCGTGGTGTTAAGTGTGCAGTATAATGCCTGATACCTACACCAGTTGCTGTGGGGTCAATTCCAACTCATGGCAGGCAACCCATATGTTTCTGAGTAGAACTGCGCTCCATAGGGTTTTCAATGGCTGTGACCTTTCAGAAGCAGATCGCCAGGCATTTGTTTCGAGGTACCTCTAAAAAAAACCAAACCCACTACCATTGAATTGATTCTGACCCCTCGCAGCCCTATAGGGCAGAGTAGAACTGCCTCATAGGGTTTCCAAGGCCATAAATCTTTATGGAAGCAGACTGCCGCATTTTTCTCCTGTGGAGTGGCTGGTAGGTTCCAGCTGCTGACCTTTTGATTAGTAGCCAAGTGCTTTAACCACTGTACTGGGTGGATTCAAACCCCCAATCTTTCGGTTAGTAGCCCAGCGTGGTAACAATTTGTACCACCCAAGGACTCACCTGGTGTGCCTGGTGAGGACTAAGGTGTACCTGACCCAAACCATGGTATTTTCAGTCTTTTTATATGCATGTGAAAGCTGGACAATGAATAAGGAAGACTGAAGAATTGATGCTTTTGAATTAAGGTGTTGGCAAAGAATATCAAATATACCGTGACCTGCCAGAAGACCCAACAAATCTGTCGTGTAAGAGGTACAGCCAGAATGCTCCTTAGGAGAGAGGATGGTAAGACTTTGTCTCATGTACTTTGGACCTGTTATCGGGAGGGACCAGTCCCCGGAGAAGGACTTCATGCTTTGTAAGGTAGAAAAAGAGGAAGACCCTCAATGAGATGGATTGACACAGTGGCTGTGATGGTGGGCTCAAGCATAGCAACAATTGTGAGGATGGCACAGGACTGGGCAATGTTTTGTTCTGTTGTACATAGGGTCGCTATGATTCAGAACTGATTCAATAGTACCTAACAACAACAAAAATGGAAACTCAACTGACATCTATAAGCCCTCAATAAATGTTAGCTTAAAAAGAAAGTTAGCCTGTATGAGGGCATGTGTAGGAAATCACTAGCAAATTTATTAGAGGGTAAGAGCCCTGAGAGCAGGAACTTTCCATTAGGAACAGAAGCAATAGCAGCAGACAAAAGAATACTGTCATGTACTGAATTGTGCCCCTCCAAATTATGCATCCACTTAACTAGGCCATGATTCCCAGTATTGTGTGATTATCCTCCATTTTGTGATGGAGGATAGCCTCTGTGCATTATGTTAATGAGACAGGATTAGGTCATATGAATGAGGTTTAAGGTGGAATGTATCTTGAATCACTACGCTTTACTGCCCTGATCTGATGTAAGGAAGTGTTTCCCTGGGGTGTGGCTTGCATCATCTTTTATCTTACAAGAGAGAAAAAGAGAAGTGAGCAGAGAAAGGGGGACCTCCTACCACCAAGAAAGAAGAGCTGGAAGTAGAGCGTGTCCTTCGGACCCAGGTTTCCTGTGCTAAGGAACACCTAGACCCAGGGGAAAATTGATGCCAAAATACACAGAGATTTCCAAAGAATGCCGGGCCCACAGATGTTGAAAGGAGACAAGGACATTCCTCCAGAGCCAACAGAGAAAGAAAGCCTTCCTCCAGAGCTGGTGCCTTGAATTTGGACTTCTAGCCTCCTAAACTATGAGTCGAAATTGACTCGATGGCAACGGGTTTGCTTTTTTAAACTGTGAGGGAATAAATTTTTGTTTGTCAAAGCCATGTACTTGTGGTATTTCTATTTTTCTAGGACTAAGATGCCTAGCACATAGTAGGTGCTCCATAAATATTGAATAACTGAATGAATATATTTAGTCCATTTAGAGTGTAAATTGGATTGTTTTAGGATACTAACTAAAATGTGAATTTTAAGTGAGGAAAGCAAAAGGAAAGAAATAATGGGTGAAAATTTTGAGTGTGGCAATGGTGTATTTTTCAGCTTTTAGCCAGAAAAATGTCAGTACTTTCTTTTTTATCAGGGACACAGTTTGATTCCATTTTCCTTCCAAAGATCAAATCACCTTGGGGGTCATTTTTTGTAGTGCTCCAGACCGTCTCCTCCTGGGAACAGCATTCCCAATTCCATTTGTTCTCCTATTTGGAGGATGTTAAGAAGAGACATTGTAGGATAGAGACACTTTAAACACTATTTTATTTACTTCTGCAACATGATAATTTAATATCTCCCTTGTAGTAGAAACAAGCCTCGGAGGTGCCAGACCCTTGAGCCTATCTGGAATCACTGTTTTCCCGTTTGTACTATCTGTGTGTGTAAATAGTCTTACCCTCTAAACTCTCTTCTCCAGCCATGGATTGGTGGTTCTGCCCTGGTCTTCCTGCAGTGTCTTCCTCTGCTTCCTCGTGTCCTAAGCCCTGGCCCACAAGGATTGACATTCTCTGCCTAACCCCAGCCTGAAGCCATCACTCAGACAAGATGTGATGAATCAATACTGTCTTTGGAGGAAGACTTATAAAAATGCCAAAGAAAGGAATGTGCTTCTGGGACCTCCTAACTATTTTTTTTTTTTTTTCACAGCACTAGTGAAGTGGAGTGGAAGTTACGAAAGTAAATACTTTCCATTTGTACTCCAACTAATTAGTCTACGGAAAATGGTGACGGAGGATGTGTACTCTTACTTCTTAGGAAGTAGCCCAGGAAGACTGGCTCAGAGAGACAGTTTTAAATATAAACCAAAAAAAAAAAAAAAAAACCAAACCCAGTGCTATCGAGTTGATTCCGACTCATAGCGACCCTATAAGACAGAGTAGAACTGCCCCATAGAGTTTCCAAGGAGCGCCTGGTGGATTTAAACTGCAGACCCTTTGGTTAGCAGCCGTAGCATTTAACCACTATGCCACCAGGGTTTCCCATTTTAAACATACTCATGTCTAAAATGTTATGTACTGGTAGCTAATATTTATTGAATTTTTACCATCTTCCAGACATTATTCTAAGTGGTTGAGATATATTAACTCACTTATTTGGAGCCATTATTTTTATTATCATCTGATTTTTACAATGAGGAAATCTGAGGCACAAGGAGGTTAAATAACCCTGGTGGTGTAGTGGTTAAGCAGTACAGCTGCTAACCAAAACTTTGGAAGTTTGAGTCTACCACGTGCCCCTTGGAAACTCTATGGGGCAGTTCTTCTCTGCCCTGTAGGGTCACTATGAGTTGGAATCAACTGGAGAGCAGTGGGCTTGGTTTTGTTTGGTTTGATGCCATGCACTTTTTTTTAATTGTAGTAAATACACATATTTATCTATATATACATGTAGCATCTATATGTTTATATATATTGTATAGGTATATAACAACCCATTTTCCATTTTAACATGTTTTACGTTAATTATGTTCATCATGTTTCCACTAGCTTTTAAGACTTGACCTTAAATGTAAGAAAACTGAAATGCCAAGAAATATCCCAGGTATGGAAAAATATTTAACTTGTTCACTAAGCTAAATAACAAGAATAGGAGTTTTCCCCCTTTGTATTATTTGCACAAGGAACCATTGCATCCTTTCCTATGGAAGTAGGTCATAGCCAGTCTTACTTATAAAGCCTTCATGCTGGCGGTGGAGGGTGAGGCTTCCCAGACTTCCTCCTCTTGCCTGGTCAAGCACCTGAAATCTGGGATCCCAGAATGCAAATGTAGCCATAGTCATGGGTGATGTTGAGCTATTTCCAATATTCCAAAGAGCTTAAGTGAAATTTTTCATTTAAGAGCAATAAAACAATGTGAGCTAATGAATATATAAAAACAATTTTTTGCATTTGCCAAAATCGTATATATCATCTTAAAAAAAAAAAAAAACTTGCCACTGAGTCGATTCTGACTCATAGTGACCCTATAGGACGTAGAAGAACTGCCCCATAGGGTTTCCAAGGAGCAGCTGGTGAATTCGAGCTGCTGACCTTTTGGTTAGGAGCAAAACACTTAACCACTTCACCATCATCTGGTGTAATATTACTTATCGCATGTGGGTCAGGCCCTTTTCATGGCAATGGTGTGTTTTTGATTTTAAAAATCAGCATTCAATTATTATCTCCTACATAAAATTTAGATAAATCTTTCTGAACATGGATTCTGGGGGTCTGGGTGGATGTCTTAGTCCTGCTGTAACAAATACCACAAGTGGGTGGCTTCAGTGACTGGACGTTTATTTTTCACAGTTTAGGAGACTGGAAGTCTGAATTCAGGGTACCAGCTCTAGGGGAAGCCTCTCTGTTGGCCCTGGGGAAAGATCATTGTCTCTTTCAGCTTCTATTCCTTGATTTCTTGACAACCTTCACGTGGCACCTATCTTCACCCATCTGCCCTTGCTTACTTCTGTGCCTAATCACAATACAGAACTTTTAATATCTCAAAATGAGTTGGTTTAAGGCACACCCCACCCTGATATGCCCTTATTAACATAACAAAGAAAACCCTATTCCCAAATGGTATTAATCCACAGTTATAAGGATTAGGATTCTAACACGTATTTTGGGGAGACGCAATTCAATCCATAACAAAAAAAAAACAGTGGGGACAAAATAGAAATGGGCTGGGGGGATGAAAAAATTGGCACCTATTGGCAGGGGCAGATGAACCAGTGAGCAGTTACGCACGGGCTTAATTTTGTTTACATACAAATCTGTACTGCACAATTTCACCTGGTCAAAGATGTGAAAAACAAGTACACGCCACAGATTAATAAGCTCGAGGAAGTGCGTGCGTGCCTTGCTTATTGGGTAATCCTTCTCAGCCTATTGGCCTGTAGCACAAGAGAGGCTGTGCTGTTAATAGTCAAAAAAAAAAAATCACAACACTCTCTAATATAGATAGTATCCTTGTGTTCTGAGGGAAGGCAGATCCTGGCTGTTTATCGTCCTTACCCTCATTCTTAACCTGCCCTTGTTTCAGACCACTGTGAATGTCTTACCAAGATCTCAGGGGACTTTATCGATGGAATGTGCAAATGATGCATCCCAAAGCCAAATGAAAATGATATTTTGTATCATCTGCTGCTTGGATTTTCTCAGCCACTTATATATTAGAGAGAAAAACCGAGCCTTATTAACTGTATAGTAGGTGCTTACACATAAACTGTACAGCCAAATGAATTCTTTTAATTTAATTTTTTAATAGGCCATGTATTCACATGGGTCAAAAATCGGAACAATGGAATGAGGTATACCCTGCGAAGTCTTTTTCCTACTTGTCCCCTTATACTATGTGTTCTCCCCCTGCCCTTCCACCAACAGGTCATGACTTTTATTAGTTTCTTGTGTATTCTTACTGAGTATCTTCATGCATATATATAAGTAAACAGATATATTATTTATTATTCTGTTCCCTTTCTGACACAAAAGATGATATTACATATACATGTTTACATATATATCTGTATCCTAAAACTCTTCACGCTGGCATACAGGAAACATCCTTACATTTTCTTTTTACCAGCTGCATCATATTCCATTGTGAAGATATACTGTATTTTGTTTAACTGATCTCCTTTTGATGGATACTTGGATTTCTTCAATCATTTACTATTATAAACTGTACTGCAGTGACTATCATGGCAATATATCATTGTATGTGTATGCAGACCTATCTGTAGGAAAAATCCCCAAAAGTGTTTTTTTTTTTTTTTTATTGTGCTTTAGGTGAAAGTTTACAGAGAAAATTACTTTCTTGTTCAAAAATTTATGCACAAATTTTTTAGTGACATCAGTTGCAATCCCTGCATTGTGTCTGCACTCTCTCCCTTTCCACTCCAGGTTTCCTGTTTCCATTCGTCCGGTTTTCCTGTCACTTCCTGCCTTCTCGTCTTTTCTTTTGGGCATGTGTTGCCTATTTGGTATCGTATACCTGATTGAAGATACTTGTTTGTTTCATAGGCCTGTCTCATCTTAGGCTGAAAAGTGAGCTTTGGAAGTAGCTTCAGTTCTGAGTTAGCAGGGTGTCCAGGGGGCCATAGTCTCAGAGTTTCTTCCAGTCTCTGTTAGACCAGTAAGTCTGGCCTTTTTTTGTGAATTTGAATTTTGTTCTACATTTTCTCCCTCTCTGTCCAAGATCTTCTATTGTGATCCTTGTCAGAGCAGTCAGTGGTAGTAGCAGGGTACCATCTAGCTCTCCTGGGTTCAGGCTGGTGGAGGATGTGGTTCATGTGGTCCATTAGTCCTTTGGACTAATATTTTCCTCCTGTCTTTGGTTTTCTTCATTCTTCTTTGTTCCAGACAGAATGGGACCAAATAGATGTATCTTAGATGACTGCTCACAAGCTTTTAGGACTCTAGATGCTACTCATCAAAGTAGAATGTAGGACATTTTCTTTATAAACTATGATATGCTAATTGAGCTAGATGGTCCCCAAGACCATGGTCCCCAGCCCACAGCCCACGTAACTCAGTCTTTCAAGGTGTTTTAGATGTGTCTAGAAAGCTTCGAGAGCCCTGGTGGCACAGTGGCTAAGAGCTCTGCTGCTGACCAAAAGGTCGGCATTTGAATCCACCAACTGCTCTTTGGAAACTTAGTTATACTCTGTCCTATAGGGTCACTATGAGTTGGAATCCACCTGACAGCAATGGGTTTGGGGTTTTAGGAAGCGTCTATGATTTTGCCTTGGTCAAGTTATGCTGACTTCCGCTATATCGTGTATTGTCTTTCTCTTCACCAAAGTTAGCACTTGTCAACTATCTAGTTAGTGATTTCCCCTCCCCACCCTTCCTTCCCCTTGTAACCATCAAATATTATTTCTGTGTGTAAACCTTGAGTTTTTATTCATCGTTGTTCTTTATCGTTGATTAGTGTTCCATTGTGTATATGCACCATAATTTGTTATCCATTCAGCTGTTAATGGGCCATTAGGTAGTTTCCATTTTTTTGCCATCGTGAATAATGCTGCAATAGACATGGTTGTGCATATGTCTATTTGTGTTACGACTCTTATTTCTCTAGGATATATTCCTAGGAGTGGGATTGCTAGATCATATAGTATTTCTGTTCCTAGCTTTTTAAGGAAGTACCATATTGTTTTCCATAGTGGTTGTACCATTTTACATTCCCATCAGCAGTGTATAAGAGTTCCAATTTCCCTGCAAACTCTCCAACATTAGCTATTTTCTGTTCTTTTTTTTTTTTTTTAGTGTCAGTAATGTCAGGGTAAGATGATATCTTGTAGTTTTGGTTTGCATTTCTCTAATGGCTAATGATCATGAGCATTTCCTTATGTGTCTGCTAGCTGCCTGAGTGTCTTCTTTGGTGAAGTGTCTGTTTATATCCTTTGTCCATTTTTTTAATTGGATTATTTCTTTTTGTTTTTGAGGTGTTAAAGTACTCAATAGATTTTAGAGAATCGACCCTTGTTAGATATATTGTAGCTAAATTTTTTTTCTCAATCTGTGGGCTCTCTTTTTACTCTTTCAGTGAAATCTTTTGATAAACCTGAGTATTTAATTTTTAGGAGGTCCTAGTTGTCTGTTTTATCATCTGGTGTTTGTGCATTGTTAGTTATGGTTTACTTTCCATTTATGCCATATATTAGGGCCTCTAGTGTCGTCCCTATTTTTTTTTTTCCATGATCTTTACAGTTTTAGGTTTTGTATTTAGGTCTTTGATCCATTTTGAGTTAGTTTTTGTGTATGGTATGAGGTATGGGTCCTGTTTCATTATTTTGCAGATGTACATCCAGTTTTGCGAGCACCATTTGTTAAAGAGACTGTCGTTTTCCCATCTAACAGATTTTGACCCTTTCTCAAAGATTTATGTCTAGGTTCTCGATTCTGTTCCATTGGTGTATGTGTCTGTCATTGTACAAGTACCATGCTGTTTTGACTACTGTTGCTGTATAGTAGTTTCTGAGATCCGGTAGTGTGAGGCCTCCTGCTTTGTTTTTTCTTCAGCAATGCTTTGCTTATCTAGGGCCAGTTTCCTCTCTATATGAGGTTGGTGATTAGTTTTTCCATCTCATTAAAGATTGCTTTTGGTATTTGGATTAGAATTGCATTATATCTGTAGATTGCTCTGGGTAGAATTGAAATTTTCACAGTGTTTAGTCTTCCTATCCATGGGCATGGTATGTTTTTCCATTACATAGGTCTCTTTTGGTTTTTTGCAGTAGTGTTTTGTAGTTTTCTTTGTATAAGTCTTTTATGTTCCAGGTTAGATTTATTCCCAAGTATTTTATCTTTTTATGAGCTACTGTAAATGGTATTGTTTTCCTAATTTCCTTTTTGTAGTTCTTTTTGTTGATGTATAGGAATTCAACTGATTTTTTCGTGCTGGTCTTACATCCTGCTACTCTGCTGAATCTTTTTATTTGTTCCAGTAGTTTTCTTGTAGAATTTTTGGGACTCTCTATCTATAGTATCATATCATCTGCAAATAGGTATAGTTTTACTTCTCTTTACCAATTCGGATACCTTTTATTTCTGTTTCTTGCCTTATTGCTCTAGCTAGGACTGTCAGCACAATGTTGAATAGCAGTCATATAAAGAATATCTTTGTCTTGTTCCTGTTCTCAAAGGGAATGCTTTCAGCTTTTCTCTTTTGAGAATAATGTTGGCTGTTGGTTTTGTATAGATGCCTGTTATATTATGTTGAGGAATTTCCCTTCTATTCCTATTTTATTGGACATTTTTATTAGGAATAGGTGTCGGACTTTATCAAGTGCCCTTTCTGCATCAATTGAGATAATTATGTGATTCTTTTATTTGGTTTATGTGGTGATTACATTGGTTGATTTCCTGATGTTGAACCATCCCTGCATACCTGGTATGAATCCCACTTGGTCTTGGTGTATTATTTTTTTAATATGATGATGAAATCTCTTGGCTAGAATTTTGTTGAGAGTTTTTGCATCTCTATTCATAGGGGATATTGGTCTGTAATTTTCTTTTTTTTTTTTTTGTGGTGTCTTTACCTGGCTTTTGTATCTGGGTTATGCTGGCTTCATAGAATGAATTTAGGAGTATTCCTTCCTTTTCTATGCCCTGATTTGAGTAGTACTGGTGTGAGCTCTTCCTTGAATGTTTGGTAGAATTCTCCAGTGAAGCTGACTGGGTGAAACATTATTTTTTGGGGAGGTTTTGTTTTGTTTTGTTTTGTTTATTTAATTACCTCTTCAATCTCTTCTCTTGTTATGGTTCTGTCTAGATTTTCTACCTCAGTTTGTGTTAGGTCAGGTAGGTAATGTGTTTCTAGAAGCTTTTCCATTTCCTCTAGGTTTTCAAATTTGTTGAAGTGCGATTTTTCATAGTATCCTTTTTATTTCAGTTGAGTCTGATCTAACGTTCTCCATCTCATTGCTTATTTGGGTTATTTAATTCCTCTTCTGTTTTTGTTTTGTCAGTTGGCCAGTGGATTGTAGATTTTGTTGTTCTTTTGAACGAGCCTACTTTTGGTCCTATTGGTTCTTCTTATTGTTTTTCTGTTTCTATTTGATTTTTCTCCTCTGGTCTTTATTATGGAAACCCTGGTCGCGTAGTGGTTAAGTGCTAAGGCTGCTAACCAAGAGGTCAGCAGTTCAAATCCGCCAGGTGCTCCTTGGAAACTCTATGGGGCAGTTCTACTCTGCCCTATAGGGTCACTATGAGTTGGAATCAACTCGACGGCAGTGGGTTTGGTTTTGTTTTTTTTGGATCTTTATTATTTCCTTTCTTCTGGTGACTGGGTTTCTTTTGCTTCTCTCATTCTGTTTGTTCGAGCTGTAAGGCTAACATTTTGATTTTGGCCTTTTTAGGAGTGGGATTTTTGAGTCAAGGATAAGTGCATTTGGAAATTTTGATAATTGGCCAAATTGCTCCTTGGAGGTTGTGCTCCTACTAGAAATATCTGAAAGATTTCACATGATCTCCCCAACAGAGAGTGTTAGAAAACATTTTCATTTATCAGATTGACCAGAGTTTAGAAGTTATAAAATATAGTTTTAATTTGCATTTCTCTTATGTGAAAAAAGCTCAACTTTTCTCATGATGTTTAAGGGCCATTATATTTTTTGTTTCTATGAAATGTCTGTGTTGTCTGCCAGGTTTTCTATTGGGTTGCTAATAATTTTCTTATTGATTTATTGTAGTTCTTTCTATATTTTTAAGATAATTCCTCATTTTGTCTGTGATATGAGTTGAAAATACTTTCCCCTGGTGGTTATTTCTCAATTTTGCTTTTGCTTTCCTTTTTTCTTTATTTTCTTTTTGTCATACAGAGGTTGTCGTTATTAATATAGTTGAATTTGTCAAACTTATGATTCAAAATCAGTTTTGAATCATAGAAAGGCCTTTTCCTCTGCAGTAAATGAAGTCACTCATGTGTTCTTCTGCTACTTAAAAAAAAAAAAGTTTTATTATGGAAAATTTCAAGCATATAAAATACAGAGAAAATACTAAAATGAACCCCAGGTACCTATTATCCAAATTCAACAATTAGGAATATTTTGCAGTCTTCGTTTAACTATTTTTCCTCATCCCCAATTCCCCGCTTATAACCTGGGCATGATCACACAGCCTTACCTCACAGGGATTAATTAGTTTCAGATGGGAAAGTTCTTTGACGATGAATCATGTGGTTTTAGGGAATGTGCTCACCTGAGGCTTTACAGCCCATGAATTGGGGTAAGTGCTTGCTGCCCAAAGGCCGGTCACCAAAGGCTAAATGGAAACCAATCAGCCACAGAGTCAAGGGATTGGACTTTGCAAATTGAATAAATGAATGAAGTCTACCTTATTCAAGCGTTTATTCTATGAGTGTTTAGCAAGTTCCTATTCCGTCCAAACACCCGTTTTGAGAATATGGAAAGCAAATGCCAGACATCATATTATTTTATTCATAAATACATCAGTATATACCAATAATATATATGGACTTTTTAGAACATACCCTATATACCATTATTATACCAATAAGTTCTTATTATCTAATACCATTCTGTGTTCAGATTTTCTCTTTTTGCACTTTTATGGCTTTGTTTTTTGTGCATGCAGTGTGACATACGTGTCTGACCTTATCTTTTTCCAGATAGCCATCCAGTTGTCCCAACTCAAATTTTAAAAGTCTATCCTTACCTTACTGGTTTGAGACACCACCTTTATCATCTGTCAGATTCCCATATGAACATGAGTCTGTTTCTGGACTTCCTATTGTGTCCCACTTGTCTGTCTATTCATAAGCTAGACTACTGAATTTTTGAAGCTTTAAGGGGTGTTTTAATGTCTGTTAGGACTAGTCATTACCCAAATGAAATAGTAAGTCATCTACTCCAACCAATGTGATATAAAATTGGCAGAAAATTTCAGTTTACAATCGAGCCTCCTCAGGTTAGGGATCAGACTAATGATTCAGAAATTGGCAATATAGGAATGGCAGTTAAAAGTATGAAAGCAAATGTGGTCCCTAAGGAAGGTAATAACCAAACACCAGTTCCTGTTGAGTCAATTCTGTAAGGTCGATTTAGTACTGGTGACCCCATGTGTGTTTCAGAATACAACTCTGCTCCATAGGATTTTTAGTGACTGATTTTTTGGAAGTTGATCACCAGGCCTTTCTTCTGAGGCCCCTCTACGTGGACTTGAACTTCCAACCTTTGGATTAGCAGCCAAACACATTAACTGTCTGCACCACCCAGGGACCCCGAGGAAGGTAATAGAGCAGAACGTAAAGCCTAAAACTTTGAGCGGGTCCTGATCAGGGAGGTGGGTGAAGGAAGACAAACCACCAAGGAAAAAGGACAAAGTTTGGATGCTGAAAGCTTCTCCATTGTTCTTTTCAGCAAGGTTAGAATATTGAAATATTTGCTGTGTCCCGGAGAACCAGTCAGAGACACAAAGTGTGCTACAGAGCAGCAAGGTCCTGGGGGAACTGTTTTAACGAGGTGAATGTTGTCATTCTGCTGTGGGCAGTTTGCAGGCTTGGACAAGTGGTGACCCTGAACCCCAAAGCTGCCTTTGCACTGGCTTGTGCCTCTGAAGGTGCAAGAGTGACCCTTGTTAAGTGCTTCGCAGGAAGACAGATGAAGATTTATCATTCTCAGTCTTCTTTTTTGGAGACAATACTAAATCTACCTAACAACATATATTTGTTTACTGGAAAAGATCTGAGAGAGGTGACTTCTAATACCAAGTTATTGTGGGAAGGAAATCTGAAGTGCTTAGCAGGTGCTAATCATAATACAGTGAAACCTGTGAGAGTCAGAACTCAGCGGGACTGCCTTATCTTTCCCAGCCTCACAAGTTTTCCACCTTTGACCGGATGTAGTCTTACCACTTTTCTGTTGCTCTCTATTAGTGGAAAATACCTGAGTTTTCCTTCTCTGATAGGTTTCTGGCTTACACAGGTTTTACTGTAATTTCTTTTTTCTCTGAAATGCTCCTGTCTGCTAGGTTCTGTCTACACCTTCATAAAAGCCCAGAGAATAATGCGGTCCAGGCATGGTGGAAAGGTCTGGATTCTGAGTGGGTGGAGAGACAGAGCCTGGGATTACTGTATGATGACTTCATTCCCCTGCAGACACCCTTAATAACCTTGCCACAGCCTATAACCTCCTCATCCCCAATTCCCCCCTTATAACCTGGGCATGATCACACAGCACTTACCTCACAGGGATTAATTAGTTTCAGATGGGAAAATTCTTCGACGATGAATCATGTGGTTTTAGGGAATGTGCTCACCTGAGGCTTTACAGCCCATGAATTGGGGTAAGTGCTTGCTGCCCAAAGGCCGGTCACCAAAGGCTAAATGGAAACCGATCAGCCACAGAGTCGAGGGATTGGACTTTGCAAACTGAATAAATGAATGAAGTCTACCTTATTCAAGCATTTATTCTATGATTATTTAGCAAGTTCCTATTCCGTCCAAACTGTAACAAGCAGCCATGGTAGGCTGGAGGATGAGGGGTGGGGTGGGTGGGAAGGAGGTTAAGCAAGGAGGGATAAACCCTGAAGTGCAGGCACTGTGCAGGCTGCTGGAGTGGTTATTCCCCATAGTGGAAGCCAGCAGCCCAGAATTGTGAATCCGTAGACTAGGCGATCATCTTTGCCATCAGTGGGTATATCCTGATCATCAAGTACAGTGGGCTCCACTCTGTGGCGTATTGTGGATAATCTGATCAATAGGGTCACTGTTGCCTCCTCAGTTTCCTCACCTTCCAGGCACTACCCTTAACAACTCCCTCAGCCAGTCTTCTGTGGTAGATGCTTTTAGTGAAGAGGCTCTTTGCATCCATTACAAATCACTAAGGGATAAAAATGAGAAGAATCCCCCTTGGGCCTCCTTGACTTCTGTTTTTACATGCCACCATTTTAAAGAGTACATTCAAGGTGTGCTATACGTTAAGCACAACGTAAAGAGGACTGTTTTAGGCATTATTATAGAACACTTTCTCTGCCAGCAAGGAGTTTTATGGTCTGGAAATTGGTATAGAATATGGATGAGATCTCGATGTACATTTCAAGCTGAACTTTTTTACTTCCTCCCCCCCTCCTTTCAGGTGTCCTTCAGTGAGGGTAGCAGGGAGTGGAAGCGAGGAGGAGGAGGAAAGAATATTAATTAAGAAAGGAGGGTATGAATAACTTTGGAAGGTGAAGTAAAGGGCTTCCCTTAGCAAATGAGGTTACTGAGACCATTATCCCAGTGGGAAGGTTTGTGACTAGGGAAAAGTGAGGAAACCAGAAGAATAACCAGAGGGCAATTCGGGAGAAGGTCCTTAATTATGTGAGAAACCCATTGTGAAGAACAAAGCTCCTGTGGTTCTTGAAATACAAAATCTTAGGCAAAGCGCCCCTGAATTAACGTGTGATTCCAGTTTTAAGTGAATTTATTAAGTTCATATAAACTTACATCCTCTGCAGATATTTATAGATTCTATAATACATTAAGAGGGGATAGCGCTGAATATAATAAAACTTCAGTGGGCCTCAGTACTTTTCCATAACAATAAATGTGACTTTTTTTCAGCTCTTTTATTAAAGTTCAAGAATCTTGCTCATCTCTCTTTGCATATGTAGTAATGTTCTTCAGTGATGGTGGCAGCAGAAAAAGCTGAATTTTGGTGGGGTTGTGATATTTGCATGAAAGTAAAAAATATTGTTGCTTCAGCCAAATTTATTTTCTGATATTATAGTTTTATTTTCTTTGTAAAATCTTCATTCTTACCATGATTGGTTTGTAGTATAAATCCTATATTTGGAATTTCCTATAACCTAAGGTTGCTGAGTCAGACTTAAAGGTGGTGAGTCAGCAGGCTAAGAGGAGCTCTGGTAGTGCAGTGGTTAAGAGCTTGGCTGATAAGCAAGAGGTCAGCAGTTTGAATCCACCAGCAGCTCCTTAGAAACCCTGTAGGGGCAGTTCTACTTTGTTGTGTAGGGCCACTATGAGTTGGAATTTACTCCATGGTAATGGGTATGGTTTTTTTGTTTGTCTTTTGATATAACCTAAGAAATGTTAACCACTTGCTGCTAACCTTTACTGGTAAAGAGGCTACTGTTTAATCATTGCAGCTGTTCCTATAATAGCTCTGCTCTAACAATTAGAGTCCCTGGGTGGTGCAAACAACTAATGCACTTGGCTGCTAGCCAAAAGGTTGGAGGTTCAAATCTACCCAGAGGCACCTTGGAGGAAAGGCCTGGTGACCTACTTCCAAAAACTGCACTGTGAAGTGCAGTTCTATTCTAAGACTTGGGGTCACCATTTGTCAGAGTCAACTTGACTGCAGTTGTTATTTTGTTGTTGCTTTAAATAATAAGCCTTGACACCTTTGTCCAGAGTTGCTCCTTTCCTGGTGTTTCAAGACTAGGGCTAATCAGGCCTCTGCCAGGATCCTGGCAGTAACCAGATGGCATGCTCAGACTGGAGTTATTTGAGGGAGTTAATGAAGAGACTGTTTTTAAAAGTGTGGGCTAGTTTTAGGGAAATCAACAAGGGATAGTACTAGACTCTAGAGCAGGGCATCAAATTGGTTATTTCCAGTTCGACCCCTTACTGAGAATTTGCATAACAGTCACTTGGGGATCTTGTTAAAAAGTAGATTCTGATTCAGTATATCTGGGGGTGGAAATGCAAATTTTCAGCAGAGAGTTGAATGGAATCAAAGCCCAGCTCTAGAGTTAGCAACCCAGAAGAACCATTTCTGCCCCATAGGTCTAAAGGATGAGGGGAGAAAACAACTACCAGAACCCTGGAGCTAGCTACCTAACAGGACCTGTGGAATGCGATGGCCACCTGGCAAGGAAAGAGTCAGGGGAATGAATACCCCGATTACTCCTCCCACCCTCCAATGGCCAGTACCTGCCATTGGCCAGACCAAACTGGAGCCACTGCAAAAGGGAACCTTGAGAATGGGCTTTATAGCTCGGCTTTCCGGGGCACAGAGCAGGGTAGAGAGGGGTGAAGGGTGGGCAGAGGGGCAAAAGGTGAAAGGCCAGCAGAATTAGCTTCCCTTTCACCCTACTAGGATAGCTTGTGAAGATCATGTTTCTGAAGCATATTTAAGGTCCCAACATAGTGTGTGTTGAACAGGGCCATTATTGGACAGACCTTGAGTTGTTGAAAATGGAGTATCTCACATAATCTCCACTTAAAATCTAAATGAATGATCAGAATGGAAATGGCAGTTCTTTAGGTGGAGAAGATGAAAAGTCATTTTCATTATTGGTGATGCCTGCAAGTAGGAGAGGTATGTAATCCCTTAGAGACCTTCAGTCAGTTTCTGAGCATGGACTAGAGCTTGCCCCTGCCCAGGCCAGTGCAGGAAAGGACAGAGTCTTATGTCCCCAAACACATGCTAAGCTTTTTGCAGGGTCAAGACTAACCCATGGGCTGGAGTAGACACCAGAAGCCTTCATGAATGAGAGATACTTGAACTGGGTCTTCAGAGAAGAATGGGAAGTACAAGGCAATGACAATGTGAAAGCACAAAGCCTACTGCTTTTTTAAAGCAAAAGTTGTAGGGACTACTGGCTATTATTTATAGAGAAGGAATATAGCTTTATCAGAAATCAGATAAATGAAAATGCTCTGGTGAGGCCTAAATATTGTTCCCAGGCATATTGTTATTGTTTAAGTGCTGGACTATTAACCGAAAGGTTAGTGGTTCAAACCCACCCAGAGATGCCTCAGTACTAAGGCCTGTCAATCTGCTTCTGAAAAGTCACTGCCTTGAAAATCCTGTAGAGCAGTTCTCCTCTGTACACATGGGGTCACCGTGAGTCGGAATCAACTCCATAGCAACTAATAACGACAAGATATTCTAGAGTGGTTTTCTTAAAATAGGTCTTTGGAGAAATTTCACATCCTTCTTACATATATACTTACTCACATAATCATAGAATGTGGGACCTGAGAATATGAATATCAAATTTGAGTGTTAAATCTTCTCAGATATTGCATGATCTTAATGAGATCGGTCAGTATGGTAATCCATAGAAGAACAGTAAATCTTTTCATTTATCTTTCTAATTGATTTAATAATTTGGCAATAACTACAGTAACAGGCAGGGACTTATTCTCGTTTAATTCCTACAGCAACTCTCTGCAAAATAAGTACGTAATATCTCTATTTTACTGATAGGGAAACTGAGTCTCAGGGCAATAGAATTTCCTGCTAGAGGTTGTAGAGCCAGCAAGTGACAGAGCCAGAATTCGTACCCAGGCCTAAGTGCCCCTGAAGGCCGTTCCTTCCCTGTTATACTAGGCAGCATTTACACAACTTTATCCTTGTGGGATCGTGAACTGTCGCTTAAATGTCATTTTTCATGTTGCAATTAAAACACTGTTTAATGCACGTAATTTTTCAGTTTCCTCTGGGTGTGTGAAATTATGCACACATATATCTTTATATATGTACATTTCCTTCTGCTCCAAGTGGTAGTAGTGACAATTTATAGAGCAGGTGACACGCTGTTACTTTATTATATATGCAGAATACAGAAATTTTTTATTAGGATTGCTTTTATAAGCTTGTCAGCTTCCGGAGAGTTCCTTGAATAATCTGTTCTGGATTTTGTGACTCTGCAAAAGTCAGCACAATATTCTTTTACCACAGCAGTTTTGGTGGGTTTTTTAATGCCCTCCTGTTTCAAAATGATACCTACAAACAACATATCCTTTACTTTTGTGATAAATGCTTTTAGATGTAGAATCAAGAATAAGTTTGAGCTAGTGAGAAAAAAAAATGGGGCTCTGTAAACAATGACGTAAACGTAAACATAAACAATGACATAAACCCTTTTTTCCCCCCAGTTGCCATGGAGTTGATTCCAACTCCTGGCAACTCCATGCGTATCAGAGCAGACCTGTGCTCCGTAGGGTTTTTAGTGGCTGATTTTTCAGATGTGGACCGCCAGGCCATTCTTCTAGGGCACCTCTGGGTGCGCATGAACCTCCAACCTTTTGGTTAGTGGATGAGCACATTAACCATTGGCACCACCCAAGAGTGAATGAAGACAGGACAAATATGTAGTAACAAACAGTTCTTCATCCTAAAGCTTTCCCAATTGAAAGATAACTGGTTACTGAAAGCAGCTGGCATGATTGGCAATACAGACTTTTAAACAGTTCTAGGGACATTGTTACAACCTGGCACATGGTTAGCGCTTAAGCAATCAATTCATTTTGATTAAGTGCTGTATGCCAGGTTATAAAAGTATCCCTAGAATTCTGTGTGTGTGTGTATATACACACGTACATACATGTATATGAATGTGTATACACACCCATACATTGTACGAACACATATATCCAAATGAACTTATTGTTAAAAATTTCTGCTTTGATACATTCTCTTAAACTCAAATATATATATATTCAAATGAAAATCACACCTATATGAACACTTTATGGTCATTTTTCTATGTCAGCTGAGACTAAACAGAGTCAAAAGTACTAGCCGAGTGACCCTGGGTACTAAGGTCTCTCACCTGAGTTATGCCGTCTATTAGAGTCTGCGTCCTTGGGATGACACTCCCTCACTCAACAAATGTAAAGTAATGGACCCTTAGCCAGCTGGCACACACTTCAGCCTCAATTTCTGTTATGAGAGCTTCAATTTGTTATTAAATGTGTTTTGTAAAACAAGCAAGGATGGGAACATAAAAGCAATGTCTCCCGTGCCCAGCCTATGTTGCCCTTTGGTTTATATCCCTACGGTTCTGCCAATGGGCCTGCTCATTAATGGCACCAAACACCTGCGTGCCTGCAACTCTTCTGCAGAATTTCTGTCCAGTTATGTCTTTCTCTCGAATTTAAAGGCACCCCTCCCCCAGAGAAAAGAAAAAAAATTATTTCCCATTTTCCTATCTGACAGCAGACATACCGCCATAGAGCTACATTTTACTATCATGGCCTTGGCTTTTTTAAAGAAATGGCCAAAGGAAGGGTCCATCAAAGCTCTCCAAAACAAATGTCAGGCATTATCCTTGTATTTTTTGTGCCCTCTGTATGATAATGCAGAGGGCCTATTAATTTGAGAATTAAGTATCAGGAAAGAGTTTCCTTTCATAAAATAATGAGAATTATGTGTCCCTCTGTGTCTCCCTGGGTTTCTGGAAAGCACAGAGCAAAGGTAACACATAAGCAGAGGAACACCATTCATGGAGGAGGTGAAATACTCTCTCCTCTCATTCAATATGGTTTTTACATGGCATTTTGAAGCCCTTAATGTATAAGTGAAAGGAACCCTGGTGGCACAATGGTTAAGCACTCAGCTGCTACCTGAAGGGTTGGCGATTCAAACCCACCAGCCACTCTGCAGGAGAAAGATGTGGCAGTCTGCTTCTGTAAAGATTTACAGCCTTGGAAACCCGATGGGGTAGTTCTACTCTGTCCTATAGAGTCACTATGAGTTGGAATCAACTCGATGGCACTGGGTTTGGTTTAATACATAAGTGAAGACCCCTGGG